>NC_054385.1:51362402-51673402 GCF_017654675.1 Xenopus laevis
CAGTATTGTGAATCTGACATGTGTATGTCAGCCCTAGCTAAGTAAAAGCAGGACTCCAGATGAGAGTGGACTTGCTAAAAGCTTCTCACCTTTCATATTTGCCATTATCTTCTGTCCCTCCCCTTTACTTGTTAATGTGTGATCCATGTGATACACTTTTTAAGGTGTGTATCGCTGTGGCAGTGATTGACTACAGATATGTAGATCAGTGGCATAATTATCAACAAACCCTACAGTCCCCAGTATCCTTCCATGTCTTTTGATCCACATATCCATGGGGCCGTGGGGGGAGGGGTCACAATAAGACAATGAGTGCTAAAAGTTTTTTATTGCCCAGAAAAGTCAAGTTGCACCACTGATGCAAGCATTTTTATTATAGGAGAATGTTCCAACCAGTACACCATGCAAAGCTGTATACAATCACATTTCTACAAAAGGAGCTCTACATTACATAATTACAGGGTCTGGGCCATCTGGGTATGTTAGCAATTTTGAAAGTTGGCCAGCAGGGAAATACTAGATCCTTATGATGACACTCCCGTCTAGAGTCCTCTGCTATAAATCTTACTAACGTGACCTTCACTGGCAGAGAGTCAGAAGAAATCTGCTAGTAAAGAGTACTATTACTTTGAGTTAGTAAGGCTAAATATTCACAAAGACAACTAGAAAACTATAGCCAGCAGATTTAAATTTAGTAATTTTTCTGTTAATTCCAATTCTTTTTTTTTTGGTTTGTTTCTAGATTTTTCTAAAACTGATACTGTTTTTTTGCTTAGAGATGCCGCAGGTTGTTTAATATGTAGAAGAAGGTCTAGATTTGGTTCTGTATCTGAATGTATTTAAATGGGG
The DNA here is from genome assembly GCF_017654675.1 of Xenopus laevis. Taxonomy (NCBI): domain Eukaryota; kingdom Metazoa; phylum Chordata; class Amphibia; order Anura; family Pipidae; genus Xenopus; species Xenopus laevis. Next base: position 51,363,252 of record NC_054385.1, read on the forward strand.
TGAATATAGTATTAGTTTTCTCCTGTGAGTGTAAAATAGACTGCACAGGGCCAAAGGTGGTTTATCCACAGCAGGGGTCATGATGGCACCTGGTCCTAGTTTCTTAGAGGGCAGTATTATAAACTGTAATTAAAGAGCCACGGATAGCCTGAAAATATTATAAGTTACAATCAGGCCTGGATCAACTTGTACTATGTGTCCCTGTGTTGCTGGTTCATTCTAAGAATTATTATACACAAGTTTTAGTGAGTGTTGTACCGTAAAGACATCACTACTCAATGTTTATAACTGATGACATCACTAGTCACCATTTATAAGGATATCATTTAAAAGATATTTATGGCTTTTGTGTATATTTTATATATATATATATATATATATATATATATATATATATATATATATATATATATATATATATATATATATATATATATATATATAATTTTTTATTTTTTTATTTTTTTTTGTACTGTATGCAGTGTCAGAAAAATATATTTAATTTACATGAAAAATTCTTAGGTAGACATACACAAACTTGGATTTCTTGCAGTGGCTGTGGTTAGTTGTTAGTTTTTCTGCCTAAAGCAAAGTGTTTGTTTTGTATATCCCTCCCTGTTCCACGTACACACAGTGTGCTAAGGACACTCATGCAGGCCGCCACCAATGCTACTAACAGGTGTTAACCTTTCGCCTGCACTTGTTCTTGAGTCAGTCCTTCTACTACTTACATAGAAATGTTATCCCAGTGCAGTGGTGATGTATGATTTACCAAATATAACTGGCTCCAAAAAGCAAAAACGTTCTGTCCCTTTTCTTTTCCTTAACCTTGCAGAAAATGAAGGCCCTCTATACCCACCCCTCCTTCAAACCCCAGGACTTTCCGCTCTGTTATTATGCCTCTTAACGCAGACCTTATTGCAGTCTTTTGCCCTGGAATTTGGAGAGAGCACTTTTTTGAGTTGTTTATAGTGCCATATCTTGCTTATCCAGTATTTGTACTCCTTTGGCCTGAGATAATGTGTCCTTTCAATTCATATGGAGACAACCTTCAACCTATGGACAGAAAAAGCCAGGGTGACCTTTGACTGAAGTGTAGTGGCAACAACCTCCCAACCTAGTCAGTAGCTGCATTTTTTTGTATGGACACTGTATATTCAGGGTGGAATGTTGGGTATTTTATTATGTCTGAAGCATCTGTCCAAGACTACTATACACCCTGGCAACCTTGCCTCATAGTAATGAAACCTACTGCCCACTGCTATTAATCTATCAAGTCTGACTGCTGCATGGTTGCTAGGGGAATCAAGCCTAGCAACCAAATAGCTGTTAAAATTCCAAACAGCATAGCAAAAAAATAAATAAATCATTTTTAAAAATTATAAAAATGAATATCAAATGCAAATGGTCTTAAATGAACTTTTAGCATGATGTTGACCAGTGCTGTCCAACTTCTGTGGTATTGAGGGCCATAATTTTTCTGGCCTAGGTGGTGGAGGGCCGATAATGAAAGCCAGTGTTGACCACTTCCTGTTTTAAACCACACCCATGTTACCACAAGACCATGTCCATATTAATGATGGTAGTACACTAAAAAAAAAAAAAATGTTTGCTGCTCACAGAAGGGATATCACTCATGTGAAAAAAGTCATATTAAAACCAACCCTTAAATCTATTTTCCTCCTCTTCCTCCCCTGTGGATAACACAGCCCCCCCCCCAGCTAAACACATTAGGGGGCCCTAACAACAATTCCAAATGCTAATAAACCCGCGGGCTGCCAGTTGGACAGCACTGATATAGACTGTGGTATTTTAAGGTGAACTACCCCTTTAAGCAACAAAGTAATCATTACATTGAAGGGTTATAGCATTACCAATGAGAAGCATACATATTTCTATGCAATAACATGGGCGAGCACTGGGCTGTATGAAATCTTACCCTAGGCTATTAGCTTATCCTTTCACTAATACTTAAAAAACAGGTATGACGAGTCTTGGGTGTGTTCAATAATTCAAGGAGATATTTCAGGCTCTTCCTGTGCAAAATACGTCATGTGTTAATATCATGTTCTATCGCTCATCTTTAAATGAACAAATTCAACATCTATGATTAGTCAGCAGGAATAACTCCTTATTTTTATAAATACATGTTAATAATAATAATAATAATAATTTTGTTTAGAACAAAAGTTCACCTACAGACAAAACTCCCAACCTCGGCAGGCACATTTATCAAAGGTTTTTTTAAACTACTTTAAATTTGAATATACATGAAATTCAATTGTGGGGTTATGTGATAAACAAAATTGAATATCTAAATCTCGCACATGTTTTACCAACTTGAAAACATAAATCTAATTCGAATTGACTAACCTCGATTCCAAGTTTTTTTCAGAAAAAACTTGAATATCAGGAAGGCTAGTAACATGTCCAAATTGGTCCCTGGATGTCTCCCATTGACTTATACGTGAACTGGGCAGGTTTTAGGTGGCGAAAAGTCGACTTTGAGTTCTTAAAGGGCCAGAGTATGATAAATCTCAAATTTGAGATTTTTGACTACAAATATTTTTTGAAACTGTTCATCCTGTTTTGTCTCAGAAACTTTTCTCAAAAACAGTTTGGTTTTGGCAACAATACAAGTCAGATTACATCCTCTGTGGCAGTTGCCCTATAATCTCACCCATATCCCCTACTTCTGATAATACCCTTTAATTAAGAAATGTCAGTGTCAACCTTTGAGGCTGTCAATCAGTATCTCTCTTCTCATGGTCTTCAGGGCACCACCCTGTTTTTCATGTTAGCTTTCAAATAGTTTTTGTTAGCCATCTACAATGGAGTATCATCTTCTCACTAAATTATCTGCTTAGGCTATGGGCACACAGACAGAAGGCTCCAGCTGCTCCCAGCTTGTGTATATTTGCAGGCTGAGAGAAGCGGATATGCTGCCTGCCCCTGTTCCATTTATATGAATCCAATCAGCCTGTGTGAGCATGCAACACCGGAGAATTCAGCCCAAGTAAACAAAAGGAGGCATCTCCGGGCTGACCTCTGCTGTGTGTGCACACAGGCTGATTGGATTCAAATAAATGGAACAGGGGCAGGGAGCAGATCCGCTTCTTTCAGCCTGCAAAAATACGCAGGGTGAGAGCAACTGCCTGTGTGCCTTAGGTGTTCCTCCAGGATTTGGCCTTGGTCCCTTGTTATTCTCATTGTGTACTTTGTATACTTTCTCCCAACTAATTCATTTAATTCCTAATTCAACTCTACCATAAATATACTATCTCCTCTTCTAAACTAAATCCAGATCTCTTAACTAAGGTCCCTTATTGTTAGTCAGCCATTTCTACTTGAATGCCCCAGCATTTGTGTACTGTAAAATTGTTTAAGGCAGAAGTGGTTGTATTCCCCACCCCCTCCAACATCTAAAACATTCCAGAAACGTATGCAAAGACTGATCCACTGAGCAGTTATGCCTGCAGGATTTGCTAAATTCTGTATCCTGAAGCGATCCGAGTGCCAGCCCGCTGGCGATTTCATTCTAGCCGGTGGGATGGCATTTAGAGGAGATTAGTCGCCCGAAGAAGAGGCTATTTGGTGACTAATCTCCCCCAGTAGCCTCGTCTGCCACCACCCTAAACTTACAAGCTACAGGGCATCCAAGGGGCCACCCCCACTCTACCCCAGCACTGCTGAATTCAGGCCTAAGGTGAAACAAAATGCAAAAAACCCAATCTTTCAGATTTTTTTTTTTTATTGATCTCTAGAGGTTCAGTCTAAATATTCAGGAGGTTTTGTTTTTTTTACAGTGAGAGCTGTGAAAATGTGGAATTCCCTCCCTGAATCAGTCGTAAAGGCTGATACATTAGATAGCTTTAAGAAGGGGTTGGATGGCTTTTTAGCAAATTAAGGAATACAGGGTTATGGAAGATAGCTCATAGTACAAGTTGATCCAGGGACTGGTCCAAATTACCATCTTGGAATTTTTTTCCATAATTTGAGGCAAAATAGAGAGGCTTCAAATTGGGATTATTTGCCTTCCTGTGGATCAACTAACAGTTAGGCAGGTTATATATATAGAGTTAAAAGGTTGAACTTGATGGATGTGTGTCTTTTTTTTCAACCTAATTTACTATGTTACTAAGTTATATTGTACTGTATGAGTGACACTGAACTGATGATGACAATTGATTGACATATAAATATAGTTTTTCATAATCACTTTATTATTTTTCATAATCATTTCCCCCCACCCTGTTTTTTTTTCTTTCTGTACCCACTTCCAAATGGATAGAAATGCAATTAAATGTGTTCTGATATTTTTGCATTTAATGCTTCGTGCTAAAGAACACACTGGCCCAGGGTATACTGTTCTAGTGAGCACCATCATCTTTTCTTTCTCTGGCCTTCATTTTTTTTTTTCCTTTGTTTTTTTTTTTTAATTATTTAGTTTTTTTGTTAAGAAATTTCAGCAGCTGGTTGCTAGAGGTCCAATATAACCTATCAACCAGACATTGGTTTGAATGAGAGACTGGAATATGAATAGGAAAGAGCCTAAAAAGAAATATAAGTAATAAAAACTAACAGGACTAACATGTTATCCTAATCAATCGATTGTTCTTTTGATGCTGGGATCAGTGATCCCGATTTGAAAGCTGAAAGAGGAAGAAGAGGAAGGAAAATAACCAACTCAGAAAATATAAACAAACAAAAAATAAATAAGACAAATTAAAAAGCTGCTAATAGGACATCCTGTATTGTAAGAAAAGTTAATTTAAGACTTATGCAATACCTGCCTGATGTATTTCTAGCTTTGGCAATACACCGCCCTGAAACTGCTTGTGCCACCTGTATTGCATTCAGTGGAAACTGCCTGTCAGTGCTGGTACAGGAGGTGATTTGTGTTAAACTCATGGTGGATGGTTTGGGGCATTCCTCTGCCTATTTTGCTATCTATTAATGTATGCTAAATACATTTTACTCTGCTTTTTGGGAAAAATCCAACTGTACAGCACCATGTGGATACCTTATAAATGTAATGGTATTAACTCCTAACAGATGCATTTTAAAGACATTTTAAAGGAACAGTTTGGTATAAAAACTGGATAAATAGAATAGTCTATGCAAAAAAATATGTTTCTAATATAATTAGTTAGCCAAAAATGTCATGTATAAAGGCTGGAGTGACTGGATGTCTAATATAACAGAACAGAGTACAACTTTCTGCTTTTCAGCTCTCTAACTCTGAGTTAGTCAACAACTTGAAGGGGAGCCACATGGGACATAACTGTTCAGTGAGTTTGCAATTGATCCTCAGCATTCAGCTCAGATTCAAAAGCAACAGTTATGATCCATGTGCCCCCCTAGAGTCTGGGAACCAATCAGTGGAAACCAAGAGAACTAAAAAACAGGAAGTAGTGTTCTGACTGGATGTCACTGGGGTGGATTTTAGCCCAAAAGCGTAAGAGTATTTCTGTGCTGAACTTTACACTGTGTGGGAAGTGACAGGTGGTTGCCCCTAAAGTCTACACTGGTGATATTGAGGGTTTTGCATCTGCAAAAAGAACTGTGTGTGACATTAGCCTAATGATTTAGTACCTGCTGTAATAATTTCACACATTTAAAAAACTAAGTGGCAGCTCTAGATGAGCATAAAGTGCCACAAACTGACATTTGGTTTCACCCAATCTGCCTATGACTACCGTATATACTTGAGTATAAGCTGAGTTTTTCAGCCCCCAAAATATGCTGAAAAACTCTACCTCGCTTTATACTCGGGTCAAGCGCAAAAACAGTCGCCGGTGCCTAAGAATAGTCGCCCGGTGTCCAAGAATAGTCTCCAAGAATATTCGCCGGCGTCCAAGAATGGTCGCCGGCATCCAAAAACGAGATGCCGGCACCTCCAATGGGAGCAGAAACCCTCAATTTTTTGATTGAAACTTACCAGAAACTGCTGCATTTCTCACCCTCGGCTTATACTCGAGTCAATAAGCTTTCCCAGTTTTTGGAGGTAAAATTAGTTACCTCGGCTTATACTCTGGACGGCTTATACTCGAGTATATACGGTATATTTATTTGCTTCCCTAGTGGATATCTGATGTATTTGAAAACCTTTGTTTTTTAGCTTTTACTACACAGCCCCTGGTGTTTGTAACAGAGTTGGTGAAATCAGTGGCATTAATACATCTAGGAAATATATGCAAAGTGGTGCCTTCTGGAATCAGAAGGTATTTACTTGTCTCATGCCATACACACAGCACTGCCTAGATAACAAAAATGAGAGTTTTGATTCTCCCATAAGGCATCATGGGTGGAGACATGCAAATCACTCCTTTATGTCCCTTTGGTCAACTATGCATCCAGAACCACTGGTTTATAGCACAGATACAGCCTAATGCAGGGGTCAGCAACATTTACTATCAAAAGAACCATTTTGCCCCTCTCCCACTAAAGAAAAATAGTCTGGAGCCGCAAAACATAACACAGCTTATAAACTTTTTTAACCTTTTTTTAATTTTAACTGTTACAACAACAGAATACAACAAACAGAAGTGCATTGTGTATATGCAGGGCTACTTTGAAATAAATTAAACACAGAATAGCCCTATTACATGCTAGTGTTCTCATCTGTTTAATGTGACTTCTGTTTCTGAAGCTCCATGCTGATCGTCTCTCTCTTGTCTTAAGTGTGTGACCGCGGTAAGGACCATGATGAATAGTCTTGCTGTGGCTCAGTCTTGCCTGTCACTCCTGGGACTTCTATACAGCCCTCGCACCTGCTGGCTGCTTCTTGAGTGTGCTTACTGCGGTCGTACACTCAAGAAGCCACCAGCAGGTGCGAGGGCTGTAAATACGGCCTGACAGGCAAAGCCGCAAGACTGAGCCGCAGCAAGCAGGATGAAGAGCCGCATGAGGCTCTGGAGCCGTAGGTTCCCTACCCCTGGCCTAATGGTTCAGAGCCATAAATCCAAGTTTGCAGACAGCCTGTTTTGATCTTGTTAGATCTCATCAGTGCAAGATATTGAAACATGGCTTCTGAGAGGTAGGACTTGGAGAGTAGCAAAATGGGGAACCAAATCTGGTATGGTGAGAAGGATCTGAAAGGAGCCAAAAAGCCCTTAGCTAGCAATTATATGCAAAGTGATGCCTTCTGGAATCAGAAGGTATTTACTTGTCTCATGCCATACACACAGCACTGCCTAGAAACCATTAGGCTGTATCTGCGCTATAAACCAGTGGTTCTGGATGCATAGTTGGCCAAAGGGACACAAAACAGGGATTTGCATGTCTTATGGGAGAATCAAAACTCTCATTTTTGGTATCTAGGCAGTGCTGTGTGTATGGTATAATACAAGTAAATACCTTCTGATTCCAGAAGGCATTACTTTGCATATAATTGGTAGCTAAGGGCTTTTTGGCTCCTTTCAGCCCTTCTCACCATAACCAGATTCGGTTCCCCATTTTACATCTAGGAAAGCAAGCCCCGTCCTTTTTGCCTGCTTACAGCCTTTGCTGTAGGTGACTATGCTAGCACACGCATGAGTTAATCTTCTTACTTTCCTTTATTATGTCTCTCAGTATTACTAATGTACAAATGGGGCCATAATGACCGTTGTAGACCTGCCCCACTTTTCCCACCCATAGGCAACAACAACCCTTTTTAGGTGCATTCTGGAAAATGAACCAGCAACCAATAAGGTCCTCGAAACAGACCTGTGTATGTTGTTGGCAACGAGTACAACCCTGCAATAGTGCAGTTGTAAGCAACATTTGTTTTAGCAACGGTGCTCAATGTATGTGATAATGCGTAATATTTACAAACCATATGATTTTATCTTTTTCTTAAGTGATGTCATTTTCTTCAAATCAGGCACAGAGCCAACTTCTTCCTCACTGTGGCGGAGTTGATGTCCATTTCAATGGGATGGTCGATTGTTTTAGGCAAATTGTAAAGACAAAGGGAGTGCTGAGTCTTTGGAATGGTCTTACTGCCAACCTTCTAAAGGTAATTAAAATATGGGGGTTATTTATTAAACCCCGAATGCCAAAAACCTGAAAAATACCTGTTTTCTAAAATATAAATTTTTGGTGGAAAAAAACCTCTAATTTTTCAGGATTTATTTTACCCCTAGGGAGGATGGAAAAAGTCTGAATCCGAAAATCCGGTATCTCAGACCTGTCGGAGTTGCATATAAGTCAATGGGAGAAGTCCCAAAGATATCCTAAACTGCACTGGGTTTTGTGCAATAATCTGTAGATTTCTTGGTATTCTGGCAAAAATCTGAGTTTTCGGGTGGAAATTCCAAAAAATTCTTACGATTCGTTTTTTTTCACGATTTTTACTGTTTTTTTCCCACACAGGAAATTTTCGGGAAAACGTATTAAATAAATAAGGGGGAAAAAAATCTTTGCTGATTTGGTCGGAGTAGTTTTCAAGCTAAATTCAAACTTTTATAAATGGGCCTCTATGTGTTGCTTTTGTGTCATTCAAAGGGACAAAGGGTTATTTTCTGCTCTTTCTTGCATAAGAAACAGGGCAATGGTGGCCATGGCATTTTCTCAGGGAAAAACAGAAAAAAAGCACAAATCCTATAACTGGGAAACGCACTTTAGGCAAGCTACTTAATTTAAAAACGTCACTTGTGACCTCACCCTTACTCTGCTTTTTTAAAAACACTCGACTCCAGTTTCAGCAGAAACGCCAGTACGCCAAGGTAACTCCATATTATTGTACTCTATGGGATCCGCAGGTTTGGAAATACACTTTGCTGAAATACGCTGTGTAATTTCAATATGGCGGCAAGACTCTCATGAGATTTATTGTGCACATATGTATTTGCGGAATTGTATGCTGGTGACATAATTACACTGCGTATTGACGATCAGTTCAGCTACATTTTGCATGTAAATTACTTTTACACTTGGGTTTTTTTCACTCCTTTTTTTTACTAAAATTCTTCCGTGTGGAATTGTGGGGAATTAGAAAAAACTGAAATGCATGTTGAGAAAAGAAAACTACAGGCTGAAAAACGCATATTATCATGCGTGTGTGGTTTCATTGGCATATTTATGCTCAACTGAGCGGTTTTTTAAAATGCAACATAATAACTCCACGTGTGACCTCGACCCTAAATTTTGGAGTGATAATCTAACTGTACCACCAGCTACCACTATGGGTCTTTGAGGACGGCCCCTAGTACTATAAAATGTTTTAGATTTAAATGTTTCTTAAATGATCTTTAGAATTGATAATATACTTGCTTCAGATACACAATTTAAAGCTGTGAAAGCAACATCCCTGTAATGACAGGTACAAGTACAAATACAGTCTTTACCTACCCATTTATATATATATATATATATATATATATATATATATATATATATATAATACACAAAAGCAATGAATATCTTGTAAATTATATCCTTATAAACGGTGAGTTCTGATGTCATGAGTTATAAATGGTGAGTTCTGATGTCATTTCTGTCACATGACTCACTGAAATTTGTGTATTATAATAAATAAAGTACCCCCAGTTGTGAAACATGAGGATATTAGAAGTTACCTCGGAGTTCCATGACCTGTATAAAAACACTCGGCCGAAGTACTTTATTCACTATTTATTTTTTTATTCTAGGTGGTGCCCTATTTTGGCCTGATGTTCAGCACATATGAATGTTGCAAGCGGTTTTGTCTTTATCAGAATGGTTATATTATATCTCCTCTGGGTTACCAGTTGACCCCTGGTGTAGATCAGAGTCTTCGACCTCAGGAGTTGCAGGAGCTACGCAAATTTCTACGAGCTAAGGACTTTGCAGCCAGAAAACCATCACTGAAGAGTTGATTGTGGAAAAAATATTACAGAAGAAAGATTGATAAAGCTGGCCACCGGTGAACAGTTTCTAACTGGGCTTTAGAACCAACTGTGCTTGTAAAACAGTGAAAACCATTGCTTTGGGTGATTAAACTCTGGTGTAATGACAGCATAGTCAGTGGGCAAGGAACTCCAAACTGAATGATGGCTGAATTTGGCACGGGAGAAGTAATGAGCCATCCTACAATTGCATGGTCCCAAATTTTCTCTGCACTGACTTTTCGGCCAGTGGGCTGATTAATAGGATACTATTACACTAATATCTGGATGATCGGTCAGCTATTTATAGCAGCCAGGTTACAAAATAATGCTTATGATTGCTCAGCTTGATCCATACAGTATAATGTTTGTGTATCTAATGTATGTGCATATGTGTTGGAAATAATAGCCATGATCCCACAGTGCTTTTACTTTTATATACCTATTTTTCTGTTTAGGGCAACATTTAACATTTCTATGGAAATTTTTTTTTCTGTATTATACTTCTAAAATGAAGTGGATCTGGTGTAAAGTGAACAGATCCCGGCAGTAAAGACCTAATACAATGGCTCGAGTACAGCAACAGCTGTGCGGCCTTCATTTTTTTAATCTCTGACCTAGCGAATGCTGTTTCCAGCGTTCAGTAGTCAGATTTAGCTCCTCTCATCATCTGTTGAAAGCTATTAATCTCTCCTAGAGCCAAAGAGAAATGTGTGCAATGACAAATCCATCTCTACGTATCAGAGCAGGGTCAGCGTGCTCAGATGGGATGTGTTTTACTACGAGGTGATCCTGAAAGAATGTAGAAGTGGATATGTCTTGGGAACAACACTCCAAGGATCCATTGACCTCTTTGGCATGATACAAGCTACTTAATATACATACAAACCAGGAATATAGAAAAGTTGAATATTAATTGCCACTTATCGCATAATATGCACTTACCGAATTGCACCCTAAGTATCCTCTACCATATTTCATCAAATGTGTTTATTTTAGGGGACTAAACACTAATGGTACGAATTTCTGTCCCTTGGTGCTGTAGCACTTGAATCTGTACTCTCCCTTAAAGGAAAGCTTTAGTGTAAAAATAAAAACTGGGTAAACTGATAGAATGATAAAATGTTCCTAATGTATTTATTTAGACAAAAATGTAATGTATAAAGGCTGGAGTGACTGGATGTGTAACATAATAGCCAGAACACTACTTCCTGCTTTTCAGCTCTATAACTCTGAGTTAGTCAGTGATTTGAAGGGGGGGGGCCACGTGGGACATAACAATTCAGTGAGTTTGCAATTGATCCTTCGCATTCAGCTCAGATTCAAAAACAACAGTTATGGCCCATGTGGCCTCAAACCTCTGATTGGTTACTGCCTGGTAATTGATCATTGGAAACCAAGAGAGCTGCAAAGAAGGAAGTAGTGTTCTGGATATTATGTTAGACATCCAGTCTCTCCAGCCTTTATACATTACAGTTTTGGCTAACTAACTATATTGAAACATTTTTTATTTTATACTGAACAATTCTTTTAATGTCCCCTCTAAGCATTTTCATACAGTTAAACTGATTTTAGAATAATACATATTCTTACAGTTGACTGCTTTTAGAATAATAAATATTTATCATGTTAGAGTTAGTACTTCTATCCACTGAAATGTTCTTGATTAATATTGTACAGCCCTTATGTGACAGAGCTTCAAGTATCAGTTGGTTTTCCTTAAGGAATGGTATAAAAGGACTCTTAACTGGGATCTTCCACTAACCTAGTAAACACTTGATGATATCTTGTTTCAAAGAAAGAAAAGTGTAAACGGTGCAGAAAAAGTGGGCACATTCATTGCTTGTATTCATCAGAGAGCGAAGGAGAAGGAAAAATCCTAAGGAACTAGCTAAGGAATTCACTATGGCAGCTCCAAGTTACAAATAAGCACATCAGAGTGCAGTGTCATGGGAGTTCTACCTCACTCCTCCAGAATTTAGAGCCCTACATATGCTGAGAATAATGGCCGCTGTAGTTTTGTAACATCTATTCTAAAGCAGTGGCCTCCCACTGACTGCAACTGCAAATATTATAGCCATATTTCAACCATAAATGTCTGTATATTTTCTTTATCTTATAATAAACTATAGATCTATATTTGTTCTACTTAAATACTGTAGTCTATCTTTATTATACATTGATAAAGTCTTTAATAAATTTAAAAGTTTTATTAAAAAATTATGCTTTATCTTGTGTTTCTGTACCCAATTTTTGACAATAAGAAACCAGGCCATTATACAGGACCCAATTTGATATTTAAAGATGAATGTACTGTTTTCTTCATTACAAATGCCTATAAAGTGGGACTGCCTTCCCCAGGGCTTGGAAAAGAAATCTGAATGTATGAACTTTGTCCCTGTTCATTGTGTCCCCTTACTCCACAATGGTATCAATAGGTAGTGATTTCATTGGTCAAGCTCTTACACCACACCCACTCTCATTTCAGTGTAAGACATTCTAGGAGGAGATGATTGGGTTATCACATTTAGATAAATATATATATATATATTGGTGTATGACCAGTTGTACAACTAACATTGATGCTTTTGAACTACATAACCTGCTTAAAGTCTCCCTCTGCTCTCCTCCCGGTGCACCTGGTACTAGTCCTTCAGCTTCATTGCTCTTCTAATAAGCAATGATGAGTGGGTCAAATTACAGTTAGTCATGTGTTGTTCTAATTGGAACATATCCCAGCCAGTCAATCATCTAAACACTATGAGGCCCATTTATCAAAGTCCGAATTTATTTCAATATTTTCTGAAAAGATCTCCGACCAATTCCACACTGTTTTTTTCTCCTTATTTGTTAATACACTTTCCCAAAAATTTTGTTTGTGGGAAATAACCCGGGAAAAAAAATTAATTTCTTGGATTTTCCACCCAAAAACTCGTTTTTTTCTGATTTTTGCTTGAAAACCACAAAATCTTCGAATTATTGCACCAAACCCAGCGCAGATCAAAATATCTTTGGGACTTCTCCCATTGACTTTTATGCAACCTTGGCAGGTCTGAGATGCTGGACTTTTGGATTCTGACTTTTTCCATCCTAGGGGTATAATAAATCCTGTTTTTTCCACTAAACAAAATCAGATTTTATACTAGAAAAACTTGAATATTTCGGGTTTCTGGCATTCGGAGTTTAGCAAATAACCCCCTACATGTTCATATTAAAAAGCTATCAAAATAATATGTGAGAAAGGGTGGGTCGGGGTTGAGTGTAACTCAAGGTGCCTTCTGATAGATATGTCACTGCGGAGAACTTGTTGGCACCTTATAGGGCTATGAACAGACACCTAAAAAGGATGTGTATTTGCTTGTAAAGTTAGTAAGCTTTGCCTTATGCACATTCTGTGGGGCCCATTTACTTAGCTCGAGTGAAGGAATAGAGGAAAAATAGTTCGAATTTCAAATGTTTTTTTTGGCTACTTCAACCATCGAATGGGCTACTTCGACCTTCAACTACGACTTTGATTCGACTTTGATTCGAACTTATAATTGTTCGACTATTCGATAGTCGAAGTACTGTCTCTTTAAAAAATTCTTCGACCCCCTAGTTCGCCACCTAAAACCTACCGAGGCCAATGTTAGCCTATGGGGAAGGTCCCCATAGGCTTCCTAACAATTTTCTGATCGAAGGAATATCCTTCGATCGATGGATTAAAATCCTTTGAATCGTTTGATCTAACGATTATTCCTTCGATCATTCGATCGTAGGAATAGTGGTAAATCCTTCGACTTCGATATTTGAAGTCGAAGGATTTTACTTCGACGGTTGAATATCTAGGGTTAATTAACCCTCGATACTCGGACCCTAGGTAAATGTGCCCCTATGTGTCCATTATTAAAGGTGGGAGCTGCCAATCCTACTGCTATATCACTAAGCACTATCAGATTCACAGCCCACCATAGGAAAGTTTCTGCTGCTCAGCTGTTAAAGGGCTATATGTCGCTGCTAAGTGCCCTCCTGCCCATCTCATTGATGAACGTGGTATATTACAAATATATCAAGCTAGCTCGGTCTGTAGAGGCCAATCTGCAGCTTATTGGCCTGTGTATGGTGCCTACCAATCGGCCTGCAGCACCCGATTAGCAGATTTAAAAATCTAAGTGCAGACTTTTGCAGTATGTTCCCCCCCCACTATCTGATTTTTGGCCCAGGGGCCAAACAATCGGAGCATCCTTATTTGGCGACCATTGGTGTATATCCTACTTTAGACATGTAAGGCTTGGTACTAGTGTGGCCAGGTGACTGTTACATTTCAATCCCATTTAATTCTGTGACTAGCATTGCCACTGAGTATGATTCTACTGGCTAGGCAAAAATACATGACATCAGCACAGTTGGTACAAACATCATGTGATGTCACAAAATATCAATGACATTACATTCTGGTAGGAAGCCTTCACATATTGTGCTGCCCTACAAGCTATAGAAATTGACACCCCTGCCAATGAGATTTTCTCCTCAGATATCTTTCATTTAACCCTACACTGCATTAGTAAACCCAAAAAAATACAGTGTTGCACAATTAAATGAAAAAAAAAGTTGCACTATAATTGCCCCAGAAAGCTGTAACTGTCTTGGTCTTTGAACTGTTTGTACCAACTCTTGAAACAATGTAGTCAAAGCCCAGTAGATGAAATGACCTTGTGTGGGATTCCCGGTCAATGGAGTGTTGGCTGAGGGAGAGCAGACTTCTGCTGTATTGACTATGAATTAAATGACTATGAATTAAATGACATTTCAATTATAACTATGGAGACCGTGCATTTATGTGTATGTTGGCAAGGTGTTACAGTTTCATTTTCTTTCATTACGTAATTCTATTTTATTAAACGTTAACCCTGCAGGACAAAACAAAGTGCTTCGCCGTGCGATTCGAACCCTCCCTGGCAGCACACAGGCTCTGTTCAGATGTTACATTGGCTCTGGACATTATTCAAGTACAACATGGTCAGGGCAAGGTTAGTTGTAGTTCAGCAGTAGCCGGAATGTGCAAAGTTAAAGGCAGGCCGTGATACAGGTTTAAAGCAGATTGGTCGCCTGGCAACTTGTTCCCTCTTCCCACGTCACCCAACAGACGAAGCCTCTCCCTGTTCTTTCCGTCACACATCCACCTCCCTACTCCACAAGCGCATGCGCGATCTTTAACGCATAGACGACATTCCACCCGGGGTCCAACGTTCCCTTCCCTCCACGCCTCAGCCAATCAGACGTGGAAGAATCTCCGCTCCTCCCACTATCCTGCCAAAGCCGCTGCGCTCTATAAAAGTCGGCCATTTCGTCGGCACAGTCCTCAGCCCTTGGAAGCTTTTGGTGCTGCAGCTTGAGTTTAGTGCCCGCTAACGTAACACCGGCATCACCATGACCGACGCAGCCATCTCTTTCGCCAAGGACTTCTTGGCCGGCGGTGTGGCCGCAGCTATCTCCAAGACCGCTGTAGCACCTATTGAAAGAGTCAAGCTTCTCCTGCAAGTAAGTGCCGGGCGGGAACGGGTTGTGCCGAGCCCCTATTGGCGCAATGCTGGGCTAGGATTTTCGCAAGTCTTTAATAAATAGGGCACAGCGCTTAATGTTACTTTAATTAAGGAACCGCATTCACTGAGCCGACTAGCAGGGCCCACATTACAGCTTCCGGCACTTCTAGGGTGTAGTCTAGTAGAGACATGTAGTTCGCCTCCTGTAAGCCTTGGTATTCTGTATAGGTGGCCCTGGACAGCGCTAAGATTGCGCCTGTGTACAAGGACAATGTCCGTGCCTGGCAGGCCATGATTGCGCTTTGTGTGACCTGCCCTTGCCTATATATAAATGCCGGCGCAGCGACCTCTGCCCTTGTGTGGCTGCTCATTGGCGCCTACAGGAAAAGCGGGCTCTATGCTGAGCCGGACTATGGTAACCTTCCCCATCCTGTGCGATATAGTGATGCTGGCCAAGGTCGCGGCAAGGAGACTGGCAGCTTCCGGGACACCTGGGCGCGGGGACATCACAGCCCTGACACAAAGGACAGGCCAGGGTTAATGCCATACTTAGGCTAATCCACTGCTCATTAAAGTCCCCTTTGTCTGACCAAATTGGCGCTATGATCTAGGCCCCAGCTGTAGTTCGGTCATGTCCGCTTACGATTGTTCTGCTTTTTAAGTTGCGCATATATATATGTGACGCCTCCAAGCCCTTCCGCGGCTGGGTCGTGGGCAAAAGCAATAGGGGAACTATAAGGCCGCGTTGTGGGCTTCCCTCATCTCCTTGAAAGACTTATCCCATAAGGCTCATCCCTGCGCTTGTGTAATGACTTCCCGGGATTCTCCTCGCCCTCCCCCCTCCTTTACCACGTGCTCAGTGCCGGCACAATGAATGAGAAGCGCATCACCATTTTGAGCAGTGGGCGGGGCAAGGAGTTGCGACGACGAGGCCTAGGGGTAGTACGGAAGCCTTGCTGCAATTACTAGTGCGCTAGAGGCAGCTACACTGATTTTAAATGTATCCAATGAATTTTCTCCATTTTGTTTTTTTTGATTTCTTTTCAAAACAAAGGCACACAATTGTATTTTAATGTAGGGTCAATGGGTGGCACACAATTTAGAGAAAAATAATAGAACAGAGTATGGTAAGAGGTGCAAAATACCTAATTACCCCTACGTCAAGTAACCCAATATACACTACACAATGTTATGTATGTACATTCAAAAAATACTTCATCAGACAAAGGTGGTATTATAAAAATGTATTTGTATAGAATTATTGCTTTTCCAAGGCTAATTAGACTGGAGGCATCACTACGTTTTGTTTTTGTTTTTCGCCAGGTCCAACATGCAAGCAAACAGATCACCGCAGACAAGCATTACAAGGGCATCATGGACTGCGTTGTGAGAATCCCCAAAGAGCAGGGCTTCGTGTCCTTCTGGCGTGGTAACCTCGCCAATGTGATCCGTTATTTCCCAACCCAGGCCCTCAACTTTGCCTTCAAGGACAAGTACAAGAAGATCTTCCTTGACAACGTAGACAAGAAGACCCAGTTCTGGCGCTACTTTGCCGGCAACCTTGCATCTGGTGGTGCTGCTGGGGCAACCTCCCTCTGCTTTGTCTACCCACTTGACTTTGCCCGTACCCGTCTAGCAGCTGATGTGGGCAAAGGAGCAAATGAGCGAGAGTTCAAGGGCCTTGGTGATTGCTTGGTCAAGATCTCTAAATCCGATGGTATCAAAGGCTTGTACCAGGGATTCAACGTATCCGTTCAGGGCATCATCATCTACAGAGCAGCTTATTTTGGCATCTACGATACAGCTAAAGGTGAGGGTTAGGTTTAGTTTGCTAGCTTAAACACTGTACTCTAGTGGGTATGAAACTAAGCTTGTTTCTTTCTCTAGGTATGCTTCCAGATCCCAAGAACACGCACATTTTCGTCAGCTGGATGATTGCTCAGACTGTAACAGCAGTAGCTGGATTTGCCTCCTATCCATTTGACACCGTGCGTCGTCGTATGATGATGCAGTCTGGAAGGAAAGGAGGTGAGTTTCAAATGTTTTCTAAATTCAGTAGGTCTGTAGTCAGCTAGTATGGGGTTGCCTAGGCAAATGGTTTACAAACGGTTGGGTTAGCCCTCCTAGTATACTTAAAGCTAGATTTAAACAACTGCAGTATACTGGTTTTTTACAGTCTTAAGCTATTCAGCCATGGTCTGTTCATGAAAGAAGGTAATGTTGGCACCTTTTGTTAATCCAACATCCTGGGTCAGAACGAGTTTCCATAGGTCCTAGACTAAGATGTTTTTAGCTTTGCTGGCATTTGTAATGTAGGCAATGTCTTAACGCTGTTTCTTCAATACTCTTATTTCTTTTTCAGCTGACATCATGTACAGTGGAACAATTGACTGCTGGAAGAAAATTGCACGGGATGAGGGCAGCAAGGCTTTCTTCAAGGGTGCCTGGTCCAACGTTCTCAGAGGAATGGGTGGTGCTTTTGTCCTGGTGTTGTATGATGAGCTGAAGAAAGTCATCTAAACTTGTCCTCGTTGAGACGTCTGTGACCTGGCATGCTGTATTATGTAACATACCCTGAACATTCATGGACTTCTTTTTGTCAGACACACCCTTATTTATAAAATATAGCTGGTAATCTTTGCTTTACTAGCTATTATTTTGGGATCAGTTCTATTACATCTCACCAGCTTTCCACATTAATAAATCATTCCCTTTAAGTCTCTTACTGCTTTAAAGGGCTTTCAACATGCCTACTTGGCTGGTTTTGGCCCTTTGGCAGTGACAGACTGATTCAGTGGGACTCAACGCTCCTTTATTTTTTATTTCAGTCATTCATGTTTTTAAGTAACTTAGGTTTGAGGAAATAAAAAATACGGATCTATTTCTGTGCTGCTTGTCTTATTTAATTGTCTGGGGAGGTGCAAGAGTCTATGCTTCATAAATCGAAATCTGAACCACTTATGCCGCAGTTTCCACAGCTGTGAGCTGCTCAACAACAGTTAAGCAAATGGGACAGAGGAGAATCTTAACCTTTTCAGCTTTTGGAAGAACTAGACTTTAAAAGATAAACTTGAGCCAAAGATTAAAGCTACTTTAGGCTTCATTCAGATGTGAATCCTTTGAGGTGCCAGAGGTACCCAATGGGAAGTGAGGATTTACTTTTGCCATTTAGTCGGCTATATGCTGTGAACTTTTGTGGGCATGTGTACTACTTTTGTCAAGTCACTACCACTACTCATTTGCACAAGGTAAATTTAAATCTTTCAGTATGTTTGGGGGCATAGAAGTATATATTGAGAAGCCAAGTGCAATATGCTAGTTCTGCAGGGCAGTATAGTGCTCTTGGCAAAAGACGAAACCCTATTGTGCAGGGCTTATTCATTATTCCCCCCGCTTGCTCTGTAGAGTCTTTAACTTGATTATACAACTTGGCAGGAACCAGAATCTCTTACTATGCTGCAGAACTACGTGCATAAAAACACACTGCTCTGGAAAATATGTATAGTGAAGTTTGAATGTGTGCAAATGGAGGTTGAGTGTCTATCATGATATACTGAGCAATGTTGGCTTGATTCATGTGCAGAGCAAATCTGGTATGTAATAAGTGTGAGGGTGCAAGAAACTTGATATGGACAGAGTGTGTGCTAACAAGCAGATAATCTGTGGCTGGGCTCGCTCTCATGCCAATGACTTCTGCATTTGGTCCAATGATAAATGCCAAGCATTCCCTGTGTTGCACGTGCCATTAGCAAGTTATTACTGGCTTCCCATGGTCAGATAAACCATTCATGGTGGTTTAAGAAAGTATGACCTAAATAGGAACACATCTGCACTATACTCAGTGTACAATAACAGCAGCAGTAATTATTTCTATCTTCATTCAGGCTTTGGCAATGTAACAAGGTCAGGTCATTTATAGTTGTACAGGGATTTAAAAAATGTGTTCATTTTCAAAGTTACAGTTTACAAATATCAATACTTTGTGGGTTTAACCTACCTGGAATAGTTAACAAGGACAGGTTCATGCTTTCAGAGCCAGTGTCTGAATTGCCTGGAGGCAATAAAAAACATTGTGTTATTCCAGATTATATAGAACACCACAGCCTAGTCCCCCAAAATGGCATGCATGATGATCTCTACTTATAGCAGAATCTCTCAAACTTAATAGGCCATATATAGAAGGGTCCTTTGTGTTACTATGCACTATATTTCAGCTGACAACAAGGGTAGTGAACACAGTTGGATAGTCCCTTCCTTACGCTCAGGGTGCAACATGTCCTACCAAATTGTGATACTTTTAAGAAACTATGGGACCCCAAATAATACAGTAATAGGTAATGGAACCACAAAACAAATGTGCTCCAATAATACTGCAGAAAAAAGATGTTGAAATATTTATGTAACTTGAGTTTTTATACATTTGCTAACTGCAATGCCCTTGGTTTCCCTGTAAGGAAAGCAAATTTGCAGGTATAGCTCATAGAACATTGGCTATACAGTGGGCAGAAGTATATATAATGGGAAAAAATCAAGCATACTGTGTAAGGCTGTTTCCAGCAATAACGCAAAACACCTTTAGTGAGTGAGCAGCTGGCAGTGCCCATCTGTCATCCATGGAAGGTCATACCAAGTTACAGAAAGGACAGTAGTAAAAGTGAAAGTTGCTGAGGCCTAAGTTTCTCCTCTAGGCGCTTTCCAGGCCTGCACCTTCCAGTTGCACTACAGACTGCAGCATGACCTCTAAGCAGCTCTCAGCATTCCATTTGTGAGGCCGCTTACTATTGGCCGAGGAGGTACCAGCCCAGGAAGTAGGAGAGAGATGTGGAATCATTAACTCCTTCACCACGTAGGCAGAATGCAGATATCTGCAGGCACATCTCCACAGGCAGTTGCTGGGCGCTACAAATAGCAATGAGAGCATTAGCGTAAAGTGCAAGAGAACATATATATATATATATATAAGTAGGCAGGTGCCAGAGAGTTCAGTTCTATGCACAGCAGGATATGCTATGGACGTGAGCTGCACAAGGTCAAAAGGAACAGCAGCACAGCTCACGCATTACATTTAACTGCTTCAGTGCCAGGTCTTAGTGCTACGAAACAGTTTAGCTCAACTCACTGTGAATGTAGATGTACGCAATGTGGACTTACAACTAGAGGGCTATCTGGTACCCACAGGCAGGTAGTTTTCTTTTTGTGCATGATTTGGAAAAGCAGTTTGAAGCACTTGTTGAGCCTAGTACCCGACAACGCCTGTGGCATTGCAGGCAGTGGCGTAACTAGATATTACTGGGCCCCGCAGCAAATTATTTTTCAGGCCCCCAAAATGTCTAGAGGTTGACTTGTTTTACCAGTGTTTATTGAAAGGTTATATGAATTAGGGCCTTGTGGGGCCCCTTTACTTCCTCTGTAGTTACTCCCCATTGCAGGGCCCCTGCTTTTGCCTTGATGAAACCCACCAAGTCTGTTTGTGCCAAGCCGATTCAATGCGGAAAAGAGAGGGGGCTACTGCCTGCGGTAGGGCTGAAATCATCCAGCGTGTTTCAGCTATCTTATTTTGCCCCCCCGTGTGTCCCTAGACCTATTTCAAAATTCTTCTCTTCTAATGACTGCCCTTCAGTCTCCATCTTACAGTAGTATTCTTACTCTTTCTACATACAGCTGCTGTATGCAGGGCCCCATTATGTGTGGCCTCCTTGAAAGTTCCCAATTTTAGGGGTAAAGCAGTTTGTCAGATGATGAAGTAGATTAGCAATTGGGCTGAATAGAACCATTTCCAGTGATGCCTCATGGTTCACATTCAAATGAAAGAAAAAAGGAATTTGGCTGAAAAACAGGTGGTGAATATAAATGTGTTCCTTTTTGCCTTAATCTGGCCATATACAGGCCAATAAAAGCTGCTGATTCAGCCCCTCCAGACCAAGTCATCAGCTTATTGGCCCTTTCTTGGGGCCCTTGGAAGGTCCTGGTCATTTCATTCATATATCGATTGGGCAGGTTTGAAAATTCAAGGAACGAAGCCTGGTAAGGAACATTGGCACATTGTTGCAGTCCCGTCCCTATTATGATTCCGATCATTGGGGGCCAAACAATCAGATCATTCTAATTTGTCTGTAGTGTTGGTGTCCATATCAGCTAAATATCCCCTAGCCAAACAAGTGTATATTTTCAGCCTTACGCTCAGCTCCCATCCTTCCACTGATCTGACCTCCAAGGGAGGACTAACCACTAATCAGACTGTAATTTACTGTAGGTTACATTTTAATTTAAATCTGAGTTTGTGTAGATAGACAAGAGGCCCTCAGTGGAGGAGAGGTAAAGTTTGAGTTTGTGGAAGTAGAATTACTTGGATTGACTGTGATGATATCCCATACTGTTATATTAATATCATATGCCCCCATCTGATATACGACCCTGTCCTGTATATAATCTCTGCTTTTACAGTCTAAACACATTTACAGTCTAAACACATTGCTTATTTCGGAGCACATATCCCTACAAAAGTTGGTTAAAAACAAAACATTCTCATGCAAACTACTAGCTTTATTGTGCATTGCAATTTTTTACATTCTGTCCACTGGACTGAGATTGATTTGACTTCTCCATGGGATCCCATTCATTCTGAATGTACATTTCAGGAGCAAATTGCACCATACTGCCATGTTGTGACTAACTCCAGCAGCAATCATAGAATGTTTCAGGTCAGGACTGGGATTCAAAATAGGCCCCGGCAACTCAAATACACAGAGACCCAAACAGCCCCCCAGCAGCCCAATAAATAGTGTCTATGGCATCTTACAGCAGCCCCTCTGGCATTTGTCAGAATCCAAAGATTGCCAGTTCAGGCCTGAATGTTACATATTAGAACTCACACAACACTCATTAAGTATACTATACCCAGTAGTCATTTGGACTTGGGATGCAACAAATCCACTATTTTGGATTTGGCCGAACCTTTGCATATGCAAATTAGGGGTGGTAGGGGGAAAACATTTTTTACTTCCTTGTTTTGTGACAAAACGTCACGTGATTTCCCTCCTTGTCCTTAATTTGCATATGCAAATTAGGATTCGGTCGGGCAGATGGATTAGGCCAAATCCCAATCCTGCTGAAAAAGGCCGAATCCTGTCTGAATCCCGAACTGAATCCTGGATTCGGTGCATCCCTAATTTGGACATACTGCAAACTGACCTGAGCCCAGTCACTATTGTAGCATATGGGACCTCTGGCCCCATAGCAACAATCACTGCAAAAAAATGCAACTTTGGGTTGACACCAGTAGACACTGTAACAAGTTTAGGCCAGCAGCACCAAGGTGGTCATTGCAGCCTGTTACTTTGGTCTGACCTTGGCAGTTATTGCAGAGCACTTCATGCCTGGGCCAACAATAACAAAAACTGCACGCAATGCATCTTTTAGCTGATACCAGTAGTGGCTGCAGTGTTACCCATGTATTGGCAGACACAGGAAGGTGTTTACAGCAATTCTAGGTGGGAATCAAGCATACAGGATCTTAACACCACCAGCAGTCACATACCCTTTAAAGGAATTGTTCAGTATAAAAATATAGTATAGTTAGTATATATAGTTAGCCAAAAATGGAGTGACTGAATGGTGTTTATGGAAAACAGAGTTAGCTTGTGGAAAGGAGACTATTAAAGGAACAGTTCATTGTAAAAATACAAACTGGCTAAATAGATAGGCTGTGCAAAATAAAAAAAAAATTCTTATATAGTTAGTTAGGCAAAAATGTAATGTATAAATGCTGGAGTGACTGGATGTCTAACATAATAGCCAGAACACTACTTCCTGCTTTTCAGCTCTCAAAATTTGCTTTTGAATATGAGCTGAATGCTAAGGATCAATTGTAAACTCACTGAACAGTTATGTCCCATATGGCCCCCCTTAAATTTGGCTAACTAACTATATTAGAAACTTTTTTTTTTATTTTGCACAGCCTATCTATTTACCCAGTTTGTATTTTTACAATGAACTGTTCCTTTAATACCTCTCCTTTCCACAAGCTAACTCTGTTTCCCATAAACACCATTTATTCCTCTTTAGGAGTAATGGGATACCATAGAGCCCTGTCTTAATGGTGTCATATTATGTCCATGTCCTGTGACTGAATGAGATCTGACAGACAGATGCACACAGGTCACTAGTGTGCACATGACTTCTGATTTATGAGAAAACTAAGTGACATTTTATTCCCAGCCAGCTAAATATAGAGCATAGTTCAACTATAGAACAGGATATCTCTAGTGCAGGGCTGTGCACCCCCCAATGAGACCCTTCAATCCCAGTGGCCTCGCTAAAGTTTCTGGAGCCCCAGTGCCACTGCAATTCCTGCACCTGAAACCTTTTACAATGCGTTGCGGTGGTTGTTATTTTATATATTTCCAGGTCTTGTTTTTTTACATTTGCCAAGCTAAGCACATTTACAATAAATAGAACAGTTGCACAGGCCGGTAGGCTGAGAGCTGTAATTGTTGCTTGCTGAAGCTGGATTCTTGAGACCTGTTCTACAGGCAGTCCCTGGCCAGGGGCAGGTTTAAACCAGATAACAAATAGCTGGCATTTGCCCTTCAGTAGTATTTGTAGGACACTGTGTGTTTAGAAAAGCCATTGCTTATTAGGAGTTTTACACCGGTGCCTGTTCTCATTACGGTGCTACAATGTCATTATTGGACAGCCCAACTGCTGCATCACTATTTAATTGCTACTTTTCTCTCATTTTTAGGGTGATGTCACACAGGGATATTTTGGGCATTTTGATTGTAGTGTGTATAAGTAGCTCAAAACTTTGATGGCAAATTTCCCTCACTAATTTATATGGCATGCCCTGCCCAAGAAGTGCTTCTCAGTCTATTGTCCTGCCACATGAAGCCAACTTGGAGATGCCATGTTTTTTTACCCACAATGCAGTATTTTTTGCTCCACAATTCCAATGTGATTGGCTGCCTATGCACAATTGTGAGCGTGCTACCACACTAATCAAACACAATTGCACTGAAAATCTTCACTGATCTGATGTTGTAATTTACAGGCACTTGGCATCAAAATAACGTCTGTACCCAGTGTTTAGTTGCAGGTTTTTCTGTCACTGTGGGTACCTTTGGTAGATCCAGGGCTTACTACGTGTGATTTGCAGGAGGCACTGAACACAACTATGCAAAAGTTCAAGAGCCTTTAATGAATGGCGTCAATTTGTACAAATGTGCCTAAAGTTGCACGACCGAAGCTGCATTTGCAGGTCATAAATGAGCCCCTTACATCTGCAACAATCTGAGTTTAGCACGTACCTTGGCTCCAGTGCAATAGAAAAACACTAATATTACCTCTGCTCCAGGGAAACCTGTTCTTAGTATTACTGTACAAAGCTTCAGCTGGAGGAAGGTGGTTTCACATTGAATCCAAGGGCACTGTGCTTTATTGACACATCGACACAGTTGTGGCAGTTACCTCACAGACACTGAGTGTGACCTTTGGGAGACATTCTTCTCAGGCAAAACGTTTCTTGCTGGCTGCAGAGGAATTTTAACCCTGGGTGTTTTATAGGTTGGGAATCCTATGAGTAGTGGAAAGCACATTTTTTCATTTGCATGAACCTATTCCCTTATATGATCCCTGTTGGTCTCCTTTACTGTCATGGCAGTGGGAAGCACCGTGGACAGCCTTGCAAAGTACAGACCAAACACTACCTGCACTGCTGTCATTAGGAAGTGACCTCCAAATCATTTCTAGGGTCAATGTAATAACGGGCAATATCAATTATTTTCATTTGATGGTACTTTTGATGAATGAATTCGCCAATAATAGGTTTTTAGGTAGAGAGAGGGAGTGAGACACCATCCCTGGAGCCCCCATGGCTTGCCAACCCACCCAACAACAGGGTTGCCAGGTCTAATTTTCAAAACCAGCCCAAAACTAGCCAAGAGGCACTTTAAAAGTAGCCCAAAAATAGCACAAAATATGGTGGTGAAAAAAAGTCTAAAAGTAAATGAATATATGTGAAAATACGCCTTTTTCAAGTTTTCACTTTCGCTAATTTTTCCATGAAGCACAATGGGACAGATTGGCCAGGGATGTAACTACAGAGGTGGGCCCAGGAGGTATAGGGGCCCCATAAGGCCCCATATTGGTAAAACAGCTCAACCTCTAGACATTTTGGTGGCCAGCAGATTTATGCCCCAAAATTAGCTGAAATTGAGGAAAGTCACCGGAAAACATGAGAATGCTTGAGTAATGGGAGACTGGCTACAGAGCCCAAAATCTAGTAACTCCTGACTTCTACACAAGTCAGTCCCATTGCATGCTGGATATTGAAGTCTTACATTAAACTTGACAGTTGGCAAATTGTTAAACAAAAACTACATTACCCAACATGCATTGGGAGACAGGCTTGGCACATTAGGGCAAGAAAAAACTTTGGCTGGTTTCCAAAGTACAAACCAGCCAAAGGCCCCAAAAGTAGCCCAAACTTGTACCTTGGCTAGTTTGTACTTTCAAAACCTGCCTGGGCTATAAATTAGTAGCCCAATTTGGCTGGAAAACAGCCAAACTGGCAACCCTGCCCACTAAGAACCAGGGTTTAGTCACCCACCAAAACAGCCAAACTGATGCCCGAAACTAATAAGGGTCATGATTTCTAAAAGTTTTTTGGGTACAATTAAGATGTAGAAGGGTTAAGTTAATTGATGAGAGTATATATACTGCACTGTGTTTGCTGTATGTCAGCCACTAAAGCTCTGACAAATTCAATAACAGTGTCAATGTAAAAGCGCACAGTATCATGGGTAATCCATGTTCAGGTGATTGGCGAACTCTTAATTCCCTGGCCGCCACCTTGCTTGCTGGCAACAGAGGCCGATAGTCACTGATTGTAACCCTTTACCTGCCAAAAGAGTCAGAATTAAATGACAGCTGGACAGCAGCAAAAACATACTTTATTATAATACTTTCCTACACGGAACCAATTACTCATTTGCTGCTACACGTCTCTAATGAAAAACTAGTGGGAAGCAGCTCCCTGCGCCAGATATATGATTGCTCAACCGAAATCTGCCAATAAAGCGTCCCATCAGGAAGGAAATCACAGATTTCTAGGAACGACCTTAGGCAATGTCACAAGACAACAATGCACCGGGGCAGTCACATGACATCAGGTCACCCTTCCTAGCGTCTCTCACGGGATTTCCTTTTATGGGCAGATTAGCGATGAGGAAACGCTCTTACGGGACTCCTCCTCTAGCTCAACTTTGAAGGTGCAGCAATTTGTGGAAACTGCTCAAAGCTGACCTCTTTTGGCCAAACTCTGAATTACATTTCAGAATAAAACACTTGCTCTGGTGAGCTGCAGAGAATTTAGGGCTCCAACACTAACATAGTTATTTTACAGGACACGATTAAAGGGGATCTATGGTGAAAATGAAATGTTAATGTAAAGCATCATCTTGCTGAAATAAGAAACTTTCTAAACATAATCAACTCTTTACAATTTATGAAATAATCAAGTTACTCTCCCCCTCTGAGCAACTCTGTCTTCATGCAGTAGGCTGAGTCAGTTTTTGATTGACAGTTAGGTCTAATACAGCCTTTGGGGGGGTTGCATCCTCAGTTTAGGAGCTTACTCTTTAAAAATTCCCGACTCTGATGGAAATCCTGTTTCTCTACTTGCAGGGTGTTTGCCAGAGTCTGTTATTTTGTTATCTTATGTTTGTGCTGGAGTTGGTTATTTGAGTTTTTCTGCTAAGAAAGGGAGCCCCTCTAAAAGACTTAATTAGACCTACCTGTCAATCAAAATCTGACCCAGACCTTAGCATAAGAAGTGACAGGTTGTGGAGAGTGAGATAATGATTTTTCTTAAAGCACAAGGAAAGTCTTCCACTTGGGGGTGCCAAATGTTAGGTGATTGATTTACTTACCTGAAACCCTGGGCCGGTGCTCCTATCAGCAGAAAACTGCACCGGCCCGTGGTTATACCAGTGAGCACCATGGAGCGATCCTCTTCGGCTTCTTCTTTCTTCAAATTTCCCGGGGCAGACGCATGCGCAGTAAAACGAAATAGCCAGCTTTTTAGTTAAAGTTCGGCTTTTCACTCTAATGCGCATGCGCAGCCACGAGAAGAAAGAAGAATCGATCCGTGGTGCTCACTGGAACAACCCTGGGCCGGTGCAGTTTTCTGCTGATAGGAGCACCAGCCCGGGGTTTCAGGTAAGTAAATACATTTACTTAGGGTGCCTAACATTTGGCACTCCCAAGTGGAAGAAGACTTTCCTTCTCCTTTAAACAATACAGACTTTTTAATTGATTTAATATAGAAAGTGTCTTATATCAGTAAGTTGAAAATTATATTCAAATTTCATTTCGTGATAGATTCCCTTTAAGGTAGTGCTTTACTGCAGATACATTGCTGCAAAGTGCAACACATGAACATTGTCAATTGTTAATAGGAATAAAATTGTTGGTGCAACTTTTATAGCGCATTAATCTCTGCTATTTGAGAGGAAGCCTCTTTATGCAAGGCAAAAGTGAATCTACGGGGAACAAGTAATCTAAACCTAAAAAAAGAAATTGATGAAAATTTACTTGGAGAGATCCTGGGAGCACTTTTGCAATTAATATTTAATTTGTATTTTTAGTGGTTTCTGAGCAGTTTTCATCTGTTGATGGGTTTTAGCTAAACAGCTGTCTTCTGCAGAGTTTTCACAAATGGATATGGTATTTAGGGGGTGTGGCGACTAAATGGTCATGATTAAAAAAAATTGTGCTGCAGATATTTTTGATATTCTTTCCATTCTTCAAATGTTGGGACATATGTAGGTCTGCCACACAGGCAACTCTGTGATGTCACCAGCTTGAACCATGCGGCAGCAAAAGGTGGCAACCTTACTAGAGGCCTGCTGGAGCCGCAATAAGGCTTATTTGCAGGAGGCACATAAGGGAAGTTTTCAGCGTGCATGTCTGGGGGACAGGGGAGTGTGAGTCTGAAGGAAGGGGAGGCTGGCTGGTTGCCTGGGTTAACTTGTTAAATCACGTGCATGAAAAAGGAAAAAGCAGGAAGGAGATTGCTCAGTTGTGCACTGGAGCACTGGCGTGTGCAGTAGTGTAATTAGAAATGAATGGGCCCCACAGCAAATTATTCTTCAGGCCCCTAAAATGTCTAGAGGGTGACATTTTTTACCAATATTGATTGAAACTGTATGTCAATTAGGGCTTCCTGGGGCCCCTATACCTCCTGGGACCCCCGCAGCCGCAGGGTCTGCTTCCTCTGTAGTTACATCCCTGGGCTTGTAGTATCAAGTAAGTGATTATACTCACTGGAGGGTGACTAACTTTTTTGCACACCCCCCCCCAGTGATTGAGCCTTTCCTTCTCCTTTAAGAGCTGGAGGGTCATAGGTTGGCTATTCCTTATATTTCCCCCCAAGGAGCTGTTTTTTTCTGGAGGCCTAGGATCAGTTAGACCAAAAATGCAGAGGCCCGCACCCCCTCAGGGCCCCCCGGCAGCCTGACCGCCACTGAAATGCGGGCCATACGGAGGATGGTGGGGGCCAGGCTGTGCGTCACGCACTAGGGCCCGCCCCCCTCTAGTTACGGTACTGCAAAAACTATACATTTAGCTAGGGTTTTTAAAAAACAAACCCTGATTTTGTGCTCCTTCATTTTATTTTTTGCAGAATTTTTTTTTTGCAGTCCCATACTGTTTTACTGTACTTCAATGGCAGCATTTTCAGGCTTTAAGATGTATTTTACTGCATTGCATGCCATAATTTTGACCCGTTTTCCTTAAAAACACCTGTGTATTCCCTGTGAATGTTACTTTTTTTTGTGAAATATTTTTTCAAGTAATTTGTCATTTTTACAGCAATTTATAAAATACTACACCAATTTTACAGTCAAAATTTTAATTTATTTATTTATTCCCCTGGAAATGTAAAATCAGGGTTTGGCTGTATTTCTATGCAGTACACACAACCATGTTTTATTTATCCTGATTTTATTGTAGCTTTCTTATCAGCTCTGCTGTGCTCATCCATCTTTAACCATTTGTCCAAAGTCCATCCCTGCCTATTGGTGCCTAATGTGTTCAATGAGCTGACCCCAAAAGCCCTTAACAGTAAAACTATAATTTCACATAGAAAAATATATATTTTTCTCCATATTGTCATGTTTTTGACAGACATGTGAATGGAAATGCAGTAGTGAAAGATTGAACAGCACCACCAACTCTTCAAGTAGTTAAAAAGCCTTTATTTGTGCTTTTGTGGGCATCACCGCAACGTTTCAGGCCATGCGGCCTTTTATCAAGCTTGGTAAAAGGCCGCATAGCCTGAAACGTTGCGGTGATGCCCACAAAAGCACAAATAAAGGCCTTTTAATTACTTGAAGAGTTGGTGGTGCTGTTCAATCTTTCACTACACAGTTTGCCAATGGGAAGTGGCCATTTTAGAATGTGCACCATCTCCAAAGAATATTGAGAATCGATGTGCTGACTACTCTTTTCCTAATGGAAATGCAGTATATATGCATTGAACACGTCAACGGTTTTCCTCAGTAAATATATTTCTAATGGGGACCATTTCGGTGACAACCCAAGAAATCCACACATACAAAGAAATCAAAACAAATGGGTCCAATGGAAATCAAAACAAATGGGTCCAATTATGTACAATAAAGTGGAATGACACAGGCAATTAGTATTGAACACACTTACTGAAACGTATTTAATACATAGTAATGACATTGGTAATGACACCTCCTGTATGGAGAAACTAGTGCATGCATCTGCGATCTTCAAATCTTTAAGGTTCTGGGGGTCTCTTCTATGAACTCTGATCTTCAGTTCTTTCCATAGATTTTCAATTTTATTCAAGTCGGGTGATTGACTGGGCCACTCTAGCAGATTTATTTTCTTTCTCTGAAACAAGTTGAGAGTTTCCTTGGCTGTGTGTTTGGTATCACTGTCTTACTGAAATGTCCACCCTTGTTTCATTTTCAGCACCCTGATAGATGGCAGCAGATTCTTATCAAGATTGTCCCAGTACATTTCTCCATTCATCCTTCCTTCAATTATATGAAGTCTGCCAGTACCATATGCTGAAAAACAGCCCCACACCATGATATTCCTACCTCCAAACTTCACTGTTGGTATGGTGTCTTGGGGTGCTGTGCAGTGCCCTTTCTCCTCCAAACATGGTGTGTGCAATGACAGCCAAAGAGTTCCATTTTTGGTCTCATCTGACCAGTCTTTATTCTCCCAAAATTGCATTGGCTTGTCCAAATGTTGTGCAGCAAACTTTAAACAAGCTTCAACATGCTTTTTCTTCAGCAGTGGAGTCTTGCATGATGAGAGTGCATAGAGGCCATATCGGTTGAGTGCATTAATTTTGTTTTCTTTGAAACAACTGTAGCTGCTAATTCAAGCTCTTTCTGAAGCTCTCCGTGAGTGATCCTTTACTCTTGGACAACTCTTCTGATTATTATTTTGACTCCTCTGTCATAAATCTTGCCAGGAGCACCAGGTTGTGGCCAGTTTAGGGTGAAATGATATTTATTTCCACTTCTGGATTGTGGCCGCAACGGTGCTTTCCGGAACAGTCAGAAGCTTAGAAATACGTTTGTAACCAATGCCATCAGTATGTTTTGCAACAATACGGTTGCAAAGGTCTTGAGAGAGCTCTTTGCTTTTACCCATCATGAGATGCAGGATTGTTTTTTAAATACTGACATATTTCAGCAGGTTTCTTGGCTTTCCATCTCCTTTTCTCCATTTGTTCAATACTTATTCCCTGTGTCTTTTCACTTTATTACACATAACTTAATTTATAGACTTATTTGATTTGAGTTCTGTGTGTCGATTACTTGGGTTGTGATCGACATCTGGTGTAAATTTCATGTCAATAGCCCCAAGAAAAACCAAGAAAAATATCGATGTGTTCAATATTTATTTTCACTGCTGTATGCGTATAAAGTAAACAGACAGTAGATGGCAGTAGAACCACACTCCAGTTATACAAATGCTGAGACTGAAAAACAGTACAAATCCTGGCTAAAGGTTTTAAACACTCCCAGATTATGTTTCTCATCCTTTCATAAATAAACCTTTCAACTATATTTTTTATTGTCCAAATCAGGGAAAAACTAAGAAGAATACACATACAGCACATATAAATCAAAAGTGTGATATACACTTTGAAGTACAGTCAACAGGCACATTGCAAGGAATTCTGCTGCCTGTGGCCTAATTGGTCTGTCTCCCTTGCCACCTTTCCTCCCTTATCACCTGTGTAAAAGGAACACCAGCCCAAGCAGCACACAGTTGTAATCCAGTCCATAACCATGGCCTAACTAACTACTGGCAGAGCAGTGGGTGCAACTGCACCCAGCACCGTGCCCCCCAGTAGGGCCTGCCAGAGATGCTGCATGTATTACGAAAAAATTGTGAGAGTGAGCACATAGCACATTTCCGGGTGGGGGGCAAACCAAGAGAACTGGGTGCAATTTTTGCACACGGTCCTAAATTCATTGTGGTCCTCTAATTACATCATTGGTCTATAAAAAACATATGACTAGTCCAGGTGAAGTTGGGGATGACACGCTAACAATGGTCATTATCAATGGCAATGTTAGCAAGCAGTTAAAGAAAATTAGGTTTAAAATTGATATATAGAATAAAGTGGTTTCTGGTATTTAAAGTAGGGGACCATTAAACCAGCCAATGGAAGAGCAGATACATTTGCCAAACCTGATTCCCCCACATGCAGTTGGGTATGTCATATAGGAGAAGTGAGTGAGAGGCACTTCAGAGGGTGGGGTATGGGGTAACAGTATTATGAGGTACAGTATAGACTGAGCAGGAGCTCAGAGGGAGCTTTAAACACAAGGCTGACATTTGTGTTGGTTCCTCAGTTATCAAAAAACAATGCCTTTACCCACCATGCAAATCCACAATTCTTTATTACTGAATGTCTCACTTTTCCCCTAATCACTTAAGGTATATCTCATGTTTAAGCATGGCTAAAAAAAAAAACACCTAACTGATGTTTAACAAATCTTTTTAACAAACAGGTTTAATGTTTTTTTTGTTTCTCCTAGCTTTTGTGAAATGAAATGGATCCATAGAGGGGTTTCCTTAATCCTGCAGCCACCTTAGTCTTGCTTTTTAGCAGGTGAGCTTTGCAAATTGCTGATTGACTCTGGAATCAGTTTGGTGGACCAAAATAATTACTCACCACTGCACCCCTGGTTTAAGTTCAGAAAAACAAAAGCTATTTGGTTGAGAGAAATTACTAATAAAATATTAAGCGTAATGGCACATGGTAAGATCTGTTACCTGTGGTTAAATCTGCACTGTGCTGAGCAATAAATCTCCTAAAAAAGACTTGCCATTGAATAAAATAGGGTGAAAAAAATAATATGTAAAACATATACTCTATCTTAATTGCAGGAAAGTGCGTCATTTTTGGGAGATGTGTCACCCGGGTTAGTGCAGATTCTTACTGTGTGCCATTACCCTATGGGTTCATTTACTAATATAGATACTAAAGTGATCAAGTTACAGAATGAAAGCAATGATAAGGGGCCTTATTTACAAATTCTATTCTACTGAAGCCATAAGGCATGCTAAATAAACCCCTTGTGATTTAATTTTAACATTAGTGCATGTACAAGGATATGTTGCACTCACAGCGCTGCACCTTGTTCTGAAACACAGCCCAGTACTTATGCCATACATATGAAAACCTCATAACCAAGGCCTAAAATTAGTTTGCTTGTGCAATTTATCACCTATGTTCATTAATCAGCCCCTTACTATCTTAAAAATTATACCAAGGGTTGGTGCAGGATCCGGAATTTTGATTTTTTTTCTCAACGATTTTCTTCATTTAAGTTTGCTGTATTCCGATTTTTTCATAAATAAGGTAACGGTCATGCTTTTTTAAATTGTGAGTTTATTCGAAGTAGAAAAACACTCTAAAATTACACAAATTGAAATTCTGAAAAATAAGGTTTTGCATGTTGTAATGAGAGAGGTTTTATCAGTGGCTCTGAGTAATAATTTGATAAGGGTTTTGGTACATAACAGCCATCTAGGAAGGAATTGTTGAACTTCAGACATACATACATCATAGCTGTGTATAACACAGCTTTGTAAAGAAGAATACTAGCCCAATATCTTGTATAATTCAGCATTGTAGGAAAGGAATTATTGAATTGAATTACTCAATGACCTAATATGTGTATGACTTTATTATATGCAGGGGCAGATTTACTAACCGATAAGATAAGATCTCTACTTGGGGTGTGCTTGTTGGAGGTCTGACCAGCTCCTGATGAGCGCATGGGAAGCAAGATCTGTTGTTGACCAAGTGGTTTAATGTATGGGCACATAGAGATGGAAAGTTGGCCTTTGGTTTAGCTGCCAGTGCGTATGCATTAATATGATACTCTGGTCTTGCGTGTAATACATCTTCCCCAAGAGAATGATGGGAATACGTTTTCTGTAAAGAGGACGTTTAGAGAAATTGTTAACCATGGGACTAACAGCAACAAAGCCCCCGCCTCTCAAACAAATCCTGAAATTGCATACCTCTCAAGTGACCCACTTTTACCAGGGCAGCCCTTATTTTTGGTTCTCAGCCGGCAGTACCAGATAGCCTCTTTAAAGTTCAATTTTCTTGCTGGCCCACCATAGTCTCGTGAGATAAGACCACAATATCAGTCCCAGTGGAATGCTTGAGAAGCCACCTGTGTCTGCCAGGAAATGCTTTTGTTGGCCACGGTATGTGTTTTTGAGCATATAAAACTGGGGGTCCCCATTTTGTTGGCTGAGATCTCTCCAGTGCTACTGCCCAGGGCCCCTGATTCCCACTTGAGACCTCTCTGCCGACTGAAATGGGATCTCCCAGTTGCTTGGTGCAGATGATGATGCTGACTCAAATGTTAATGCAGGGGAAAGATGGCAACCATACTTATGAGCTGGGGAGTGGAAAGAGGGATTGGAGAACGATAGGGGCAGAGTATGTCTTGACAACAGCTGCATAACTACACCACGACAACCCCCTCTTACAAGGGGCAGCAAAAAGCCATCTTTTGTAACTTAAGATTCGGCTCTGCTAGTGCAGAGAGTGCTATTGTGATCAATGCACCAGCAATGCTGCCCTGCTTTGACTCACTCTGATGCTGATTTTGAAGTGCGGAGCGGGAGAGGGGGCAGCATCTGGGCTGCTGACTCAGACCACCATCTTCATCTTTATCTTACTTTTATATTTCATCAAGGTCATGAGCCCTTAACTGTGGAGCTTGTCCCCTGGGTAGGGATGCTGCCAATATGTGATTAATAGGGAAGAAAGATAAATATATAGAATGGCTGGATATTTTTTTTCAGGAAAGGTGGCAACCCTACCCCGGGGGCTCAGAACTTTAATACTTTATATGTGATTTATGTACTGAAAATCTCTTTTTAAAGGGCAAGGCAGTCTTACCTTACCTATATAGATTAGATCCCTAATCTATATAGGTAAGACTGTCTTGCCCTTTAAAAAGAGATTTTCAGTACATAAATCACATATTAAGACTGTATATGAGAGAATGGTGAAATGTGAACACAAAGGTGAGGAAAACCTAGTTGCCCTGCACAAAATAAACACCCCATAACTTCACTTAGGGCTATGGTTATTGAACAGGTGACTAATCCCAGCTGAGGGGGTGATAGAGATAGGGAACTACTGTGTAGAGACAGAGAGGCTTCTTTTTTGGATCCAAAAATTGGATGCGGATCACCCCAAGCATCTCAACACTTATTTATCTTTTAAAAGATATACCAGATAGCAAGTGTACATATGTATATATATATATACGTGACGTGAAGTTCAAACCTTTGATGACATCATACTTGGCGCCAAAATTTCAAACACAGGTGGGGGTATAAATACACAGTCACTATTGCATGTATGTATCCTTGATAAAGGCCCTAAAGTGGGCCGAAACGTTGGAAAACAAATCTATGCAAATAAATATCACTTGATTTATGAAGAAGAAATTGGTGTGCGGCTCTATGTGAAATCTATATATATATATATATATATATATATATATATATATAGACATATAACTAGATAGGTGCACTCAGATAGCCATGGTGATGCCTAGGTGCTAGAAAAAAATTCATATCTATAAAGCAAAAAAACTTCCGCACACATAGGTCTTGATAAGTAAAAAAAAGCTGGTAGATTTACTTCAACGTTTCGGCTTACGAACTCAATGATGACGGCTTGAGTAGTTTGTAAGCCGAAACATTGAAATAAATCTACCAGCTTTTTTTCACTTATCAAGAGCTATGTCTGCGGAAGTTTTTTTGCTTTATATATATATATACATATAGCACGTCTCGTATAGCAGTAAAAGTTGCCTGGGTGCAAACAGCCTAGGTAGAAGAGGTATAGCGAAAGAAAAAGCTAGCACTCACAGGTCTTATGAAAGGATTCCAAGTGTTTTATTCAATCAAAAAATGACTAACGTTTCGGCTAGCACTCTAGCCTTTCTCAGAGAAGCCAGCGCCATGGCGCCCTCGTCGCGACGTCACTGGAACGCACCGCACCGTTGCTGGAATGCACTGGACCCGCTGACCGGACCCAGAATCACTGGTAAGCTCCTGACAGATTGAAAAAAGTCTTTATTTCTGGAGAACAATTTGAAAACAATTGAACTGAAAAAGAGTATTTGGAAGATGAACAACCCCTTTAAAGGGGGTTAATCAGGGACCTGCCCCTAGGGGTGGACCCCTGAGGGAACACTATGTGCACTAAAAATATTTGCTGTTATATTTATGATTTATGTTTGTCCTGAGGACGACATCCTATGTGACTTTGAAACGTTGACTATTAAACATAAGAATACTTTTTTGGCACAAAATCCAGATAGAATTAGCAAAACAATGTTTTATATATGTTATATAACCAACTAATGACTTTCTAGAAGTCTCATTTACAACTCCAGGACATGGATAACAAATGGGCCAAACTCGGAACCCCATACAAAAACTCTCTACCAGATGGTACTTAACTCTTCTCTGCAAGCACGCTGTCATTCCTTCAACAACTCTCTTGTGTTTTTGAGGATGTCAGACCCATGGAAACTACTTACATGCCCAGTGGTTCAGATATTCTGGGCCCAAGTGCTTCAGATTTCATAAAAAATAGTGTTTCTCTATGCCCTTAAACAGTGCTGCTACAGCACACTTGGTCATTGCTCTTAATTGGTTAGTTCTGATATTCCAGGTATATCAGAGACTGACTGATCTCTTAAAAAGATTAAAATATATATTATCTAACCACTTGGTTAAAGGACACTCTAGACACATATAATGAACTTTTGTCAATTAGTATACATTTAGAAATAATAATGCAGTAAAGATGAGACAGCCATTTTCCTTTTTCTATTTTTCATTGACTGTAGCCACAACTATCAGCCCTGCTGAGGTCCAGGCTCCAACTTGCAATCTATGGATTCCGGTGAGTGCCAGAGGGACTGCTGTAAGATGCCATAGATCAGTTCTATCCAACTTCTGTGGTACAGAGAGACGGAATTTTTCTGATCTTTGGTGGAGGACCGATAATGGAAACCAGTTTTGACCACACCCAGTTTTTAAACCACACCCACTTTAAACGACACCTATGTTACTACAAGAAGTTTTAAGACCATATCCACATAAATGTTGGTGGCACACCAAACAACCAAATGGTTGGTGATTACTGCAGGGATATCACACATAACTCATGATAAGTGAAAAATGGAAGACATATTAAAACTTACCCTTATATCCATATGCTTCTTCCTCCCCTTTGCATAGCACCCCAGCACATTAGGGGCCCCTAATAACAATTTCCAAATGCTAACAAACCACCAGAACAAACTCTACCAGGAAGGCAGCATATGGAGCATAGGGCAGGCAGAGAATGGCACACACCGGCAGCACAGGGAAGGAAGAGTATGCCACACACAGGGAGCATAGGGCAGGCAGAATAGAGCAGGAGACAGGAACACTGGCACACTGACACTCTGGCTTTCCTCCATGCTGGAAACAAATTTTATTGTATTGATTTTGGCACTTGTTATGCTTTAATGGGGGAAGCTGTTACTATTGTTAATATTGTAACAACTATTAATTCCTTTCTGCTACAATGCTTTATGGCAGGGGCTTTAGGTACACTCCCAGGATCCAAGTCACTGTCCAACAAGTCAGGGCAAGGTCAAATTCCCTGACAGCCTCTGCCTCATACACATTTTGTTTATTGCTTGTAAAAAATCAGAAATTGAGAGCAGCTTACGGTGGCCATATGTAAGAACCCTGTCTTTACCAAGGTCAACTGCAAACTGATGCAAGGCACACCCCAAAAAGGGCAGGAGGGGGTTGTTACAGGCAACCCCTGTAAGAAAAAGGGCCGCCAAATGGAATTTTTGTCGAGACAGCCCTTCAGCAAAGAAAGCTGCAACCGCCATGTTGTTTTTAAGCAAGGCCCCTCCTTCCATCACAGGCAGGGTAGCTTCAACCCACCTTGCCGGTTCATCTGTGCCATGTTCTGCATGCTGCATTCAAGCACGACCTTTACTTTCGATTCGGCAGAATCGCTCCAACCATGCCCCAAGATGGCCTCTCTGCTCTTTGGAGCATGTGGCAAATGGCCTGTTTCCCTGCCCCTAGTTCCAGGCCTGTTTGGTACTTGTCTGAATCTGAATCTAGGCAAACTCCGGGGACTTCTGGCACTTGTCTTTCCATCACTCTCCAGAGCTATTTAAAGCACAACCAACCAGAACTCTTTTGGCACTAAGTTTTTAGCAGAGGTGGGAATCAATGCCATTCAATGCAGAGGCACAAGGGGACAATAGGTTAAGACAGTCAGTCTATGTGGTGCAGTGCCTAGTGTGATTGTGTTCCACCTGGGTGGGTGTTTTTCCTGACCTTTCAGGGTTCTTTATTTCTGTACAGAACCCTCTATTCTATGCAGGCTCGCCAGTGCCATTTTCTTCAGGCTGCATTCAAGAGCAACTGCTACTTTGGAGTCTTCAAAACCAGCACCCCCACGTGGCTGTTTAGCAAATCGCCTGATTTCTTCCCCAATAGGGCCCGGCTTGCAAGCCCGAGGGGGTACATTTTGGCGGAAGTTGCCTTTTCTTTGGAGCATGTGGCAATTTGCTTGTTACCCTGCCCCTAGTTCCAGGCCTGTTTGGTACCTGTCTGTTGAGAACAAAGGTATAGGTTGCATCTTCCTCGGGCTACATTAACGAGTGACAGATACGTAGGGTTTGGTAAAGCGCCAAAGCTGCATTTTGTTCAGGCTACATTAATGAGTAATCAACCTTTGCTAATCAGCTTCTCAAATCCTTTGTTTTTTTTAGTTTGGTACAGAACACTGTCCTCATTAAGCAATTTGCCATGGTCAACGTAAGGCAGATGCTAGGCAAACCCCAAAAATGGTTCTGTATGAAGAAAAAAAGGCCCAAGTTGATGCAAAGGTAAGGGCAAAATGCTAGATGGGGAAACTCTGGCCTGAAGTGGATACCTGGGTAGCTTGGAAGGACAACCCCTGTAAGAAAAAGGTGCAGCCAAAGGATGGACTTCTGTCACTTGTCTTTCCATCACTCTCCAGAGCTATTTCAATGCTAGATGGGGAAACTCTGGCCTGAAGTGGATACCTGGGTAGCTAGATGGGGAAACCCTGGCCTGAAGTGGATACCTGGGTAGCTTGGAAGGACAACCCCTGTAAGAAAAAGGTGCAGCCAAAGGATGGACTTCTGTCACTTGTCTTTCCATCACTCTCCAGAGCACAACCAACCAGAGTTTTTATAAGAGGTGGGAATTGAACTCATGGCCATTTGGACCTTTCCTACCGGGGGTGTGCACCCTAATGACTCCTTTAGAGATGTACCTCGGGATCGTATTGACTCTATTTTTCAGAAGATGGACTTCCGGCACTGCCATTCAATGCAGAGGCACAAGGGGACAATAGGTTAGACAGTCAGTCTGTGTGGAGCAGCGCCTAGAGTGCCTGTGTTCTGCCTGTGGAGTCCCTGAGTTCAAATCCTGGGTGGGTGTTTTTCCTGACCTTTCAGGGTTCTTTATGCCTGTACAGAACCCTCTATGCTATGCAGGCTCGCCAGTGCCATCTTCTTCAGGCTGCATTCAAGAGCGACTGCTACTTTGGAGTCGGCAAAACCAGCACCCCCACTTGGCTGTTCTTTGGTTTATGCAGCAAATCGCCTGGCGTTCGAGCCCCAGGGGGTACTTTTCGTCGGAAGTTGCCTTTTCTTTGTAGCATGTGGCAAATTGCCTGTTTCCCTGCCCCTAGTTCCAGGCCTGTTTGGTACCTGTCTGTTCAGCAAAAAGACATAGGTTGCATCTTGCTCAGGCTACATTATTCCCCTGTGTCAGGGAGAGAGCTCCAAAAGGACTGAAGAGTGGAAAAGAGAACCCCCTCCCAGGAAACAAGAGTGTCTTGTGTGCCCCAGAGAGGATTCTGGGACTTGTGTCCAGTGAAGGCTGTCAGTGCTGGAAATTGAGGATGTTGAATTGGGACTGCTAATTTTTATGTGAAGCTCATATGCTAAGAAGATTAATTATGTTCCAAATAAAAGCCAGCCAAGCTGCATTAAATGTAGAGGTGGTGTCAGACTCCATCTCTGTGCTGAAAACTGTGCCAAGGCCATACCCTATTCCCAGGTGAAATTAACGGGTATAGGTGGATTTATTTCCATTTTAAGGGATGTATATTTTTCCCACTGTTCCCTTTAAAAATGGTTTATTGTGGAATGCAGACTGTGCCAATATTTGTTGCTGATGTGACCTACCATGTCTCTGTTCTATGGAGGGATATTCTAAATGAAAACATGAGTGCATATTGGTCCCACAACATACTAAAAGTTCAGTATAAGGTTTTATCCCATTTAAAACACATTTGGGCATATTTATCAAAGAGTGAAGTTAAAGATCACCACAATCTGCTAGTGTGAAATTCTGCCACTCTCCATTCATGACTTTGTTGATGTGAGTAGATTCTGTTATTTAGAACGTATGAAACCTCTGTTATATGAGAGGATTTTTAAAGTTCAACATCTGGATCCATTAACTTGAATGCTGCAGGACTCTAATTCTCTAATATGTAGGATATTTACTTATAAAACAACAGCCATGAATTATCCCTATACACCTTGGCATTCCATGACGCCTATAAAAGCACTCAGACTTATATTTTACAATAAGGGGTACATTATGTATCAGTCCATCAAATTACTTGCTTCTGGGATATAGCAAGATGATTTACTTCCAGTTATCAAAGGAAGTAGAATTATACAGCTGCCAGGGCACAGTCGAATGCAACCTGCCTTGTTTTAACCTTTATGGTGAGAATTAGTGGATATTAACATGTAAAACAGAATTGTGTTTTTTACTAACAGGGCAAATTTTAAAACTCAGTAACCCATATCCATGAAAGATGCAATTTCATTATTCTCGCTGCAATAGCCTGATTAACACCTATTGCTGCATGGTTGATGTGAGTTATTACACTGGTGTAAATGTATTCTTTGTTATCAAATGAGCCCCCAGTAACATTGTGTATCAAAAAACACAGGTTGCCACAGAAAAGGAACTATAAGACAGTTCAATTGACATGTCATTAACAGAAAACTCGGATAATGATTCTTCTCAGACTGATGGCTTGCCATTTTAAAATGCTGAACCCCGCAGGGTTTTTATGCAGACGTGTCAGAATCCCATTTCTTCATTTGTGCTGCAGCAAAATGTCTAAAATCCAGTTGTTGTCCTACTGCAGACCATCCTTTGGTTGGAAGTTGGGCATTCCATACTGGAACCTGTGGAGGTCAATGACTCCATCTAAAAAACAAAAGTTTATCTCACTTGAGAATTGAATGATTGCAGGGGGTGTATCAGTTTGTTGTTTTCTTTAGTTAAAGGGACTGTTCATCTAAAGTTAGCTTTTAGTATGATGTAGAGAGTGATATTCTGAGACAATTTGCAGTTGGTTTTAATATTTTATTATTTCTTTTGAGTTATTTAGCTTTTTATTCAACAGCTCTCCAGTTTGCAATTTCAACCATGCACTGATTTGAATAAGAGACAAAATATGAATAGGAGAGGGCATGAATAGAAAGATGAGTAATAAAAAGCAGCAATAATGATATTCAAGTTGGGGGGCTGTGACGGCCATTCCAGAATATTGTGCTTCTCCCTCTGCATAAATGCCTATGTAGATTTACAAGTGTGTTTAGGGTCATTGTCTCGTTGGAATATTGAAGCCCTGCGTAACTACAACTTTGTAACTGATGCTTGAACATTATCCGGAAGAATTTGTTGATCTTGGGTTGAATTCATCCAACCCTCAACTTTAAGAGCCACAGTCCCTGAACTAGCCACACAGCCCCACAGCATGATGGAACATCCAACAAATTTGACAGTAGGTAGCAGGT
Source organism: Xenopus laevis (assembly GCF_017654675.1). Taxonomy (NCBI): domain Eukaryota; kingdom Metazoa; phylum Chordata; class Amphibia; order Anura; family Pipidae; genus Xenopus; species Xenopus laevis. The sequence goes on from NC_054385.1 coordinate 51,405,114, forward strand.
GTTTTTCTTGAGATGTGGTGTTCTTCTTCCGCCATGCAAAGCGCTTTTTGTTATGACCAAATCATTTTTGTCTCATCAGTTCAAAGCACTTTTTTCCAAAATGACTGTCTTATCACCCTGCCATAAAGATGTTATTTGTGCAAATTGCACTGAATTGTAGAACGATGTACAGATACACCATCTGCAGCAAGATGTTCTTGCAGGTCTTTGTATGTGATTTTTGGGTTGTCTGTAATCATTCTCACAATCTTCTGCATATGCTGCTCCCGTATTTTTCTTGGCCTGCCAGACCTGGGTTTTACAGCAACTGTGCCCGTGGCCTTCTATTTCCTGATAACAGTCCTTACAGTTGAAACTGACAGTTTAAACCTCTGAGATAGTTTTTTTGGACTTCCCCTAAACCATGATACTGAACTATCTTTGTTTTCAGATCTTTTGAGAGTTGCTTTGAGGATCCTATGCTGTCACTCTTCAGAGGAGAGTCAAGCAGAAGGACAACTTGCAATTGGCCACCTTAAATACCTTTTCTCATGATTAGACACACCTGCCTATGAAGTTAAATGCTTAACAAGTTTATCCAACCAATTTGGGTTACCCAAATTTTTACAAAGCCAGTTTTTCACATTTGATTTTATCCCATACAACTGAATACTGCTTCAGTAAAAATCTTTGTTCAGGAAACACCCCCAATACCCAAGTTCCTGGGAAATTAAAGACATACCACTGTTAGCTTTTTGGTTGAAAGTGGAGTAAATTATTATGCAGGCTGAGAGGGGTTCCCAAACTTATTCATATGACTGTATACATATGAATGAAAGTGAGCATTTTCAGACATAGGTTAAACAGTACTGCAAACTAACTTGTACGACAGTTAATCTGTTGTAGGGAAATGAAATTCATTAAATTTCTCTTGTTCTGAATTCTGAATGCAACAGTGAAGTGATGCTCGAATACATTAATGCGGCTCTTAATGCTGCTTGCTGCGGCTTGGTCTTGGGCTTTGCTTGTCATGTTGTCTATACAGCCCTCGCACCTGCTGGCGGCATCTTGAGTGTGCTACCACGGTAAGCTGACAACTAGCTTACCGTGGTCGCACACTCAGGAAGCCGCCAGCAGGAGCGAGGGCTGTACAGACGTCCCAGGAGTGACAGGCAAGACCGAGCCACAGCAAGATGATTCATTATGGTCCTTACCGAATCACACACTCAAGACAAGAGAGGGAAGATCAGCATGGAGCTTCAGAAACAGAAGTCACATTAAACAGATGAGAACACTAGCATTTAATAGGGCTATTCAGTGTTTAATGTATTTCAAAGTAGGCCTACACATACACACTGCATTTCTGTTTGTTGTATTCAATTGTTGTAACAGTATATAGGAGCCCATGATTAAGGGATCTAATCCCGAAACGCGTTAGGCCGTTTGCAGCCACTGTGGCTCCGCCCCCCACTCCTGTCTGTTCTTGTGCTGCTGCCGCCGCTGCTGTGTGAGTGAAAGCCGAATGAACACGGCCTCCAGCAGATGTGCCCAGGGTGCTGCTGCCTGTTGTGAGGTACCGGTGGGCTGTGCGATGTGTGGGAGAGGAGGGCTGGGGCCTAGAGCACATATGAGAAATGCCAGTTGAAGTCAGTACTTAGGCCTCTGTTCCAGGAGGTGAGCGGGAGGGCCAGGAGGGGGCCATGAGGAGTTGCAGCCCTCATCCTTCTCGGCTGCACGAACAGAACCTGTGCTGTTATCAGACTCAGATCTACCCTTATCTCTTATACAAACCTTATTCTAGATCTGGCAAGTTGCTGCTGCAGTATAACAGTGTAGAGAGCTGTGCATAGTGACAGCACCAGAAGCCTGGCCCTGTATAAAGGAGTACAGTTCTGTCGGACACCCCTTAAAACCCCAATGGCGGCTCTGTGACATGTCATCGTCATCCTCAGTAATACACCTGTCTTCCACTGTCAGTAATCCAAACCCAAATCATAACTTACCTGTTCAACTGAAAATAACAGAAATATCACCCAAAAATCCAAGAAGCATTGGGAGCATGATTGGGGGGGGGGGTTTGGTGGTCGTAGGGCAGGGGGAGCCAAGATCTGAGCATCTCTTAGTGAGCATTGCAGATCTTAACTTGTTTTGGCAAAACTTAAATAATTACCATGTTAAGACAGATAAGAGGACCATAGTATAAACTAACTGTTACTTTTGTAACCTCTACATCCTTCCTGAGGACATAAGGGCATCCCTTGACATTTGAATAAGCAAAGTGTTGTCATACTGCCTTTAACCTATTTAAACACTTTTGTAACAAGAAAATAAGTATAAGGTAAGGGGCCAATTAATTTTATCAGCCAACAATATGTATCATTTTGCTGTAATATTGCAGGAATATTAATCGGCACTGCTATGCCACCCAACTCCAAACAAAAAAACAAATGACTCTTATAAAACTGTACTATAAGTACTCTGTAACCAAACTTAACAATACCTAATCATCTTGGACTATGACTGTTTAATTAACTACATTTTATTTAATAGAAACTGCCCATAGCATCCCACTACTTATTCAACATCAGTATATAAGTGCATACAACAATACTACAATGGCTTGCAGCATGAAGCCTGGATCAACCAAATAAATACATACACTGATGTTCACAGAGACCAAAACTGCACACCAAAACTCTCCTTATCTTATCTGCTGAATGCCTTACCCTCAGAAATCCCCTCCCACTGCAAAACAAACCCGCTGATCCATACAACAATCCAAGCCTGGCAAACAATCAGAACCAAACTATTCGGCACATATAAATGATCACTTTTCTTCTCCCAGTTCAACAACAACTGGTTCCAAGACGACCCTGGGTAGTCAAATGCTACTGCACTTCTTATTGGGTTCAAATTAAATAGCCTTTATGATTTTTAATCAACCCTATACTTGGATCAATGAATTGTGTCTCCATGATTTATTCTATTCATATTCAGAAAGAATAAATAATATTATAAATAATAATATTTAATAATTAATAATTATTAAAAACACATGATGTATTTAATAATTTTTTTGAAAAGTATAAATGAGTCAAAGCAGGGTAGATTAGGGAGTTTTATAGCCAGACTAATGACTTACACAGAACATCCGTGGCCAGATTGGCAACATATGAAACAAGCCAAGCCTACTTGCAATTACAAGGATAGCAACAGGAGTGAATCAGGACCGTAGCTGTCTGCTCACATATAGCAGCGGCAATGCAGACAGCACAGAAACACTGGGTCCCTGGTCTAACTCAAGGCAGGATGTTACATCCTGTTTGTAAAAGCTATGTAAATGTACTCCAGACTCCCTTTCAGCCTTTTAAGACTGATAAACTCGTGCATGTGCACGAAATTAGAATTTTCTGATGTTGGGAAATACTGAAAAGATGGAGTCACTAGGTAAGAAAGAACCCTGATTGGTACTTCTTCTGAGCATGAGCACCTTTGAAAAACGTTAGCAATCTGAAGGAGAACTAAACCCTAAAAATAAATTTGAATAAATCCCCGAATCCTTTGAGAGAGATTCGGCCGAATACCGAACCAAATCCAAATACTAATTTGCATATGCAAATTTGCATATGTAAATTAGGGGTGGGAAGGGGAAAACATTTTTTACTTCCTTGTTTTGTGACAAAAAATCACGTGATTTCCCTCCTCGCCCCTGATTTGCATATGCAAATTAGGATTTGGATTCGGTTCAGCCAGGCAGAAGGATTCAGCCAAATCTGAATCCTGCTGAAAAAGGCTGAATCCTGGCCGAATCCTGGCCGAATCCTGGCCGAATCCTGGATTCGGTGCATCCCTATTAATCAAAATCCGAATAGTTCTGATAATTTTCTGAAAAAATACTCAGACCAAATCCGGTAAATGTCCATGCTTAAAATTTATTCTGATATTCTGATATAACAATTGCAGTGATTCTTTTACTTGCGATATCTGCTGTAGCAAAAAAACTGTTAAAAGAGAACTAAACCCTAAAAATGAATCTGGCTAAAAATGCCATATTTTATACACTGAACTTATTGCACCAGCCTAAAGTTTCAGCTTCTCAATAGCAGCAATGATCCAGGACTTCAAACTTGCTGCAGGGGGCCACCATCTTGGAAAGTGTCTGAGACACTCACATGCTCAGTGGGCTCTGAGCAGCTGTCGAGAAGCTATGCTTAGGGGTCACATTTACAAGCAGAAAATTAGGTTGGTCTGTAATATAAGCTGATGCTACAAGGCTGATTATTAAATTCTGATGCTAATTGCACTGGTTTCTGTGCTGCCATGTAGTAATTATCTGTATTAATTTCTAATCAGCCTTATATTGTGACATTTCTATTCTATGTGTACTGTATATTGGGAGTGGCTCCCTAAGCTCAGTAAGTGACAGCAGCAAAGAGCATGTGCAGTGAATCAGCAGGAAAGATGATGGGGAGCTACTGGGGCATCTTTGGAGGCACAGATCTTCCCTGTTAAAGGGCTGTGGTTGCCTTGGGCTGATATAGAAGCCAAAACATAATGTACAACATTTCTAGCCTACTTCTTTAATTAAGGTTTAGTTCCCCTTTAATCCAAAACAGGTAAAAATAATATGGCCTGGGTTTAACTGTTCTAAGCACAGCACAATAGAATCAACTCTCACCTGCAGTACACGTGCACCAGAGCACAGGAATTCTGTTACACCGTCATTGTGCAATCCTTGTGTACTTCTCTTGATGCTCATTTATTTATTATTTACAGGTTTCACTTCTGACAGATGCCTTTATAAGTTGGTGAATTATTCTGGAAAATACATCAAGAAGTCTCTAAAGGCACTTCAAGATCCAATTGTAAATACATATGCTCTTTTTGTAAAGTAAATAACACTGGTCAACCAAGTCTCTTGAATTTGAAAAGGAAGTTCAGATGGATTACACGATGCAGAGTGAGAGTAGTTACATACCAGTTGTGCACCTTGAGGAAAAAGGGGCATTTCATTGAACTGTTTAACAAGTTAGATATTTTAGAGTAGTTTTTAATTTTGAGAAGTAAGGTGAATAAAAAAATTAAGAAATACACATTCACAGTACAGTGGTGGAGTGGGACTATGTGTGGGCCCCAGGGAATAGTTAAGATATTTCGGCAGAAACCTTCCACCGGGCCCTCTAGTAATTTTAGATCAGGGGAGGGCTAATGCAGGCTTAAAGGCCAAGAGGGCCAGTTTTCTATCAAATGTGAGTATCCTTGAAGCTTAGCCCAAGCAAGCTGAATGGTGGCTCTGGATTGGTCTTTTTTTGTTTGGCAACAGGTGAACTGGGTAAATGGACAAGTCTGCTATATGAGTACATATTTACATAAAGCATCTATTTACATTGGGCTAACTGTTGAGGCCCACTGAAGCTCTGCCTATTATCCTGCTGAGACCTATTATCCTGCAACACTGTACTGTAAGAAATACACACCAGGCTGGGGCAATCTTTATCAAAGACTAGCACCTGCCTGAGGTTTAAAGGAAAACTAAAGCTTAAGTAAAGAAGTAGGGCAGAATTGTTTTACATTATGTTTTTATACCAGCCCAAAGCAACCACAACCCTTTAGCTGTAGAGATCTGTGCCTCTACAGATACCCCAGTAGCTCCCCATCTTCTTTTCTGCAGACTCACTGCACATGCTCTGTGCTGCTCTCAGTTACTGAGCTTAGGGACCGATGCACAATATTCTGAAAATATATAATATAAATGTCACAACATAAGGATTATTAGTAAATTATTTAGACTATTGGTACATTATTTATCCTCGTTCTTTAACAATTCTTAAATTAGGTTTTGTGTATAATAGTAAAGTAAAATATTACACTGTATAAAAGTTGTATGTTGGTATCTAAATTGCCTAGCGGCACACAAAATATATTCTGCACAGGGATTCGTTCACCCTAAGGCCAACCCTGCCAAGAGTCTCCAGAGTATAACTGTTATTTTATTATGTTTACATGCATAAGAACATTTTTAACCCATTTTTTATCATTTAAGTATTGATGGCTGGTTGAATGAGGAAGGAAATTAAAAGAGACTAAAACATGTGAATTAAAAAAAGCTTTAGGACTTAACTGCATTCATCCCAGGGTACAAAAACTTTCTGATTGCCAAATCACTTCACTGGCGTAACAAGTGCAGAAACTTCACCTGGCCCCCTCCACAGTCTGCCCCCCACCCTGCTGGCACAAACACCATGTAGGTTGGGACTCAAGCAGACCCTTCCGGGGCAGGGTGGCACCTCTTTGATGTCTTCCATGGTACCAATATGTCACATTTAGTTTTTGATAAAGCATTTGACACAGTACCGCATAGGTGGTCACTGACTAAGTTAAGGAATATTGGTCTGAAACGTATTTGTACTTGGATAGAGAACCAGTTGAAGGATAGATTACAAAGACAAGTGTTAAACAGTACTGGAATTTGGGCAGGATTTGCAGGGATGCCATGCCTCTGCCATGCCACTTCATGATTTCTGTGAAATACCATCCCCTTCAGGGATCCTGGAATTTTCTTATTGTAATAGCAGGGCGTTCTTTTGCTCCTCCCCACTGCATGGAAATAAAATAAAGTTAAAAGAGCATATACAGAAGAGATGGAGAAGTGTTACACAGATGAAGATGGTGGTGGTATTAGAAAGGGATATAGAGAACAGAAGAGAATAAGAAAATAGGGGAAGTAAAAAGAGAAAAGTAAGGTATTACAGTGGTAGATTATATAAGAAATAATGTGGGGTAATGCAGAATATGCTGGAGTTTTGCTGTGTTACAATACACAGGCAAGGTTTGCAGAAGCAACCAAAAACATTGTATGCATAATGTTTATTTTGGGGTCCCTACAGACCACATACTTAGGTAAATGTGTGCATACTGGGCATCAAAATGTTCATTATAAAGAAATAGCAACATGAAAATAGCATAATGGCTTGGCGTTAAAGTGGCTGAAAACAGAAAGTGTTGGTGAGTGAGGTTTATTATAACAGTAGGTGTGGTAGGTGTGCAGCCTTAAAGGGATACTGTCATGGGAAAACATGTTTTTTTCAAAACGCATCCATTAATAGTGCTGCTCCAGCAAAATTCTGCACTGAAATCCATTTTTCAAAAGAGCAAACTGATTTTTTTATATTCAATTTTGAAATCTGACATGGAGCTAGACATATTGTCAGTTTCCCAGCTGGTCATGTGCCTTGTGCTCTGATAAACTTCAGTCACTCTTTACTGAAAGTTGGAGTGATATCACCCCCTCCCTCATCCCCCCAGCAGCCAAACAAAAGAACAATGGGAAGGTAACCAGATAGCAGCTCCCTAACACAAGATAACAGCTCCCTGGAAGATCTAAGAACAGCGCTCAATAGTAAAACTCAAGTCCCACTGAGACTGATTCAGTTACATTGGGTAGGAGAAATAACAGCCTGCCAGAAAATAGTTCCATCATAAAGTGCAGGAACAAGTCACATGACTGGGGCAGCTGGGAAACTGACAATATGTTAGATTTTAAAATTGAATATAAAAAAATCTGTTTGCTCTTTTGAGAAATGGATTTCAGTGCAGAATTCTGCTGAAGCAGCACTATTAACTGATGCGTTTGCAACTTTGCAGTGTCTACTAAACTAAATAAAGTACCGTTTTGTGTAAAAAAAGGCATTAACTTGACACCTTGACTATGCAGTGTCGTTTTGGGCCACGATCCTTAAGAAGTAAAGAGATGTGCAACTAAAACTGTAAAAGGAGTGGAAGAATTAAACTATAAACAGTAACACAACTATCTGGCGTGGAACCCGGTTACAGGCCATGCAGCTGGGACCCCCCTCCAGAAGCGGACATTGCCACAGATTCGCAAGCCTGTGAACTGCCGACGGCCCCCGAGGGGGTGCAGGCCCTGGTGCAGACTGTTATGATAGGGGTTGAATTTTCTGGAGAAAGGGCACACGAGGCAAGGGACATGATTACACTTTACAGATGTTTTTTTTTTCACCTAGAAAACAACAAAGGACAAGAGGCCATCCGTTTAAGCTTGAGGGACATATAGGTGGTTCTTCACAGAGATAGCAGTGAAGTTGTGATGGCAGGTTCCTATGAAAGCTTTAAGAGGCTTGGAGGATTTCTTGGACAAGCAGTATATCCACAATTACAGTGATTTTAAAGTCTACAGTTCGCTTAAAACATGTATGTGTTACATTGATAGGAATGTGTTGCAAATTGCTGACTCAAAGTGGTGTGACTAACCCTTGGGGCCCACAAGAGCAGCACTGTTTTCTCGTGGCCATATTTACGCCACTGCTGATGCATGCTGGAATACAGCACGGGAAATCTGTCAGTGACTCACAGCATGCGAGACTGCAGCTGCGAAAAAAAAATGTTAGGTTGAGGAATACAAGCAAAAACAAAAATTTATAACATACTACAGTTTAGTGATTTTATTATAATGGCAATTATTGCTTTTATTACGCGTGAAGAGAAGTAAAATTGCAGTGTTCAAGGAAAGCTAAACGTACTCATGTATATGGATTATCCACAAACTATACTGATACAAAACAACTATACTGATACAAAACAACTGTAATCAGCCCATACGCGTAATTAGATATTTAAATAGTATCAATACGTATACAGGAATAGAATTTATGTCTATAACGCCCAAACACCTTACGCAACACCGACAACAACTTAACCCTCTCTCACACAAACAAAACTATGACGTGTTCACCTCAACGTCAATCAATAGTTAGAGGCGTGTCCTATGCGGAGCAGCTGTTAAATGACTACACTAACCGGGATTGTACCAAATTCGGAATAGGGTGGGGGGGTTTAAACCACGGTGTACATTCATAAGCTCAGCCTTACAGGCGCAGCTTTCCGCGTAGTTCATTTATTGGGCGCAGCGAATAACGTGTTCGCTTTACCCTAGCGTTATTTCATATACCAGCGGAAGCAGATTGAGAGTTGAATTCTTAAATCATTACCCCACCCCAGAAAGCAGCGACTTTCGAAGGTCTGAGGAAAAGGACTTGTTTTTCTTTCTCCGCCTGTTCGATCACATATCCCTCCGCCAGGGTCGGGAGCTCCCGGAAGAGTACTGCCGGCCTTCCTGAATTGTTGTTGTTATTATATTAGAGCCAACCTATCGTCTCTCGTGGCAGAAATATCGTCTACAATCGACAACGTTTAGGCCAAGCCCTATTTAGTGTTTCGATTTAATTTATTTGCGTCGACGGTGACAAATGTCAACCCCTGCTAGAAGGCGTCTGATGAGAGACTTTAAAAGGTAACTGGGAGGGAGAAACATCACTTTACCCATCGCAGGTTGTGTGGGTTTTGGCGGAGGATGGTTACCTTAAGGTATTGGAGAACTTAAACTCGGCGTCCCCTGTAGACTGATTCGAGAGTTGTAGTTGAACAGCAGGAAGGCCTCAGCTTGGATAGAGAGCTGCTTAGGTCGCTTCCAGGGTGGGTGACGTGTGTAGGAAGGGCACAGGCAAAAGGTACTTGTGAAACAGCCTGGCCTTCCTGTTCCCAAAAACTGTTGAGCTGTGCCCCCTCCCCAGGGGAGATTGAGGCAGTGGGGTCCTTAGTACAAAGGCCAGTTTGGGTGTTATATTGATGCACCTCACAGGCCAGTTTGAAGTTCAGGGAGCTTTGAGATAAACATTTATTTGCTGCCCTAGATATTCTTAGAACTAAGCTGATCCACTGATCAATAAAGTAAGGGGGACCCTGAGCAAAGGTTAGACCTCCAAGGAAGGGAGGTGGGGGGGGGTGCTTGAAATAAAAGTCAAACAGTCTCTGGACTAACATATCTTTTTATTTATTTTTTGATGCTCCACAGGCTCCAAGAAGATCCTCCTGCAGGGGTAAGCGGGGCACCCTCAGAAAACAACATAATGGTGTGGAATGCAGTAATATTTGGGTAAGTTCATCCTGTCCCAAAAGGGTGTCAAAACTCCCACCTTCTCTTGTGTGATCCCCTGTAGAGCTCTTTCTCTTCAGTTCTGTATGCTGCATATTTCCTCTCTGCAAGGGGAATGTGGAAAATATCAGAGCATATAAGAAGAAATGTTCAGTTAGGTGTTTTTTTTTTCTATTTAGTGAATAGCATACATATGTAACCTACAATCTTATTGGGATCATTTTGGAAGGACCTAGGCTGTTTTGTGAAATGTAAATCCTGATTACGGTAGAAATGGGCCTTAGGATTGTCTTATATTGAAAGAACTATAAGCACAAGAGAGAGGAATAAAAAGCACTGGTGAGGCCCTTTGTTTAGTACACACAGTATATTTCTGATCTCCCATATACAACAATAGTTATGGTCAGGGCAAAGAAAAGGTTAACTAAGTTAAAAGGTGCAGTAATAACTGGATACATTTTTACACTAAACTCTGGTGTTAGACCTAGAAATGTTTGTACATTGGTGTATTTCACTGAGCGGACATACACCTGATACTCCCCCATGCCTTCTGTCACTGATACTAGTGAAAGCCACCTGCTGGGAACAGTGAAACGTTGTTTCTATTCATATGCATGATGGAATTGAGAAACACTGCGTGTAACAAAAGTCTAGCAGCTAGCTTCACACATCTGTATGTTTTTCACAATATGTTGCTCTCAACCCTATTTCATGCTGCCCCCGTCAACCGGTACTCACTGCCTAGTCCTGCTTAGAGCAAAGCAGAAATTCATCCAGATACAAAACTCCTATGTATTTTTAAAAGCTGCTACAGACTAAAAGGTGAAATAAGAGCAACTGATAGCATTCCATTGGCAACCCTTTAAGGCTGTGCATTATTGGTGTTTCAGTGCTGCTCTCAGTCTACAAAAGGTTGCCAAACCCTGCCCTAGAGCAACACTCTGCTTATCTTTCATTTTTGTGCTATTAAGTGTATGAGGCAATTTTGGCTGGGTAACTTAAGTAATCTTACTCTGGCGTGATCTAGCGAGTTACCCTAACTTCTTGTGACTCCGGTCGCTTAGGAATTAAGCTGGCCATAGATGCAAAGATCCGATCGTTTGAATCCTCGAACGATCGGACTTCCCCCATCTCCCGACCTGCCATTAACCATTCAGATCAAATAAAGTAGTAAAAGAACAGATCAGCCGATGTTCTGCCCCTGACAGCAATTGTACGAAAGTTATGTCTGACCAAAGCTAGTGACAGTCTCCCACTGAATATCGTACGATTGGCAATACATGCAGAGCTATTACCCGCAGTCAAATGACCGATCTCCGCCGGACGAAACATGTCAGGACTCTCCACACACGGCTCGAAAATCATACAAATCCTCGATTCTTACAATAGGATCTTTGCGTCTATGGCCAGCTTTAGTTTAAATGTCATTTTAAGTGGAATTGTAGTTGTTCTGACTGCCCACATTTAACATTACATTGACAAAAGCAGACTTGTACCGTTCTATTGTTTGAATACTACATAAACTTATATTAAAGGCAAGTCAACCCCAAAATGAAAATTTCACAAATAAAAGAAAACATAATTCTTAGCGACTTACATTAATTACAAATGTTCTATGTTTTTAAGTTATTTGTATATGTATTGCTATTGAGAGCAGTGTTAGTCACTTTATATTCTATGCCCTGATGGCACAGACTGTTGATACAATGTAAGACAAGACAACAGACTAAGACTTTTGCAACCTTGAATTAAGCAAATGCTGCTTTCAATAGCAATTGTTTTTACAAATAACTTAAAAAGCACTGAATGTTTTAATGTATATTGGAAAGTTACTAAGAATTAAGTTATTTTATTAGGCATATTTATATTTTGGGGTTGACTTGCCCTTTAAATGACAAAAATCTGCTGTTTTTGCCATAACAGATGTGCCCTCATTGTCTGTGAATTAGACCCTTGAAAGCTTAACACTGATTAGTTACTATGAGACACAAAATAATTGGACTTTTACTACATTAGTCCATTACTTTGACAATGTTTTATGCAGTTCTCTGTCTTAATTATCAACACAAGTTGCACTTACCAGAACCAACTGGCTCTTTATCTTTTCTGAATTTCAGAGCCTGTATTACAATACATGTCATGCCTTTTAAATTTATCAGCAAATGAGTCCAGCCAAAACAATGTGCCATACTAATTAATCATCGAGTTTGGCTTATTATAATGTATGTTCTTTGCTGTGACGTGTGTACATGTGATAGCATGTATTATACCCGGGATCATTGTCATATGAGGCTATGAAAAATGTAATCCTTTTTTTTTTTTTTTTTTTTTTTTTTTTTGGCCACTGATATGTATTTCTGCAAGCTTAAATATTAAGTAGAAGGTTGTTTATATTACAGAAAAACTTGCAGTGCTTTGTGAATAGGGGGTTTACAAATAATAGATCCCATACATATATTTGAACATACACTACTCAGCATTTTCCCTAAGGTTGCCTTAGTCTAGCACTTGCATTATTATTTGTGGCACTTTTAAAAAACACAAGTAAACCGTGTTCGTACTGCAAATATTAGCCATGCCATAGAGCTCATGTTTACATTTATAATTCTACTCTAATAATAATTAGCTTTTTTTTCCCCACAGACCTGAGGGAACCCCATTTGAAGATGGTGAGTATAAAGATTGATTTTCTGTTTGCTCCTTGGTACGATTCCTATGTTGTTTTGTTGGTCAGTATGGTTACTTCTGCATGCTAATCATTCTCATAGCTGGTTTATATAATATGGGATACAAATGCTGAAAGGTGCAGCCAGTGCTGGAGCCTTGATTTCTGATCAGGGGACTATCTGCTTCTCCCTGTGTCTTCCCATTTTTCCTCCAACACTTAACAGCATATTAAAATTTAATGTGAATCATCGGCACTGATCATTTTGTGGATCCCCAATAAGGGTGAGATGCACCAACCCCAACAATGGACAATATATCAGGAAAATAATGTCCTTTCCTGTTATGGAGCATATTAGTAGCCTATTGGTCTCCTTATGCAATTCAAGCTAGTATATGTTTGCTGGTAGGGCCCTTAGACTGTAAGCTCCACTGAGGCAGGGACTGATGTGAATTATGTACATTCTATATTTAAAGCAAGGCATGATATGGTGGCACTATCTATAAATAAAATATAACTGTAACCACTCGGCTTTCCTGAAACCTCTATTTATTTGTAGACATGGCTACTGTGCATATCATTGTATATTCCCAGATATATGGCAATTTACAGTGGTCCACATTTCTGGTAATCTCATCTGTTCTCCAACAGCGCTTACTGCAGTGTGGATTTCATTTATGGTTGCACACGTTGTCTTGGGAATGTGGCAGCTCTACTTCAGTAGTTAGTGTTTGATTCATTTAAATTAGTCAACTTGAGGATCAGTATGGTGAAAGGGTGGGATACAGTTCAAGTACATGAGTTTAAATTGATGTTTTAAGAATCCCTGACTTAATAATATATGGATTCATCTGCTCTTATAGTTTGGAACTGTTGAGGGCTTCATGTAATGTCCCCAAGGTAACATCAGACCAGTAAACTCTCTAGGTACATAGAAATGTCCCAAGCACACAGTATATTTTTGCTTTAGGTAGTAAAAGTGAGACACCACTGTTAGGCTGTAATATAAATAGACATAATATATGTGTATAAAAAAAAAAGGTGAGAAACAGCCCATCTGCTCAGTGATGTCACTGCATCTACATGCATAACGTTGGTCTTGTGTAGACACACGGAGTGGATTTTGGCACAGAAACTCACAAGAATGTGTGCAAACAGACTAAGGCCTTTCCTATAGATGCAGTAAAATCATGGCTCTTAAGTTTGTGAGTCACCTGTTTTTCTCTGTGTTTATATGCAGGCAATCATTTCAACATTAAACCCAATAGGAGTGTTGTGTGTCTAATAAGGGCTAATTATATCTTAGTTGGGATAGAGTACAAGGCACAATCATTTATTACAGAGAAAAAGCAAATATGTTTTATTATTTTGAAATATTTCATTAAAATTGTGTCTATGGGGTATCCCCTTTCATTTAGTCAAACCTTTCCAGATAACCTGTATAATCTATTTGCTTTCTTGATAAAACAGACTATAGATACATTACATATTTTTCACTACAGGTGATGTTTGTTGAATACATATTGGAAGTTGCTTATTTTCTTTTTTCCTTCCTAGGGACTTTTAAACTGACAATAGAATTTACAGAAGAGTATCCCAATAAACCACCAACAGTTAGATTTGTGTCCAAAATGTTTCATCCAAATGGTAAGTGCAGGTTAATCCCTTCATTCTGAGATTTGTATTGAATATTTGTGGGTAGGTTGTATTTTTGAATGGATAATATACAGGCACATTCAATTTGAATCCAATAAGAGCATTAATAATGGCGGTGTTACAAATGTAGTCCGTTCATTTTTAAGGGGAAAGGCTGTTCATTTTAAAGGGGAAAGATCAATTTTGATGAAAATACATTTATCTGCTTAAAACAGGTTTTCCCTATTTCATTTATAAATCTTAACTGAAAAATTGTTTTTATGCGTTCATTGTGAATAAACAGCACCAGCAGCAGATAAAATTCTTTGTTAAAAGGTTATAACAGTGGAACAATTGATGGCGAATTATGCCTTTTTAAAGAATTTTTTTCTTAAAATTCTACATTGGATGGCTAGTACAGGTACGGGACCTGTTATCCAGAATGCTTGGGACCTGGGGTTTTCCAGATAATGGATGTTTCTGCGATTAGGATCTTGATACTTTTTATCTACTAGAAAATCATGTAAACATTAAGAGGCACATTTATCAAAGGTCAAATTCATGTGAATTTTTAAAAACTCCCCTAAACTCCCATAAATTCGACCAATCGCAATTTATTTAAAAAAAAATAGTATATTTAAAAAATCGATTTACGTTTTTTCTCTGAAAATAACTAGAATGTCAGGAAGGCTGCAAACAACTCCAAATTGATCCCTGGACCTCTCCCATTGACTTAAACAGTAATTCGGCAGGTTTTAGGTGGTGAATAGTCGAATTTGAATTCTTAAAGGATGTAAAGGAGTATGATAAATCCAAATTCTAATTTTTATAAGAACTCAAATTGAATTTGAGTAACTCCCTAGCTGAATTTGACAGTTTTGACCATAAAAAAAAATTGAATTTCCAGTTTGAGCCTTGGTAAATCTGCCCCTTAATGAACCCAATAGACTGGTTTTGCTTCCAATAAAGATTTATTGTATCTTAGTTTGGATCAAGTACAAGCTACTGTTTTATTATTACAGAGAAAGAGGAAATCATTTTTAAAGATTTGGATTATTTAATTGTAATAGATTCTATGGGAGACAGCCTTGGCATAATTCGGAGCTTTCTGGATAATGGTTCCCATACCTGTACATAAACGTCAGTGGAGATATTTACACTGTTGATCGTGTCTTGTTTCCAGAGACATCTAAACTCCATACTCACAGCATCTTTTAACCACTTCCATTTCTTTAGTATATGCTGATGGCAGTATATGTTTGGACATTCTTCAAAATCGTTGGAGCCCTACTTATGACGTGTCCTCAATTTTAACTTCCATACAGGTAAGGTACATGCTTTTTGTGAACGAAAGCATACATAATTTTATTCAGAATTAAAATGTAAATCATTTTGACTGGTTTTCGTCCTTCTGTGTTTAGTCGTTGCTGGATGAACCAAATCCAAACAGCCCTGCAAACAGCCAGGCGGCTCAGCTGTACCAGGAAAACAAACGGGAATACGAAAAGAGGGTTTCTGCAATTGTAGAACAGAGCTGGCGTGACTGTTGACCCTTGCCCTAGTTTATGAACACTCTGATCAGGAGGAAAATATATATATATGAAGTGTTTTGAGTGATCTTCCTGTTAACTAGAATCTTTCCATTTACATTGTTGACCGGCTATTGTGCTGTCACCGCCTTCCTTAGCCCCAGCTGGTGCTTTTCCCCTTGGACACCCGAGAGCATTCGTGTTGAAATCAAATGTACTAAACATGGGTTACTTGCAAAACAAAATCTTCTATTTTTATTTCTCAAAGCAGTTCACCTCAGCCTATTGGTTCTTCATCACTTGCTGTTATATTGTCTGTCATATCAGATGAAGCCGCTGTATATTAAAAACAAAGGGATATATCACTATTGATAGCGGAACATAGTGCATTTTGGCATAATCGTGAGGATGAGCTGCTGGAGTTAAATCTTTTATATTTGGTTTTAGTATGACAGAAGAAGTGCATTGTATAAGTGCAGTTGTACTATATCATATGTTTTCTATTTTAAATTGAACAATGCTTATTTATGGATTTGCCGTAGAAGGGAGGGGGCAACAATTATCCTTGTTTAGTATAAAATGGAGCTTTTAGGCCTGTAGCAACTGAAGAAATATACAGGGGATGCCATTCATGGCCTAATTAAATAAGAAAATATTGCACTGAGGTCATTTCTTCACGACATGCCTGGGGTCAACATGTTCTTTAGAAGGCCGTTCAAATGGTATCAACTGAAGCCCATGAATTTTTCTTTAGTGGAGACAACGCTATGAATTAAGAAAGCATTTAGTGATACTGTACCTTACATTGAATATCAGGAATGTGGTAGCAAGTGGATAACTAGTGTTTTAGAAAACAGCAAGTCTACACTACATTTTGTGACCATTGGGTGTTGTGTAATACAAATGTAGGCCAATCTGAATGTTTGGGAGTCATTTGCTGCTTGAGGTATGAAGTACATAGCTTCTAATTGTAAAAGTGGGAAACAGACTTGGTGGACATAGTGTTTGGAAATGGCAGATTCCTATTTGTTGTGATTGGAAGCTTGATTAAAACTCAAGGGTGCTACTTTTTTTTTTCTTTGCATCAGCGACTAGTAGTGTTTAACTTCCTTTGTTTGCTGGATGGGATTAACACTTCAGTTAATGTAGTTCTGGTCGACGGCTAACACTGACTTATTTTGTTTTTGCACAAACAGGTTGTGTTTTCTCCAAGTAACCCATGTAAAACTGTACATTATTCTGAACGTGTAAATAAACATATAACCTACTTATGTTCCTATGTAAATAGATTACGTGGTTGCTTGTTTTTATTTGATCTTCAGCAAAAATTGAATGGAAAGTTGAATTTTATGGGGTAACTTTTTTTTTTTTTTTTTTTTTGAACAATGACACATTGATAGAACAATACGCTTTTTATATTTACATGCCATATTTACATAAAGTGTTGTATCATTTTACTTGACAAACACACACTCTTTGTCTCTGTAATGGCAAGCAAAGGATCCAAATAGTGGCAACATAGCATCTTATGCAATGGCTCTACTACTCCATTTTATTGGAACTTTTTTTTTTCATCCTCAGATTTAGAGATTTTTAGAGGCCCTATACAAGCCAGCTTTGGTGATAGATGTTCTGTAAGATGCTGGCTTTTAGGTTTGGATGAAGAGACTTGACTCAAAACTTGTATCAAATATACTGTAGTTATCAATGGCCACCTTCAGCCAAATCTATAAGTATTAAACGAGTTTGTGAAGCCATAGATTGCTGGGACTTAAAATGATTGTCATGATATTTATGGCGTACTTTTTTTATTTCTAAATTAGACTTTTACATTACAAATCGTTCACTTTAAATTGTATTCTTGGACCAACAAATGTATTTGTGTAGTTGTAATATTGGTGTGTAGGCAGACCTCTAAGGTCAGGTCATCTGTTTTTTTTTTTTTACTATTGAGTGCTAATGTAATATCTACCACTAGACATGGGAGCATTTTTAGCAATGCAGGTGTCAGGGAGCTGTAATCTTGTTAATTTCAAATTGTTTTGATGAAAGGCTGCTGGGGGGAATGGGGGGTGATATCAGGCCAACTTGCAGTGCAGCAGTAAAGAGTGACTGAAGTTACAGCATAAATCACATGGCTGAGGGTACCTGGAAAAATAAGAACATTGCTGCCCCGGGGCTACACAGCAGCTTGTTTATATAAACTACAGTAATCTTTCTAAAACAAATGCAAAACTTATACCAATGCAGGGCAGCACTACAGTATATTGTAATTATTTTAAAATGCTTTATTTTTTGGGGGGTTACTGTTCCGTTAACTAAAGCTGGACATACACAAAGATTTGGCCACCCATATGCTGTGCTCCACAGGCCACCAATCAGGTCATATATCTGTATATAACCTTACTACTTAAAGCATTGCATTATGGGTTTGGCTGCACATGTCTGGTGACGTGTCAATACATAATGAACCTAATTGGCTGTACAAGCTGCTGGCATGTGTCACATGTCCCTTCCATATCAGAAAATGCAAGAGTAGTGTGTGCTTCACTGACTAATAGGTCTCTGACTAATAGCTGGAACAATAGGTTATTCCACATGCAAATTGTTAAAGGTTGGTTCACCTTTAAACTTTTAGTATGTTAAAGATGGACAATTCTAAAAAAATAAATAAATGCTCTGTAAAATATATATACATACATACATACACACACCATACCATCTGTCCAGATTTCAACCAGCCACATTTTTGGAAGGGCTGCCCGAGTGAAAAGTTCTTGTCCGGATTTCCAAATTAGGAAATCCAGACAGGACACTGAAGTGAATGACATCGCCTCATCCCCTGCCTGTTTTCGCAAAAAAAAAAAAGGGTCAATCCTATTAACACTTAAGCCCAGCATAAAATATGCCAAATCCTTCTGTAAGCAGCAAACTGATAGAACATAAAGTACAAAGCAAAAAAAAAAAAGTTTTGTATAATGTGCTTTTAATACAAACAGAAAATGAACTTTTAATAACAATACTAAATTCTGTTAACAAATCTGCAGAAATGGGAAGAAACAGATGCATTGAGTGGGGAAAAAATGTCAGATCCTTTAGGTGGTTCTTTTGAGTAGGAGTGCAAGACTTGTTGCTGGACTGATAAGCATAGTCACTTGTACTATACACAGAGGCTGATAAGCTCTGACTGTGCCAGTTGATTAGAGGTTGTGGGAATGCATGCTACATCCTTATAAATACCTGCTTTGTTCCATTGGTCTTGGGGAAAATAGGATTCTCTGGCACACTGCATGGAATTATTAGGTTATATTTGAGTGAAAAAACTTAGTAAACAGTATCTTAAAACAAAGACTTTTTTTTAACACAACAGAGGCATTGGGAATATTGTGTGAAATGCAGAGTAATGCTAATGGCACATGCAGCATTTTACACTGAAAACAGCAGAAGACAAAAAGAACCTGTCCCCGTTTCTAACGTTATTTCACAGATAAACACCCTGCCCATGTTACCACGCTTTGTGCATCAGTGAATTTTGTAACAAAATCTGTAACCTGCTGGTCAGTTGGCACATGAGATTAGTCACCCAGCGACATATCTTCTCTACTGTGGGCGACTAATCTCCCCAAATGCCTTCCTGCCAGAAAAATTACGAATCACCGACGGGATGGCATACGTATAGTTTCGGAATTCAGAAGTCTCGAGGTAATTTTGGGCGACTTCACAAAATATCATTATCAAATATATAACTTCAGAAGGAATACAGATGATGTTGCTGTACTGAGGAAAGAGATTAGAAGCTTTAGATACCCTTTCCCATCCTCTTCGTGAGCACAATATCAGAATACTCCTCTGTTTTCCTTCTAAAGCTACCATAGATGCAAAGATCCGATCATACGAATCATCGTACGATCGGACTTTCCCATCTCCCGACCCGCCACTAACCATTCAGATCAAAGTCTTACCAGTCAGATTAGTTAAAGAAGAGATCAGCAATGTCTCCCTCTGAAAATCGTACGATCGGCAATACACGCAGAGATATTATCAGCAGCCGACAGAAATTTTCTAACCTGTCCGATCGACCAAACGACCGATCTCCGCCGGACGAAAAATGTCGGGACTCTCCACACACGTTCCGAAAATCGTACGAATCCTCGATTCGTACGATCAGATCTTTGCGTCTATGGCCAGCTTTAAGGTGCATCTCTTTGACTGGACAGTTACAGGAACTTACAAATGTCATGTCAGTAATGTCAAATGTATATTGTCGGTTAAAAACTTAAAAAAAAAAAATGTAAGTTCTTAGAAATGCACCTGAAGCAATTTTCCAATTCCTTTTTTTTTTTTTTAAAGGCCCACGCATTTACACTCTGCCTGCATGTATAATATTTTACAATAGAGGAAATCCTACTTTTAAATACTGAACAGCCAATGAACAAATACTTTCAGCAAAACAAAACCAATTGAGACCTATGCTGATGAAGGGCAAGTAGACAGCTCATTGCTGGGGCATTAGAAGTGCATATGATCCCACCTGCCCTTCTTGTCTAAGCTGGTGTATGAGATCCTGTTTACTTCTCTTCCTGCTGACTACTAAGAAGCGTTCAGTGCCCTGTCCGTGAGACTTGCTCCTGAGGCCATACTTTTGAGAAATCTGGTGTATGTTCTTGCGTTCCTCATTGGAAAGTTCTTTAGCAAAAGTAAGATCATCCTGATTATAGGAATTAGCATAGTTTCTGATGATCTTCTCAATGTCTCTCTTATTAATTTTGTTTGAAGTAAGACCAAGCCCTTCTCGACTAAACTGCTCCTTAACAGATATGGGTTCCGATATTCCCCCTCCTTCTTTTCCCAACCCCCCACCTTTCCATCCCATCTTCCTTAGGAGTTGGTTTCCAATATTATCTTCTTTGATTTTTTGTTTGAACGATTCTTCCTTTGACCATCCACTGATCTGATTTCTAGAAATGGCATCTTCAGCAGTCCCTTTATTCAGGTTATTAACCACCACAGGCTGTGTTTGTTTGAGGACACGTACAGCGGCCTCAGCAACATCATGCTTTAATGATTTCTTAATTCCCACTGCCTCAGCTAGAAACTGGCTGTCCATGAGAACTTTGCACTTCCACTTATCACCTGTCAGCCTCTCAAAGACGTAGTCTACGGTTACATTATTGAACTGAGCTGTGTCATTCAGCGTACAGACAGGATTAGTAGATTTTGCATACACTACGATGTCTTTCAGCTCTTTTATAGGGCCATTGTTGGTGGCCTGAACATAATCTTTTATTTCACAAGTTTTTTGTAGCTTAGGCTGGAAAGTTTTCAAAATTCTAACAGCCTCCTTGGCAGCTTCGTGTTTACTACTCTTCTTATTGCCGTATGCTTCTGCTAGACAGTGATCTTGCACAAAAATGCTACATTTCCACATAGTGTTGGACATCATGGTGTATTTATATTCAACTGTCATTTTGTTAACATCAGCAGAATTGTTTAGAATACCTATAGCATCACAGGCATTTTCAGTCAGAATAAAGTCAGTCCATTGCTTGGCAGGTAAAGATACTTTTGCAGGGTCAGCAGATTGTTGTCCACATGGTGACATTTCACAGTTGCTACTATCTTCTTG
The DNA here is from genome assembly GCF_017654675.1 of Xenopus laevis. NCBI lineage: Eukaryota > Metazoa > Chordata > Amphibia > Anura > Pipidae > Xenopus > Xenopus laevis. Next base: position 51,426,500 of record NC_054385.1, read on the forward strand.
CTTAAGGGCAGGTGGTAATCCCTTCTCAGGCATGTCGATTGGGCAAGCCACCCATTCCTCACGAAATGTTTGTCCAAATCTTCGGTTCATCTTTCTGACTTCTATAGACCTCTGTAATAGCTGCACAGCCTGCTCAGCAGCTCGTTCCCGGGCACCATTTTTACTGCCAGAGTATCCAGTGGCCAAGTAAATATCTTGACACCTCACTTCACAAGCAAAGCCATAGACTGGAAGTTGTGTGTATTTTGGGAGTTCGAGTGGCGAGATCTCTTTCAGAGGGACATAAATATACTCTGGGTTTGTTTTAAATGGCTGAGTACAGCACGATAACATAAACGTGTAATTCATTCTCTCTGGATCAACTTGTTTTGGGCTTGACATTTTTTGTAGAATTGTAGCAGAAAGCTGCTTGATAAAGGCTGCTTTATCCAGGCTGTGTAGTGTGCGTCCTGATAAAGTACTTCTTCCGAATTCCTTGCCGAGTTTGTCAGACATTTTGGGAGGTTTTACAAAACCAATGCCCTTCCTTCCCTGCCTGTTCACTCCTTTCCACATATCAAGTACGTTACTGCAAAATTCTTTTGACATTGTTGAATAGTGAGAATTAAATTTGGCTGAATAGTTTTGCTCTATTTTAGACATAAAATTTCCAGAATCATGTCTGCCTTCATCCTCCATTGCATCTGAATGAAATGAGTCCATTTCTGAACAATATTCCTGATCAGAAGTATCACTTGTAGTAGTACAAACGTCTGGAGGTAAACTGTCACCTTGCTGGTCTTGCTTCTGACTGTCCGAACCATTAATACTTTCTTGAAAACTGTCCTCTTGGGTACTACTGACTACAAAACGAACAGGTTCAAACCTTGGACGTGGCCCAAAACGTGAAGCAAACTTTTTCGGAGGTTGCTCACCTGGTAACCAAGAATAAAGAAATGTCAAGAACAATTTTTATTTAAGCGTGGGTGTGCAAATTGAAATGCTCTTGAGACTACTGGCAAAATATAGCCAACAGGCTAAAATTACCCACTGTCAACAATTTATAATTAAAGTATTTCTAGTATAATGCTAAATAGGAATAATCACACAAAATAGCTAAACTTTGACATTTCATGATCTTAAACTCAACAAAACACACGTTTTTGAAAATGTATTTTCTTGAAAATAATGAACTAAAAATGCAGAGCCAGGGATTTTTGTGTTTTTGAAGCAATTTTGGCAGAAAAGACAAACCTTTATCATATTTATCAAGCTGGTGCCCTTTTTAAAGAAGTGGAGCATTCGCTCAGGGAAGGCCGGAACTAAAATCCTTGGGAGTGCCTGAAAAACTGCCACCCCCAGTGATTTTCCATTTCTACACTGCTGCACTCCTCTTAAATATTTTGTACTGTATTGACAATGGCACTGGCACAACATTTATCTTTCTCGATTTAAACATTGCCTTGCTCTTTATTATTTTAAAGTTGCTTTCCCCATGATTATCCTGTTTTCACTCCCATTCTCTGTAGGTGATGTTCCATTAGGTTCTGAACTTGGTGTCCTGCACCTTACTCTTAACAGGTATTCCTCTCAACCATCTTCTGACATTTGCCTCTCTTCTACTACTCGCAATACATAACCTCCCTCTGCTGCAACCTCTCAGTCCTTCAACACTATGTCTAGACCAAACTTTCCCCAAAATCTTCTTGATTCAGAAAAAAAAAAACAATCCACGGAAACAAATGTAATGTACTTACCATTATCTGCACCTCCTGATGTTTTTTTGGCACCAGGAACAAGCTCAAAGGATGGCATCTCTCCAATATCAATTCCTTCTGCCATCTTGTGAACTTTCTCTGTAAGTTTCTCTCCATAACTATGTAGAAATATTTAAGGAGTGATGAAAATATGATTTATATAGTGAAATTGTCACAAGCACTCATGGAATGTTCATTTGTCAATTATAATTTACATTTCTGGGTCTAGTTTTCATTATGCAAAGTTTATATGCAAATGTTTCTTGCTCACCTTGCCTCATATTGGTGATGTAATACAAATTCACAACTAGCACCTTCCCCCCCCCCCTTAAATGTTAATTAGACACAAGTTCTTTTTGTTTGTTCACTTAGAGAAACGCTACTGTTGTAGCTGAAACATCTCCACTATGACCTAATTGTTTCTACACGGGACCTGCAAGTGCGTATCTGTTACTATTAGGGATGCACTGAATCCACTATTTTCGATTTGGCTGAACCCCTGAATCCTTTGCAAAAGATTCGACTGAATACCGAACTGAATCCTAATTTGCATATGGGGTGGGAGGGGGAAAACATTTTTTTTTACTTCCTTGTTTTGTTCCAAAAAGTCACATGATTTCTCTCCCCACCCCTAATTTGCAAAGGCAAATAAGGATTTGGTTTGGTCAGGCAGAAAGATCCGGCCGAATCCTGCTGAAAAAGGCTGAATCCCGGATTGGGTGCATCCCTAATTACTAATAAATTGGAATGCACCCAGGCATCCTACATTCTCATGTGCCAGCAGTGATATATATATATATATATATATATATATATATATATATATATATTAGTAATCTTTTAGAATCAAAAGAGATTTACTAGCGGTCTTAGGTGATTAGTAATGGATAACTGTAGTTCTATACATGTACATGCATCCTGAGTTATCTGAATTGTGACATTAGCTTTACAGGGTGGTGATATAGTACAAGTAATCAGGTGCATACTACATGACTGCTAGGAAACCAGTACTGTCTGCAAGATTTAAAACATTTTCAGGTCCTCGCACACAACATATCACCAATTTACATGTAAAAAAAATGCACTATTGCAGTAATTATTAAGATGTATCTATAGAGTAATAAGCACTATATTGTACAGTTTCTCCCTGTAATTTACAAAGCTGTTCTGCCAGCCACCAGCTGTACTGTTCAGAGGTAACCTTCAGTTCCATACTCAGACTGCCAGAAAGTATAAAAGCTGCAGCCTCCTTCTCAATGAAGCTTCAGGCCATCGTAAGGAAAAACAGTTGCAGCTTCCGTACTTTGTGCCTACCTGAGCACGGCGCTAGAGATTACTAGTAGAAGATATTTGGGAAGGCTGTCAGAGCACAGGGATAAGCAGTACAAACTATAATGCTTATTAGTGGAACGATGCAAAATGTTTGTTTCATGTAAATTGATGAAATGTTTGATACATGTAAATTGGTGAAATGTTTGTGTGGGCACACATGTTGTTACAAAGGGCCCAAGCAGACTAGGATTTCTGATCTGGGATAAATTAGTAAAACCAAACACTTACATTCCAGCTGTAGGGCTAATGGCACTTGTAGCACTTCCCCACCTGTGTATTTCAGCCAGCAGAAAAGCACCCAATACCCTCCTCTTAACTCAATTGATGGATAGAATGAAATAGAACAATAAAACCAAATCAGATGTCACTGAATTCCATGTATGTCAATGAGAGGAGGCGAGAGGGTATCTTTGCTGGCTGAAACCACCACTTGACTAAGCGCATGGGCTTCAACTGTAGCAACAGGTTTTTAGGGTGAAAGCAAAGTGTAAGAGGCATGTGCCTGCCTTATGTATGGGCAGACCTGAAAATATCAGTAAGTCTGTGGCATAATCAAGTGTGCATTTGCCAACACATCTAGCTGGAAAGTGGCACATTGCAATGACAGTGCAGGCCAAGAAGACTGCTCATTGTGAGGCAAAGCCATAGGCACACGTTGCTCAGGTCAGGATTACAGCAGCGGCACAAGTACTAAAGCAGCCGGATAACAGGTTACACGCTGGGTTGTGCCATCTGTACAGTGACATTGCCTCATAGATGGAAACCGTTACAGGCCAAACTACAGCGCCCAGACAGGCATTACCGATTGCCAATGAACACGATGTTGCTCCACACCACAGACAGGGCGATCAGCTGATCAGTCTTGGGCCCCGGGTACAGATGGAGGTGCCTCGCCACGAATTGCCTGCGGCCGGCCCATTGTTTATCAGTCTCATGATACTGACGGAAGTCTTCCAGTGACACCCGACTCGCCTCATTGTCCCACTTGCCGGAGGAGGCCATTGCCAGCGACAAAGATCGTGAAACAACAGCAAAACCCTTTCACTTCCCTGTGGTGGAGGTGGAATCCACAGTGCTATAGAGCTCAATGCTTCTCCTTCACTGAAAGTGACGTCCAACTCGAACTTGCACATTCATCATAGAGATGATGCACAGGCTAGAGCGTCTTTCCACAACAGAAAAAGTGGAAAGAACAGTATTGTTGCTGATACGCTCCCCGGAGTTTTGGAGACAGCGCCCCCTAAAGTGCTTCAGCTTCGTTGTGCTGCCTCGTTTTGCTTGTGCGTGTTTGCCCTGTATTCTGTTGCCATTGGCTAGTTTATAGGCACGTGCCACTAATCAGGTCACGGACACCCAATCCTACGCTAAAAGAAGAAGGGGTAGTTCGTCTTCGAAATTATTTTATAGAATAGCGAATGCTAAGCAGCTTTTCCAGTGCTGGGCCGGGTCTATCAGTTGCCCCAAGCAACCAGCTGGCCGATGGCAACTTTGGTCCCCGTCGCAGCTGTGCGCAAGAACTCGCGTGCGTAACCGCGCGCAACCGAAGGCGCGCGTGCGTAATCGTGCGTAACCGCGCGCAACCGAGGGCGCACGTGCGTACTCGTGCGTAACTGCGCGTAACCGAGGGCGTACGTGCGTACTCGTGCGTAACCGAGGGCGCGCGTGCGTGGTCGTGCGCAAAACACTTCGACTTCACAGAGCGCACTCACTTGTCAATATTGTAACACTTGCCGGACTTGGGGTAGGCTGCATATAAGGTTTTTCCAGAAAAGGTGGCAACCCTATCTGGATCTAAGGATACACATTTATTGTTATTGCTACTTTTTAAAACTCATCTTTCTATTCAGGCCGCTATTCATATTCCAGTCTCTTATTCAAATCAGCATCCAGATTGCTGAAATTGCAAAGAATATCACTCTCTACATTATACTGAAAGTTATCTCAAAGGTGAGCAAACCCCTTTAAAGTGCAAATGCAGGTGAAAATGTGCCCAAAATATGATTATATGTCCCTCTCAAAGCAATAAAGTAAGCTACATTATGGGAGCTAAAAGACTGTCATGCTGCCTCAGGCATATTCAACATCTTGTTATAAAATTGTCAGCAATGATTGGCTGTACTTTTTGTAAACAGCAGCTGCTCTGCCCCAACCAGTTGGTAGTTTACACATGTCACCAAGGCATAGGCATCTGACATATCTGTAGTGTCACACTGCAGTTTTCAGGGGATGTCACTTCAAGGGCCAACCAACCCAGCTGTGAGAGACTCAGGATGGTGGAATACTTACTGTAGCCTTCCGGGGAGATTAGTTGCCCAGCGACCAATCTCCTCTTCTTCGGGCGACTAATTTCCCTTCCTGCCGGCTAGAATGTGAATCGCCATTGGGATGGCACTCGGATCACTTCATTTTCCAAAGTTGCCTCACAAGGAAACTTCGGGCTCTTCTTTTTTAGCAACAGCTACTAAGATACAAATGTACAAATCGTGTGCATGAAAAGCAGAGGTGTAACAGACCCTGCAACTCTTGGGAGTCCAGGAACTATAGGTGTGGGACTGATAATATGTTTCATATATGTCCATGGAAAATATCTTGTTCCCAAAGTTAAGGGACCAGTCATTACACTACTGGAAAGTTCCTGTAGAATTAGCTCATATATTCAGTAAATCACAATATAAAGAGTTGATGTTACTCTATAATAAGTATATAATATAACTACATATAACTAGTGTTAATACATATAATGTGTTAATAATTCAGTCAATTATTTTTTGAGTAAGTAAAATTAAATAAATTTAGGGTCAGTGGCCCTATACCCCTCTCTGCCCATGTCAAGCTGCTCTGCATTACACTGATGCATCTGACTGATCTGACCAAGTTAGCAATAAACATAAGAAAGTTATAGGATTGTTCAATGCACATTCCCTGGCCTAATTTAGTATCTGTGCAAGTGCATGTATTTTCCAAAATGGGACGTTAGTTACAAAGTTATGATCATAAAATTAGCAAATCACCGGCACTCAGGACTTAGTGCAAGTTGGCCAAGCCCTGCGTGTTTATTTGCAGAGTAAGGTTTTGGGGGCACGCCCCTTGTAAAACTAGTCTGACGAAGGGGCGTGCCCCCGAAACGTTACTCTGCAAATAAACACGCAGGGCTTGGCCAACTTGCACTAAGTCCTGAGTGACGGTGATTTTCTTCTTTTCCCAAGTGTAATTGAGGGTGCCGAACCCTTTTTTTTACTGAGCACCGGACTAATATACTTCGAGAGGTCAGGGTGTGCTGGTGTTTTTTTTCTTTTGGATATAAAATTAGCAAGCCACAATATCACGTCAAGGTAAACCCCATATGGTTAATAACTACATCATATTTACCACCGGTCATATGTTTCATAGGCTGGCACCTCTCTGTACAGTTGCATTTCAAAGTCAAAGCTATCTCTATGTATAGCCATTGATTTGCACACCTTTGAAAGGTGCTGTTTTTGCTGCTGTGCTAGAGATTTGCTCTGACTAATACTCAGATTGCTTTCCCAGGCTTTGCAGGAGATCCAGCGGCACTTATGGGCACATTTATCAAAGGTTACATTTTGAGTTCATGGGAGTTTTAAAAACTCAGATGAACTCAAAATTCTCTAAATGTATAAAAAAAAATAGAATTTTCAAAACTCGGGTAAATAGGATGTCGATTCAAGTTGAATGTCAGGAAGGCTGCAAACAACTCCAAATTGATCCCATATTCGGCACGTTTAAAGTGGCGAATAGTCAAATTTGAGTTCTTAAAGGGTCAGTATATGATAAATCTCAAAAATTTTATTCAAATTTTTTAAAAAACTCATCTAATTTTAACAATTCCCTAGTCGAATTTGACAGTTTGGCCATAAAAAAAAATTTGAATACGAACTTTCACTTCAACTCTTGATAAATCTGCCCCTAAGTGTGTTGCACTGTAGGATGCTAGGAGTATAAGAAAGGGGTAAAATGGTACTTTTCCTTGTTTTAACTGCAACTGCTGTTCCAATATTCAACAGGGTGAATTCCTATACCATCCCAAGAAAAGGGACGCCTATACGGATTCCCAGACCCAGAACGTATTTGTGAACACAAGTCAGCAATAAAAACTGGTAAGAAGGAAGAAGCAGTTGTGGGTCATTTTATTGAGGCAGGCCATAATGTCAATCAATTGAGGTTTCAGATTATTGAAGTAGTTCAGCCGAAGCGTCGTGGTGGAAATAGAATTAAAACCTTATTTTACAGAGAGGCCTTTTTGGATCAGGAGATTGGAGACATTAACTCCATTAGGTCTAAATAAAGAATATCACCTCAAACTGATTTTTAGATAAATTTGCTGCTTTTTAAATGACTTTATATACTGTTTTTATTCTGGATTTTTTGCAAATTTGCTACAAGTGAACTCTATTCACCTGCACAGTTGAAATCACTTCCGGATGGACAGTTTTTGTAAATTGTTACATTGTTTAATAGATAGAATAATGTGTTTCACGTGATTGTTATATGTTGCTAATTGTCCACTAGATGGCACGTGAGAGTTTAAATAGTGGTGTAATGATTGTCAGTTTAGCTTGATAAAAGGCCATGTGAAGCCTGAAACGTCACTGTAATGCCCCAAAAGTTTGCAATACATTTATAATTTAACATGATTAAGTGGTGCTGTTCCAATTGAATCTGCACTGTAGGATGCTAGCCAATACCCATCTGAGGCAGGTGGCCACCAGCTAGGCACACTTAACAGGGAACTGCAGATCCTTGCATGAGAACAGACTTGTGATTGAATAACCACACCCTACTGTCATTTTGGGTTTTCTTTTTTTTTTTTTATTCATAATTTCATTTTAAAAGAATGTTCATACAGACCCCATGATACTCAGAGGAGTAGGCAGAGTATCATGGGGCCTGTGTTGTATGTACTGTACATTCTTTTAATATGGAATTTTGAATAAAATGTGTATTTTTTAATAATTTTTGCGTTATGGCATAACTTGTCTTTTGTTTGTTGTGAGTTATGCCCTTGGAACATGGGGAGGAATCCCATTTACTCTGACCCTTTGGCCATATACACCCCTCAAAGTGGACTTAATATTTTATTTTAATATTTTATTTTAATATTTTCTCATTCGCACACACATTATGGGGCAAATTTACTAAAGGGCAAAATGACCAAGGCTGGCGAAAATCGACGTGTGGCGTCATTTCGGGACTTCGTTGATTTACTAACGGGCGCTGGCGAAAATTCGCTAGCAAAGGTGATAGACTATAGCGCTACTTCGCACACTAACACCAGGCGAATTTTCACTCTGGCGAATGGACGTAACTACGCAAATTCAGTAAGATGCAAATTTTAATGAACGTTACCTCTTGCGCCATCCTTGCCTTCGCCACCTCAGACTCAGATTTAACTTTCCGCCATATGCAAATTAGCCAACGCTAGCACAACTTCGCTTTGCTTGCCAAATTAACGCTAGAGCAAATTCGCCAGCGTTCGGGGCCCTGGACGCAACTTTGCATTTTATTGAATTAGCGTTGTCCTGGCGAATTTTTGCCTGACGTCGTGTGGCGATGTAAGCGAAGCCATCGCTGGCAAATTTCCACAGGTGAATTTGCCCCATAGTACTTTCCCAAACCCTGAGGGGCCCACATGAGCACAACTAATTTGCTCTTTCACCAGAGAAGAATAATATCTGTGGCTTGAAGCAGAGGTATAACTTTAAGTTCATGGGGCCCCCAGTGTCGTGTTTAAAAGGCAAGTCAACCCCAAAATAAAAATGTGCCTACTAAAAGAAAATATATTTCTTAGCTTTTAAAGTTATTTGTAAAAACAATTGCTATTGAAAGCTGCATTTGCTTAACGCCTGGTTGTTAGTTTTGAAACAATGTTGCAAAGTCTTAGTCTACTCTGTTGCCTTGTCTTACAGTGTCCCTTTCTATTCTCTGCCCTGGTGGGTCAGATTGTTGATACAAACACTGCTTTCAATAGCAATACATATTCAAATAACTTAAAAAAAACATTGAAACTGTGTAAAGAATGTTTATCGGAAATTTGCTTAGAATTATTATATATGTTTTCTTTTATTTAGGGTTGACTTGCCCTTAAAGAGCAGTCTATTCTGGATATGTTTATAGTTTGTATTTATTGCTATGCAGCACAGCTGACCTTAGAGGCCGCCCTCTACACAGGACTGTTCTTTACTATTTGCATTTGTCCCTAGTTAGTACGTTCTGTTTTTTCTCCCTCATTTTACAGAGCTTGCAAATATAACATACACAATATCCACACCTCGTACTGATCAGGGTATTTTTATTGAAAAAATTACAGAAAGGTATTAAGTAACATGGTGCCGGTCCTTTGTGAAAGTAAATACGCATTTAGTTTTATAATTTACATTTCATTTCCATAGGAAGGATGACAAAAAAACAGAGGATCATTGCCAAGAAAAGGAAGCACAACTGGTTAGAACAGAACAGGTAATTAGAACGATTCTTTCTGAAAATGGGAGGAGGTCCATGAAACTATTCATGTGCTTGGAGGCCTTCCTAAATATTTATACTTACTCTTCATTAACTGTGTTTGTTCTTTCATTCTCTATGTGCTCTGAAATTAAATGAGGCTCGTGGCTTGTAAGAATGAGGTAATTTTGGTTTCAATCCAGTGTGCCTTATAGAAACATGTCTAATAGTTATGAACTTTTAACATGACCTGGGAACTTAGCGTGCGTGGATGCTAATGTGAACTGTTCTACAACTAAAAGGCATTGCTCACAGATAGCTCTATATGCAAGATTTCCATACAGTAATATATTTCACTAATTGCATGGGCTGGTTTTCACTAAACAGTGTTAAATACATTCTTTCCTGCAGACCCCAGCCACTTCCTTTGCATAATATATATATAACATTAAACAAGAAATACAAGATAAAAATGTTAAGCTGGTCTTTAAGGGGAGAAACGTTATCATCGAAATCCCATAACCAAAAGTCATCCAGTGCTTTAACGCTTGTCATGAGGATATTAAACGTGCCCAGGGAGCAGAATATAAGTGAATATACTGTCAGTATCATCCAAAGTTGGATTGTAATCAATATTCAAGGTTCCTGTACTGTTACATAGTGTGCATGTGCTGAAAGCTCGAACTAGCACCCAATGTATTTCACCAGCCAAGTGCTTACTATAGTGCTCACAAGTAGGAGTATAGGAGTAAGGAGGAAACTGAGGGGGCAGAAGTTGGGACCATGATTTGTTTACAGGGACCCTGTTAAAGTGGGACCTGTCACCCCAAAAAAATATTCAGAATCCTATTTTATTAGTCAAGCAACATGAACTTTACTTACACTATATAAATTATTTGAATCTTGTTTTCTTCAGTCTGGGAATTCATAATTATAGCAAGAAGGCAGGAGCCATTTTGTGGACACTTATTAAGACAAGCCTTGCATCATCTCAAAATCTTGATTTTGTACCAGAATGGGGGACCCAATGTCCATCCCCATGTATTGACTACACAATTAAATGGTAAAGAGAACAGGGGGATGTGGGGAGAGCAGTGACATCTAGGAAGTGCTGAATGGAAAGTAAAAGTAATTGTCTGCCCTGCCTCTATGCCTAAGTCATAGAGGAGAGGCAGACAATATTTGATTGACAGCTGAGATTTTTAAATGAGCTTTTATCAATGCTTTAATAAAAAATAGAAATTGGATTTCATGTTTAATTTGAAAAGGACTTTTATTATACAGATTTTTGTGTCTGGGTGACAGGTCCACTTTAAAGTAAAGATCCTTTTGTTTATGGGCTTCATACGTACATGAATACTATATACAATCTTTCAAAGCAAAGCCAGTATTATTACATCAGCACACCCTGCTCAGAGGACTCTGGTATGGAATGGAGATTCCAATGACTACAGTGTTTGCTCATCAAATATGGCAGAAGTAAAGTGACTAAATGTCACCATTGATGCAGGATGACTGAACATTTGAAAAATGCAAGCATTTCACTTAAACACATGGGATACGTGGCCATTCACGTTTGTTAATGAGGGACTTTAACAGACCATCTTCTTTCTTAGACTTAATTTCGGTTGGTCTTTTTGAATTCGAATTTTGAAGATTTTTCAATTCTAAATTCGACCCTCGCTAAATATGCCCCTTAATGTCAAATTAACTTTCTAACAATCCCATCTGCAGAATAAAGAAAAACTTGTCAAGCTTGTCTCCACATACTTGATTTGGTACTGCTTTACTGCAAAGTTGAGTGGCCCATTGACTTTAAGTTTTGCCCTGAAGAACGTGTAACCGACCAGAAAAAAAAACATAAACTGTACACTTATTTCTCTTTTATCAGGGTTTTAAAGATGGAATGTAAACTTGTTAATTTAAAATTCAATAGGAAGGTTACATGCACTTTATATTCAGTGTGGGAATTTTTACAGCGCCTGCCAGCTTATGGGGTCTAAAGACTGCTGTGTACAATACCACCATTTGCTATAATCTAGCCCAACAAACATGTAGAATGTTACCTAACTGGTCCATACATGGAAAGAGTTGGACAGCACTGAACCATAATAATATGGAAAGGAATAATAACCCTAAATGAACTCAAGCCCACTCTAATCAAAAAACCACCTCTCCCTTTCAAAATGGCATCATCTGCTTGGCTGAGATCTGTCTCCCTTCCCCTCTATCTGTTTGGGAAACGCAGAGCAGGACAGCACATCAGAGTTGACGTCCATCATGTTTGACTTTTTCATTCCGGTGACCAGGCTCCCTGGAAGAGAATACTCATCAGGAAAATGCACAATGGAAGCTAGGATGAGATTGCATCCTCCTCCTCAGTGATGAGCCTGCACAGATAATTGGGTTAGGTAGAGGCAGCCAAGTCTGTGCAGAGGACAGACTGCTTGATAATGGGTGGTTTATTCTCCTTTAAAAATAATTACTCTACACTTGAAGATCCAGGAAAATAAATACAGAGGCTAGTTTGATGTCTACAAAATATTCATGGCTTCTTACATGGCACATAAAAATTATATTGTACTTAAGTCCTGGAATATTTATTTTCCTTCGGGTCGGGTTAAGCATAAACACAGCAATACACAGGGGCGTAACTACAGAGGAAGCAGACCCTGCGGCCCAGGAGGTATAGGGGGCCCCATGATATATATGAGCCATTTCAATATATATTGGTAAAACAGGACAACCTCTGGATATTTAGGGGGCCCTAAAATGAATTTACTGTGGGGCACAATAACATCTAGTTATGCCACTGGCAATACACGTTCCTCACTAGATTTTATTTGACTAATAGAATTTTTCCATAAACAATCCTAAATCTCTAAGTCTTGCAGAATGCCAATTCTATTAATTTTAAGATGTCATAGACACTCACTATTATTTTGCGAGTGGGGAGCTGTTTAAGCTTCTGTGTAGCTGTCAGTATTTTGAATCTGTCTGGACTGTCATTAACCTAATATCTTCATGCTCCGCAAATAATTTCACTTCCTTCCCCTGTTTAAGAAAATAGAAGCATTTGACCATGTTCCTTTTGCTAGAACAAGAAGTTAAGGTGATTCTTTGGTTCACTGAACTTCTACCATATCTGTTTCACAGCATGGAACCTCGCACCGTGCATACTGTGGAGACTTTGTTATGAAATTAACACGAGCAGATACTGAAATTGCATTCTCAGACTTGGAATAATTAGAAAGAATTGTGTGACAAAGGCAAACATTCAGGTACTGTATCATTAAAATGTTGCTGAATGTAACTGTTTTCTACTCTGCCTTCTGAGACACTTATATACATTCCTCTGTGTGATAAATGAGAGCTCACTCTTGATGGGCTTTCTGGACAAAACCTATCCTTGTTCAGAGCCGTAAAGTCAATGTCTTGCTCTATATTGAAGAATCATGATGGTCAGTGGCGTAACTAGATATTACTGGGCCCCACAGCAAATTATTTTTCAGGCCCCCAAAATGTTTAGAGGTTGACTTGTTCCTCCAATATTTATTGAAATTGTATATGAATCAGGGCCTCATGGGGCCCCTATACCTCCTGGGCCCCCCTGCAGCCGCAGGGTCTGCTTCCTCTATAGTTACGCCCCTGATGATGGTCAAACAGTTCACACATCAGTTTATCTAGTGAGGCAAGGATGTAAGGCTGAAGTGCCTTTGAGTGGTATTTCATTAACACAGAGCTGAGTAAATACCAACAAGAGCCCTACACACCTCTCAAGCCTTTCCTCTGTGCTTTTCAAATTTGGAGTATCTGCTACTGATGTCCCAACATTTAAAGAGAAAAATGTAAAATCCCCTGCTAAGCTATACACTGATAAACATGAAAGTTCATGCATACTGCCTGTAAGTTGTAAATCTTGCTGTCAGTTAGACAGTGCAGGAGTAGTACAGAACAATCTCATGCATAAACAGGCACGCTAGGCGTTAAACTTATAGTCTACAGCAAGAGAATGTTCATGGGTTTTTTTTTATATATATTAGGTATGGTTTGCAAGTTACTAACTAAAAACTGCCCCATTTCAGTTTTATAAAATGAGAGGAGCAAATTTAGAAACAGATTATCAAGTCCACTGCAGAAAGCATTTAAATAAATCAATACCTAGCAGGGTGTATGTAGGTAGATGGAAGGGAAGTGCTTCATTCATTTTACTCTCAAAGATCTTAAGAGAACTGCTGCATTGTACAGTGAAAATAGCCTGAAACTAGTCTTAGATGGCTTTCTGAAAAACTGACGAAGCATAGTTCTGCAGTTATCTGTACTGAGTATATAGATACATAATTTAACATAATAAGTGGCCAAGTCAGTTACTTGTACATTGTTACTGATGGAATATGAAGATTTACATGAAGATAAAGGGTTTGCTCTTTAGTCTCCTGCATACACGTGCCTTCCAATGAAAAGCCTTGCTAACAACCCAATCATGCAATCACAGAACATCTTTCAACATTATTAATGGTGGTAGGGTTTTTTTTTCCTTTATTAATTATCACTTTTCCCATTCCAAAAAAACACAAGGGACCTCTGTGTCTTCTACAAACAGTGCTCTTCTCCATCATACAGGTGAGGGAACAGATTAAAAGAAGCTAGAGAGAAAGAGAGAGATGGGAAAACGGATTAAGCGACGGAGAGTTATCAGATTACATACATTCATTTAGCAAAGCCAAGATCATACAGGGTGAAATATTGCATAAAAGAAAGCAGAAAGCATTGTTAAATGAGACGTCACTGGTGAATTTTAGTATTTACATTGATGTGGAGTTTAACAGCTGTAAGCATCGATTGTGATAACACTGATGCAAGGCATTTTGGAGCATGTTAGAAAAACTGCCCATATAGGAGTACTTCCTTTATTATTGGTGAGCAGACATTATCAGATGTGACAAGCCTACCTACCCTTGTTAAGATAGCATTAGGCCACAGTCTGATATACTGCTTCTCTTATGCATCTGCTACTGCAGCCCTAACATTCAGTTCTGGTTCTTCCAACAAACTTCTCGTGTTTTATCACATATTCATTGGGCTGGTACATATGCAAGGCAACAAACCAGATTAAGAAGAATTAATCCCTGCTATAGCAATTTGAAAGGTAATCTGGAGTTACACAGCAGTGGTACATTAAGCCCTATAGCCTAATAATAATAATAATAATAATAATAATAAAACAAGGGCAGGTGCAGGGCTTTTTCTTTGTTTTTAAAGTTAAGAAAGAAATAAGGTGAACGCTTCCTAATACATTTACATTTATATCCAAAATTCATTAAAAAATTGAAATATGATATAATACCGGGCCATTTTATTACCAAAGCATTTCACCCTCTTTCACCCCAATTTAGATTACTGCTGTTTCCCTAAAAAGCAGATCTGTCCAATGTGTGCTGTTCTCCAATGTTGGATAGCAAACACGTTGGGCATGTTTCATCTGTGGGCACTGAACAAACAATGGGCACATTTGGATGGGCTTATGTATTGTCTGTCTGCCTGTTATGAATTTTTTTGGGACTAATCACAGCCATAATATAAAATATACTGCGTCCACTGACATATGGATGCACCAGAGAGCACTGCATAGCAGACAGACTTTTAAATACTAATTTCTGGAGCATTATAGGAGCTTTAATGCTCCTGAATATACGGTAACTAAGGAAATAACAGTAAGATGATAGCAGTTGTGAACTATAATGAAACTGAGTAGATCTGCATAGCTGCTACTTTAGAGTTCCTTAAAGAATAATGCCGATAGCCACATGCCAATGAAAACCAGCAACAGTATGAGAAGAATTCAGCAAACAAACAGATGGCATTGGGTAAGGAAAACAGAAGAGGCCACACACAATAAGAAGAGTAATTAGCAGCACATAACAATTGTATTGGGATTATGAGAAAAAATTAAAGTGGAGCTCACAGATCTGCAATTATTTTCCTAATAAAGTAGGAATATTTACACCATCTGTTCAGAAGACATCTGTCTAGCCAACATCTTTTTTTGAAACCGAGTATTGATACATAGTTGATCTTTTCAATGCTGTTAGCCTCTACTCTTCTGGTAAGGCTATCCTGGAGATGTTGGAACAGTGTTGGTGGTTTTTTCTTCCATTAGGCCACAAGAGAATTAGCGAGTATGACATCAGTGATTTTGGTGGATTAGGCCTCATTCACGTCATGTGTTCCAATCCATACTATGGAATTTAATTTAGGTTGAGGTTCTGGCTCTGTGCAGAACATTCAAGTTCTTCCATTCCCATCTGTATTGACTTTGCTTTGTGCATAGGGGTGTGCTGAAACAGTTAAGGGGCTTCCCCAAACTTTTGGCACAAAGTAGGAAATGTGAAATTTGTCAATAATGTCATTGCACGCTATAGCATTAACTTTTTCTGTTACTGGAGGCATGAAAAAAAGCCTCAGATGATAACTCCTCCACCAAATAGTTGTAATCATATATTCAGGATGATAGCACTCTCCTGGCATCCACTAAACCCACACTCATCGGTCAGAGTGCCAGATGGTAAACCACAATTTATCAATCGAAAGAACTTAAGCAAGAACTTTGTACCGCTTTAGAGTCCAATCTTTACTTAACTCCAGATGATGCTTGGCATTGTGCATGGTGATGTAAAGTTTGTATGCCACTGCTTCCCCATACATAATCCATTCTCTCGACAAATTGTTTTTAAAAGGTAAACTATTTTATGAAAGTCAAAGTACTGGAGTTGTTTCATACCAGATCCTAAATTGTTGACCTACTAATCAAGAAAAAAACTATTGCTGCCCAGGCAATTTGGTCAAAATGACCAAATCATGACCAAATTGCTTCAGGTAGCTTAGGGCAATAAACGGCAAAGACGCACCTTGAAAACATCTTTAATTACTTAGCTGAATAAAAACAGGTTGGTAACAATGCAGATATTGTCTGCTACAAACAGTGAACAGCTTTGTGAACAGTTCCAAACATACTCAATTTAAGGACTAGAGATAGCAAATGCTTTAAACCTCACATTTAAGGGGGTTATTTACTAACAGGGGTTATTTACTAAAAGGGGGTTACTTACTAGAACTGAAGAAGCTGCTCGGATGAGTAGTGAAACATCTTCAATGATTACTCAGCAAGTCCAGTTGGACTTATATTAGATATACTAAAACTCAAATTTTTCTGGTTGAAGTTTTAAAGGGGAAAACTTGAATGTTTAGAGGGAAAAAATACTTTGAGATATATACCCCGAAGTCAGAATCTGAAAAATCTGCCCTCTCAAACCTGCCGAGATCATGTAGAATCAATGGCAGATGTTCACATTACAATTTGGGTTTCTTCCGATATTCCAAAATATTCAGGGGTTTTGGGCGATTACACAAACAATTCGAACGATTCAGGCATCAAATCCGAATCTTTTTTAATAAATTAGTTAAAATTGTGGATGGAAGTTTGGTCGAGCTTGGTTTAATAAAAAGATGAGATAAATTTGAGTTTTAGTAAATCACTCCCTTAATGTATAAAGCCAGTTGATATAGTTCTGTACAGAAATGGCTCTCGAATGTTACCACAGAGGAACTGGAATGGATTGTAAAGAAGCACCTGACATACTGGCTGATAAGCCTATGCCAAACCTTTTTGCAAATATATACAGTACATAACATTCCTTCAATTAAAGAAAATGTGATTTGCTGTATGTGACAAGATTACTCAGCAGAGCCAGCAGCTAAATAACTTGCCATTTTAGTTTATCAGTATGCCAGATCATCAACATTATTAAGGATTTATGTATAGGGTTGCCACCAGCCTGGCCGGTATAAATTAAGCTTGATCCTAATGTTATTGATAGAGGAAATGCAAAAAATATAGGAAGGCCTGGTATTTTTTTTTATGTAGTATAATAGTATAATAGCATTTCATACTAGTCATGTCACTAAATGGAGGATGACCAGGCCCAGATCTGTAGTAAGGTCACGAAGACCCAGGCCAGCAAATTTTTAGGTGTGAAGACTGCACCAATACCAATGCTGGCCTCATCATATCTCAAATAAGGCAGACAGTCACGTGGTGTCCTGGATAGCTTCCTTGTTTGCGCTAGGGAGGGGAGGAGTTAGCAGAACACTTGGGCCTAGGAAATGGAAATCCAGCCCTGAGGAGACATCTATTGCACGTTTTAATACTTCTTAGTTTTTAGGCTTGTATGTATGATACTGGTGTATTATGTAAGGGGCGGGTTCTGATGCAAAATTCCAAATTTAAGGCAGAACAAAAACTATGTTCAAACTGCACAAAATAGCACCAAATGGACAGATGATATATCTCTGCTCCATACAGGATAAAGTGTCTACGGTAGCTCTGTGGACCATGTAGCATTTCTTTTTATGAGATTTTTCTTTCCCGTATTGATTAAACTTTAATAATTAAGGAAAGTCTCTTGACAATGAGTTTACAAATACACTTGTTTAGAAATGCACAGCTTTCAGTAGTCAGTCAGAAAAATAACAATTTTATCATTTAAATTTCATGGAAAAACAATGATCCCGATAAGGTGGATATTAATTCTGTGCAAAGTGTGAGACAGTAGGTCTATTCTGTGGTTAAACAGTAAGAAATAACACAACACAAAGCACCACAAAAGAGCTGTTAACTTAAGTACGTCGCTTCCATCAGAGCAGAAATTCTACTCAGTACACAGCCAAGGGTTACTGGAAAGAAAAGTGCAAAAAATGACTGTTAAAGATATGACAATCGTTTTACATGACATCATTTCTACAATTAAATCACAGAAAATAATACTAAGGATTTACTTTCAAGATAACAGGTAAATGTATGCAAGAACCCTGCCACACGCAGAATGCTGGAACAGACATCTTTAATGGGCAATATACACCTATACTCGACACAAACCATATAGGGTTCATATAGAATACATATTTCAGCTTTATGGAAAGACCATCTCCTATAGACTCCATTTTAATTAAATAAATTTAAATTATTAAGAATTATTTCCTTTTTTTCTGTAATAATAAAACATTGTCTGGTACTTGATCCCAACTAAGATATAATTAATCACTCTTTGCTGCAAAACCATTCTATTGAGATTATTTAATGTTTAAATTAATTTTAAATAGACTAAAGGTATGGAGGTCCAAATTGTGGAATGATCCCTTATCCAGAAAACCTAAGGTCCTGAGCATTCTGGATAACAGGTCCCATACCTGTAATAAGCGGTTTAGAGCTTTACAGACAAGGGGGAGTACATTGCACATGTTCAGAAAATTGATCGGCCAGGTTAAAAAATCTTTATGGGTCCCAGTACAATCTATCTATGTTTGCAGGGACAAGCAGGCAGCTCCCCTTTGTTTTCCTGGCAATATCGCCTGAAATGGTCTTTTTAGTTGATGGACAATTCGTACAATCGTTTCGAGATAATCGTGGTCTCACGATGACGATCGGATCTTTTAAAAATCTATGGCCAGCTTTACACTGTATCAACTGTCTTAACCATCAGTGCAGAGAATAGAAAGGGACAAACACTGCTTTCAATAGCAATACACATACAAATAACTAAAACACCATAGAAAATTTGCAATGAGTGTATATTGCAAAATTGCTTAGAATAATGCTTTCTTTTATTAGGCAAATTTTTATTTTGGGGTTGACTTGCCCTTTAAGTTTTAGCCTGATATCTATAGTGAAATTCTATTAAAAAAAAACTGGAATTGGCCATGTTTTATTTTTTGTGGTTGGTGAATGATCTTTTTGTTTAGCAGCTCCTGGCTTTGGAAATTCTGCAGCTAGCTGGTTGCTAGTGTTCAGTTTATCTTAGCAACTAGGCAGTGGTTTGAATGATAGATTGGAAAATGAACAGAAAGATATATAATAAGTAACAAATAATAAAACTTGTTGCTGGTGTCAGTGACCCTGATTATTAAGAAACATAAAAGCAAAGATCTGATTGGTTGCTATAGGCAACATTACCAGCGATGTTTGTCTCCAATGTTAATAAATACATCAGAGACTATTCAAGATGAGAGTGAGATAACTCTAAGTATAGACAGTGTGAATGTCACAACAATATTCGTACCCAGTTCATCTATACTTCTGCTTTAATTACAGTCAGATATTTTTTAACATATATGACAATATGCCTTAAACTAATATAACAAATTGGTAAGAGAAAGACTTGTAGAAAGGTATTTTGGGGTTTCAGTGTCTGTGCAAGCTATACTGTGTCAGTAAAGCAGAACATGATGGAAGATGATGATGGCAGCCTGCTGTTGGCAGTGCTCAAGAGATGCCTGGTAAATCCTAAGAGGTAGAGAGAGGACAAAAAATGTAATTTGCCTGCCTTGAACAGAACCCCCTGGTTACAGGTGTGTGCTATGAAGTATTGTTACTGGACATTGGAAGGAACACAGCACTGGAGAAAGCACCACAATAATCAAGGTGCAGCCACCAGGACTATCCTGCTTTTGACAAGTTAAAGGGAAAATTAAACCTTCATTTTTAAACAGTATCTACTAAGCACCTGTTAAATCAATGAAATAAAAAAAGCTTTGGTGGAATTTCCTTTTAAAGGAAAACTATACCCCCCAAAATGAACACTTAAGCAACAGGTGGCTCATGTGCAGTATGTTCTTTGTTGCAAGAAGAAAGCATTTGAAGTCACTGGTAATCTGTAATCGTAAAGTAATCTGCTTATTCCGGAAGTAAGCAGATAGGTTCTGAAAAGACGCATTACTAGACGTTTCAAGCCTTCTAATGTTTGAGCACACTTCACGACTTGCTTTTCATTTACAGTTCCCTGTAACACTATAGTATAGCCTTTTGTTTCCTCTGTCATGGGCAAGCAACACTGTCCCTGCCCATAGACAGTTCATAAAGCTGGCCACAGACGCAAAGATCTGATTGTACGAATCGAGGATTCGTACAATTTTCGGACCGTGTACGGAGAGTCCCGACATTTTTCGTCCTGCAGAGATCGGTCGTTTGGTCGATTGGACAGGTTAAAAGATTTCTGTCGGCTGCAGGTGATATCTCTGCGTGTATTGCCAATCGTATGATTTTCAGTGGGAGACTGTCACTAGCTTTGGTCGGACATAACTTTAGTATGATTGCTGTCAGGGGCAGAACAGATCTGTTCTTTTGTACTTTATTTGATGACTTTGTACTTTATTTGGTTAGTGGCAGGTCGGGAGATGGGGAATTCCGATCGTACGTTGATTCGTACGATTGGATCTTTGCGTCTGTGGCCAGCTTAAGGGTTCTTGGGTTTTCCATACACCTCCCAAATCACACTTGGTAAAGGCAACAGTAGCCCATGCTATCTAGCCCTCCAATCTATGACTGTATGTGATAATTGAAGTGAACTACAGGTATGGGACCTGTTATCCAGAATGCTCGGGACCTGGGGGTTTCCAGATAACGGATCTCTCATAATTTGGATCATCATACTTTAAAGTCTACTACTGGTTTAGCCTGTAAGGCTTGTGACACACGGGCAGATTTGGGGAGATTTAGTAGCCTGGCGACTAATCGTTTTCCAAAGTTGCCTCACGAGGAAACTTCGGGTGACCGGAAAACGAAGCGCCGAGTGTGATTTAGCGCAGACGAATTTTCATTATAGCAGACAGGAAGACACGGGAAGGCAGTTCGGGGAGATTTTCGCCCAGAAGAGGCGATTAGTCGCCAGGTGACCAAATCTCCCCAAACTGCCTTCGCGTGTCCTGTCCGCTATAATGAAAAGTCACCTGTGCTAAAGCACACACGGTGCTTCGTTTTCCGATGTCGCCTCACGAGGAATCTTCGGGCGACCGGAAAACAAAGCGCCGCGTTTGCTTTAGGCAGGCAACTTTTCATTATATCGGACAGGAAGACACGGGAAGGTACTTCGGGGAGATTCTTGCCCAGAAGAAGAGGCGATTAGTCGCCAGGCAACTAAATCTCCCAGAATCGGCCCATGTGTCACAAGCCTAATAAGAATTACTGTAATTATATATTAGTTGTGATCAAGTACAAGGTACTGTTTTATTAATACAGAGAAAAAGGAAACCTGTTTTATACATTTGGATTAATTGGATACAATGGAGTCTATGGAGATGGCTATTCTGTAATTTGGAGCTTTCTGGATAACAGGTTTCCAGTAACGAACTTGTACTACCACTGTAAAATACCTCTGGTTATCCCCGCACCCACTATGTGACTCAACCCAAGAATTAAGAAAATCCCCTACATAGTAAGCAAAATAGTCCCCCCCTCCCTGCTTCCCCTCACATAGTTCAATAGGTCTGAAAATGTCCCTACAATTTTCCCACCTAGTGCCGAGTAAGCGCAGCAGAGCTTGTGGGCGCCATCTTCCAGAGTGTGAATCTTCACCTGTTATAAAGCGATGTACTGGCGCATGCGCCGTCTTCCAGCGAGCACCGACTGTGCATGTGCTAAAAGTGACAGAAATTGCCGGAGTACCAGAAAAAATTTGAAGATCCAGAAGATGGCACCCACAAGCTCCGCTGGGCTTACTCTGCAATGTTAGGTGGGAAACATTTTAGGGACATTTTCAGACCTATTGAACTATGCAAGGTGAAGCAGGGGGGGGGGCTATCTTGCTTAATAGGTAGGAGCTTTTTATAATTTGGGGGTTGAGCTCTCCTTTAGGGCAGAGACATGCTCAGATTCGGGGAGATTAGTCGCCCGGCAATAAATCTCCTCTTCTTCGTGGCGACTAATCTCGCCAAACTGCCTTACCGCCGGCTACAATACTGTATATATCGCCGGTGGGATAGCACTCAGAGCAACTCGTTGTCCAAAGTCACCAGAAGTTGCGAGAAAAATGAAGCGCTCAGAGTGCCATCCCGCCGGCGATTTAGATTCTAGCCGGTGGGAAGGCAGTTTGGGCAGATTAGTCGCCCTGAAGAAGCGGAGATTTGAGATATTCAAATCTGAGCATGTGTATCTGCCCTTAAAGGAGAAATCAACCTGTTTTGAAAAAAACCCGTACCCCCCACCCGAGGTAGACCCACCTCCCTCCTCCCCCCAGGCGAGATGCCCCATACTCCATACTTACCCCTCGCCGCAGATTCTTCCAGCGAAGTTACACGCGTCCATTTTCTGCGTCCTCTGTAAGCTGACTGCGAGATCAGCGCATGCGCAGAAATACCGTTCTCACAGTCAGCTTACAGAGGACGCAGAAGATGAACGCGTAGAACTTTGCTGGAAGAATCTGCTGCGAGGGGTAAGTATGGAGTATGGGGCATCTCCCCGGGGGGGTTGTTATTTTTAAAAATAGGTTAATTTCTCCTTTAAGGATCAGGGGTGCTCATATATGAAAAGTGTGGAAATTTGCACAAGGGCAGTATCCTGATTCAACAGATTGGGAAATTACTTTTATTGTTTTACATGTAGCTGTCTTAAAATATCTAATAAATCACTGATTGCTATGGGTCACTGCCCAGGTACAAATTTGCCCACTGTTGATAAATGAGCCCCAAGGTGGCTTCCCATCCATCTGCCCCCTTTATAGGCTCCAAGCCTAACAAGCAATGTGTTGTATATACATAAATATTACGATGCTGCCCTTTACCTAATTACCTGTCTGGTGCATAACAAAAGGATGGAGACTTTTTTGAGAAAGAAAATGTCTTTTATTTGGTAATATTGTGAGGTTCTAAATACCACTAAAAAGAACTAGAGATCAGTGGATTGTCAGATCTGAAACTGTTAATGAACTACGAGTGCTAGCCTGCCCTGAGTGTCAGGTTCTGGATGAAAAGTGGACAACAAATTCTTGCCCTGCCCAAAGTGCCTACAGTAAATTTGTACCATATGATCACAAATCAAATAAAAGCCTGGCGGCTACCAAATAAACAAATAGAGAAACCAAACTATTTATTTCAAATATGATGACAGTGATGGGAAGAGGACATGCATTATATTCAGTATACAAAGGAGTCTGTCAGTAAAACATGCAGGAAACACAAGTGGATGGAGGCAGGAGATGGTTGGCAGTATGGTTCCAAGCAGGTTATTGGCGATGTCTTCAGCAAAATGGAAAGAACATAACCCCCCAGATGATTTCCATGCTTTACATGCAGTAGGGATATGGAATGAACACAGATGGAGCGCATACTGTAACATGCTAAATGGAAAAGTGCCAAAACAAATGAAATTACAGGAAACCAGAACTGAAAATAAAATAGAAAGAAAAACAGGTTAATGTTCTTGTGGATTCATACTCTAAGCAGATTCATAAAAATGCGCTCTTATTTGGCATGCATGTGGAAATTCTACGGTAGTGTTAATGCATACAAATTTATTTCATAAAAGTATTTAATAAGGGGCTAGATAGATGATTGCCATATAATATTTAACACTTATAAAAGATCATATTGCTTTTTTGGACCCAATAGTGGTTCAACCACATTGACAAGTGTCAGCTGAATCACTCGCTCATTGTTACAACAAAACACATGCAAGCTGAAATGATGCCATACACTCAGTACAAAGAATTTTATTTCAGTCTTGCCATTTCTCTCCTGAAGAATGTTGTACGGGAAGCTTTCCTGACATGGTCTTAGGAAGAAAGGAGCGTGCAGTGAAGGGAAATGTGTTATTGCTTTTATTTGTATTTGTATTAATGGCTGTTTTTACACAATACCTTATTCCACTACAGATCTGGGCTATTTAAATCCAATGTGGTCAAATTAGATAAAAAGGTCACATTTATTTTATTTATGGGAAACCAATGGAACCTGTCATTCCCAATCAAAGCCATCATTCCAATTCATCTACAGAAGCTGCATATAAATCAGAGCACTGTATCCTTCCATGATGGACTACTAGAATGGATCTGTAATAAAACACTTTCCCCTGATACTCTGAATCATCCTCAAATGGTATGTAATTATGTTATAATATCTGGAATATGTCACTTCTTGTAGTAAAGATGAGATTTTAATTCCTCTATCTTGGGAAAAACTAAAAAAAAGTCATAGTTTTCCATCTTTAATTGGTTTTAACTTAAATTGTTTATACATGTACATATTTTGCCCAATGTATTTTACTCAGGGTTTACAGAAATGAGGTCAATTAAAGAGAACATCAATGGGAAAGGGGAGAATTCAGTGTACCTGTGCCATTTCTTCCTAATGGGCAAAAAGCACTGGCACTAGTTGAAAGGACGAGCAATACATTTGCTAGTGTTTTCTGTTTGTATAATTGTGTCTATATATTATCTAAGAATTTCTCCTTTGAAGGATGATAAAAGGACTAGGGAAAGACATGCCCAAGCTATGGGTACATTGCCATGAGAATGCCATGCAGCCCAGCGCCGTTTCTGGCGAAGGAGCCGCCTGAGGCGGCTCCTGCAATTGAATATCTAAATTGAATTTTAGATATCTACCCTGACCTTTTAAGAGTGCACAGACCTGCAGCTACTCCTATTAACATAACACTGCTTGTGTTTTGCAGCACTGTATTTATGATCTGCAGTAGGCACGCAGGCTTTCAACCCCCACCTATTCCGTAACTTGCAAGTTAGTGAGCACCAGAGCACACAGACCGCAACAGGGCCCTGTCTTAGATGGCAGGGGTTAAAATAGAAGGAAAGCTACTGAAGCAGTTTATTGCCAATAGATTAACCACGATAGTGCAAACTATAAGACTATATTTATTCTGTAGAATAATTTACTATACCTGAGTAAACAGCTCTAGACACGGTCTCTGTTTGTTTAGGATAGCAGCTGTCATATTAGCTTGTGACATCACTTCCTGCCCGAGTCTCTCCCTGCTCTTTCATAGCTCTGGGCTCAGATTACAGCAGGGAGGAGAGGAGGGAGAAAGAGACAGGAGCCGCCTGATGCTGTAGTTGTAAGGTGCAGAGCACAGCCAGACCAGGAGCAGAAATGTTGGTTTAATGAGCATTAGAGGTGCACTCTTGTGCCTCTTCCTGCTCTTGCCTTTCTTACCCCATTCATCATAAATGACCCCCTACAGGGGAGTAACTATAGAGGAATCAGACCCCGCAGAAACACGGGGGCCTGGACTGTGAGGTTTGCTTCCTCTATTCCCCTAAAAAAAAACCCTCCCCCCAGCCATTCCTTACCGGCGAGGAAGGGGTAAGCAAGTCTGGAGGGAGTGGGCGGAGTCTGGGGATGTGGGCTGGGCAGATGTGGACAGGGCGGAGGCAGGATGTGGATGGGGCTGAGGCAGGACAGGAAGTAGGCAGGGAATGGGGATCGGAGTGCGCCAGGCTCCCCTGAAGATTTTTTTGCAGGGGGCGCGCACACTCTAGTTATGCCACTGACCCCCTATATGTTTCAGCAGTACTAGCTGTGCAAATAACATTAAAAATCATTGACATTCATAATTAAAATCCCTTTTTTAAATTATGAGTATTTGCACATATTTCCAATCATAAATATATTGGTAGGAGCTGCCACATTGCTTTCCTTACTAAAGGCCTGTCAGCAAACTAGACTACACTGCAGCGGATCTAGAAGTCATGCAGAGCGTGTAGGGCATGTTTTATGGTACTCTGATAATTAGACAGGAAAGCAATATGGCAACCAGTGTCGGATTGGCCCACCGGGACACCAGAAAAACTCCCGGTGGGCCCAAGTGTCAGAAGGCCCTCCTGCTTCTCGCCATTTGGCCTGTTTCATGTTCATTACCTACTTCTGTATGGGAACAGAGAGGCTAAATAGATAGAATAATAAATAATAGAATAGAAAGAAAAGAGACTTAAAGAGTAGAGGTTGAGTGAGGTGAGGAAGAGGAGAAATAGTTTGGATAGTAGACCTATGGACAAAGGTTTTCTGGTAGGCCCCTGGCATCCCAATCCGACACTGAAGGCAACTCATACTCCTGCTATAGTAATAATTTAGTTTTAAGTTAGACTGCATATGTTTGTACAAGACATTTCCATATTTCAAATGAAGTGGAGTAGTTATATAAAGAAGGAAGTGCCCGTATAACACTACAGATAGATACATACATGTTTAGGTGCAAAGGCTAAGGCATCCATTCGCTATGCTCATGCCTATTACACAGAACTCACAGAATTTGTGCTCAGATAGCCACCCCCTGTAGAGTACTCCTAGTGAAGAAATCTTACCCGGACAATGAGCCCCATGCAGCAGACAGCAGAATTAACTGTAAAACAGTACACAGGTAACAACTAATGATGAGAGTGAAGCATCAAATATGAATACACACTGAACTTAGAAGTACAACAAAAATTGTTGTGCAACAACACAGACATCTACAAAATGTTTAAGACATATTTATTAAAAAAGCAAAAGGTGATAATGGAAAAAAATACACAATGATTTGTTACTTGTTAGAACTGGGTTTATGATAGGCATTCACTATGCACAAATGCAGGGTAAGAAATCAAACAGTGCCTTTGTTAAAGAAGATCCCCAATTCTGTAGTAATCGCTAATATTTAATAAATATATAAGCGCTAGAGTGTAAGCTTGCTAGTGGATTGTCCAACTGTGCAGACCTATTCAGCCGTGTTTAAAGGGAAACCAAAACACAGGATCCTCCAGTATGAAAACATATTTGTAGCATTCTTACATGTATGTACATAAACATTTTCCTTCATAAACAAACTGTGAAATATAGGAAATTATATTTGTTTTTCCTTAGGAGCAATCAGTGTTCTTCAAGACTTATACTACTTCCTCTCTTGCACAGGAATATGCTGCTCATGGGCTCCGATTGAAAGCCTCATTCTCTGAGATGTCAATGTTACAGTGCAAACAGAAATCTCCTACTTTGCCAGTTAGACAGAAAAAAGTAGAAGACAGTTTTAACCATAAGTCCTTAGATGTTGCTGGACTACAACTCCCAGATGCTCTAGTCTTGATAATATTTGTAGTCCATCAACATCTGGAAACCCAATGTTAAGAGGCAGTGGTATTCACCATATATTCTGTTGTAGCACAATGCATTTTGGTGCATTTTTTTTCGATATGCAAATGTTTAAGTTTATTTGGCATAAATCATCCTACCAATATCTGAATGCTAAAAGCATATTATATAATGGTTCCTCTTGAAGGACAATATCCTCTGATCTCAAAGTGGCATAAAAACAGAACATAAAGTTGGCCACGCACTTAAAAAAGTGCTGGTCTTGTGAGGTCACCAGAAGAAGAGATCTTTATGCAACTTGACCACCAATGCACTAGGCCAAATTGAAATGATCCAATCTGTTGGATAGTCCTTCCCCCCATGTTTGATGAGCTGCAGCTCTCGTAATAGGCCAGTAGCTGCCTGCCTGTCTGGGCTGAGCCAGCAGCTATTATTGCCTCATATATGCCCATCTTAAGTTACACTGATATATAATGATCTACCGCAAGCTAGAACGTAATGCATTTTTAAAACTGAGCTGGGAAATTATTCCTAATGAACATATTAACAGCCGAAATCACAATATTTCCAGGTTTGTAACGAAACAAAAATGGCCACTTACTTCTTTCTCTCTTTCTCTTTTTTCAAGGTCTGTGAGCCCCCAGCCTGTTGTGCTTGTGACTGCAATAACTCTGTGGCAGTCTTCCTTTTCTTAAATTCATTCAACTCATCATCCAGGCTTTTTTTCTTTTCTTCTAGCTTTTTCTTCTCGTCTTGATGTAACTTTTTTAAGCGGTCAAACTTTTCATGGAGCTGCAAAAGGAATGTGTAAACTTAAAGGGATGCGGTCATGGGAAAAAATTTATTTTTCAAAACGTATCAGTTAATAGTGCTGCTCTTGCAGAATTATTCACTGTACTCCCTTTCCCCCCCAGAAACCTAAGTGGCAGATGGGGAGATTTGTTGCCCAGCAACAAATCTCCTCTACTGTGGCCGACTAATCTCCCCGTTCTGCCTTCCCGCCTGAAGTTGCCTTGTGAGGCAACTAAGCGAGAATTTGGAAATCCAAATCGATCCCTCTTGCATTTCGTGTACAATGAAATTAGTCGCCCATAGTAGAGGAGATTTGTCACTGGGCAACTAATTTCCCCGTCTGCCACCACCCTAACAAAAAAACAATGGGAAGGTAACCAGATAACAGCTCCCTAACACAAGATAACAGCTTACTGGTAGAAAAGAAAAATTCAGGTCCCACTGCAAGCACATGACCAGGCAATATGACCTGAGATGGCTGCCTACACACCAATATTATAACTAAAAACCTTGCTGGTTCAGGAATTTAATTTTATATTGTAGACTGAATTATTCGCAGTGTACGGTAAACAGTGTAATTTAGAAATAAAAAATACATCATAAAAATCATGACAGAATCCCAACAACAGGCTGGTCAATGTATTAAATGACAACTAAAGAAGTAGGCCAGAAATGTTGTACATTATGTTTTGGGTTTTTGTACCAGCCCAAGGCAACCACAGCCCTTTAGCAGTAAAGGGATTTTTAGCAGTACTGCCTTTAGCAGTAAAAATCTGTGCCTTTGAAGATGCCCCAGTAGCTCCCCATCTTTTTTTCTGCCGATTCACTGCACATGCTCTGTGCTGCTGTCAGTTACTGAGTTTAGGGACCCACTCAAAATATACAGTACACATAGATTAATGTTACAATATAAGTCTGTTTAGAAATTAATACAGATAATTACTACATGGCAGCATAGAAATCAGTTCGACTATCTTTATAATTTTATAATCAGTCTTGTAGCATCAGCTTATATTACTTATATTACAGGACAACCTAATTCTCAGCTAAAACAGCCCCTCAGAGCCCACCGAGCATTTGAGTGTCGCAAACACTTTCCAAGATGGTGACCCCCTGTGACAAGTTTGAAGCCCTGGATCATTGCTGCTTTTGAGAGGCTGAAACTTTAGGCTGGTGCAATAAGCTCAGAATATAAAATATGGCATTTTTAGCCATGTTCATTTTTAGGGTTTAGAAGGCCTTCAAAAATTAAAACTAGCATAAAAAGGACATAGCAATTTTGCACAGGGGAAATAAAACACCAAAAAAATGCACTAATCCATCATCCAGTTTAGTCAGTTATCAGCAAAATTGCTCTGTGCACTTCACGTCTCAAAACAACTGATTTGTACCCCACCTTATCTCTTTTACACATTCGTACACTTGCCGTTAGGCTGACCCAACAAAGTTTCTTCAACACTACAGAAGCAAGAAGATCAAAACCACAATCTAGTCATTACTAAGAAAAGCTAGAAAACATTTTGGGACACTGTGGGAGAACTACAGAGTGTGCTACTACTATAGAGAGAGTGCATAACTTTATATCTGGATAGTACTATACCCCACCCCAATGTATCTCTGGATGGTTGCAGCTTTTCTCTCCCAAACTGCAAAATTAGAGAAAATCCAAACCCTAAAAGCAAATCGAGCTGCACAAATCCTTACAGTCACCAAATCATTCCTTGCACCAAATGGAACAAGCCAAACTTGGGTTGGATACACTCATTGTCATACTTAATGAAATAGAAAACTGACCTAAGTGATAACCATATTTGTGGGATCAGTTAGTTAGTAAAGCCAGCCCTGTATACAGGCCACTTGCCACTGAATTCAATGACTGACAAGCCAGTGACAATCTGTCTGATTAGTGCAACATGGCCATATGTGAGGTAAAAATGTATCCAACTGTTTTAGTACAGAAATTTGAAGCTTGTAACGAATTACTGAATCAAGATATTTGGAAATTCTGAGTTGTGGTTCGTGGTGATCAGGCCCGGACTGGTAATCTGTGGGTTCTGGCAAATGCCAGAGGGGCTGCTATAAGGTCCCATAGAAAGTCAGTATTTAGTGGGCTGGTAGAGGCTTTTTGGGCCTCTGTGTGGGCTGATTGGGCCTCTATGTACCTGAAATACCAGGGCCTATTTTAATTCTCAGTCCGGAACTGGTGGTGATCCTACTAATATAGTGTACAAGCTGCATGAAAATGTTGCCTCTAGAGGAAATACCTCTTTTTCTGCCTCCTTCAGCTCAGCTTCCTTCTCCTTTACTCTCTGAACAAACATCTGCCTCATCTCCTCTTCTTTCTTTTGCAGTTCTCCCAGAAATTCATTTCTTTTTGCTTCATATGTCTCCTGTAAACTAATAAGAGAAGCTAAATGGTAATGCAAGATCAATTAGAGACTAAGCCAACACAATAACAGCTCACTAGTTAAATAATGGTGAAATGCAATACAAGCAGCTGCTTTTTAACCAACTTTGCTCTGTGTGCCCAACATTTAAGCTTCGGCTGTCAACTGAACCCAAATATTTACTATTCCATACATGTAAATAAATAGGTGTATCTATCACCTAATTATTGGGCAGTCCGCTCAACAGGCCAGATAATGGGGCCACAGCTGTAAGATTTAGAGCAGGGAGTGCTGAAAATATAAATATAAGAGGAATGGGTCCCAATAGTGGAGACACTACAGCTTAAGCTACTTGTTGCGTCAGCCATAAATGAATGGCTTAGTGAGACAGTCAGCTATCAAGAGAATGAAACCTTTAATAAACAGTTTAGTCCCAACATGTTTTTTCCATTCGATTGAAGCTGGATGGGACAAAGAGGGCTAAAAATGTGGTTTAAAATAGTTATGTGAGTTTTCATATAAGCAAATGAAGAAGTTATATACAAAGCACTAATGTTCTGTGTAGTCCAATATTAGAATTTAACATAATTTGATAATGTAAACAGCAAGTTTGTTTCCTTGATTAGCAATACTGCAATAACTGAAATCCAGAATATGAATCCACATTCCAGTGTAATACATATATAATTGTTTGTGTAAGACCAAATCCAGTATTTTTAAAGTAATATAGTTTGTAGGTCCAAAAAAGCGAGAAAAGGAAAAAAGCGTGCCATTGGGAAAGTCATGTATTTGACCTGTACACCAAACATATATTGTAATGCCTGCAAAACAATGTTTTTCTATGCCAGGAAAAGTCTACACCCAGTACTCTATATAATTGCTAATGCGCTTTAAGAATAAAGAAACCAGAACGCAGCCTGTAATTTGACTTTTACAAACTGTAATTGAGAGTTTACCGTGATCTTGAAATCCTTAGGAAACCTAAACTGTTTCTGTAAATGCAACACTACAAATTAGGATTTTATATAAAACTTGCTTTGGTACCTGAATGGCTTGCTGTCTGGGTCTGTGTCTTTGAAGCCCATTTCCTCCAATTTGCACCTTCGGTAAAGTTCATAATGATGTGTGTGCGTCTGTTCACGTAAATCCTCCATGTTCACCCGTATCAGCATCTCTCTCAGCTTGATGAAATCACAGTGAGATTCATTTTCAACTAGAGAAATAAAACAGTGTTTACCAAGTGACTTAAGTAAACACGAATGTGTCAGAAAACTCACATCTCCATTCAATGCAAAGTTTACCTACAAATGAATGTTAATGATATACACAGAGTTTATAAAACCATAGGAACACTCAGGTAAATGTTATGATCTCGAATTGCTTTCAGTGGAGATGAAGGGAAGGATGAAAATGTAAAAGATGAGTTTAAAGGAAAAGGAACATCCAATAACAAGTTAATCTCATTTCAAAAGCATACCGCTAATGGTGTAATCTGTGCTCTTAAATACCCTCTATTGCAAGACCTATTTCTGATCAATCGGCTCATAGTAGAAAAAAATGCGGACTTAACTAATACATCTACCCATCATGCACCTCTACTTCACTAAGACCAAGACCCTGGAGCATGCGCATATGATATGAATCACTAGAAAAACAGATAGTTTGGTGTCGCAATTTTGATGACATCACTTAAAGTAAAATGGTGCCTGTGACTCAGCTTGAATTGGCGATCTTAACAAAGGGCACAGCAGGAGTAATAAGGTTAATTTGGAAAAGGTAATTAAACGATCAGGTAAAGAAAGGGGCTTGCTATAACATTCTGCAGACTTGGGGTACAGGCTTGCCTTGTTCTTTATCTGTGAGCCAGCTTGTTTGATTTTTGCACAAAGATCAAAGTGAGACCCTGAACCACAGAACATACAGTGTTTGCACTGTTGTATTTGTATTCCCATGCCTAAAATTGTATGGCACTAGACACTAAAATGTTAAACGTTTGGGAAAACAAATTGTGTATGTTAAGAAGAACAATAATTTGTTTCAGCATGTCAACAACTAAATGGCCGCCGGGGCCCCTGTGAAGATATTGAGAAGGCGGATAGTATGGATCAGACTGCGCATATCATAAAATCAACCTTGTGACACAGCAAATACACGGCAATAGCCAGTACTCCAGTGAACCATAAATTATATCACAGAAGGTCTAGCAGCCAAACAAAGCTGGATAGAAAGGGGTAAGATGTAATGCTTTGTGGCAAAAATAACCCCCACTTTCAAATACACACTACGTAAGATTAGTTTTATGCAATCTAATTTAGTTTTCAGAATCAACCCAGTGCATCTGAATGGTAAGATAACAGCAAATCCAGGTAATTTCTGAGCGCACCTTGAACAGTTCCCCAAGGATACTGCCGAACTTTCATCATTTTGTTTCCTATTTTTGTCTCCTCTGTACTGCCAACTACTGCAAAGGGCAAGTGAGCCTGGAACAATTGTAAGATAGAGTCATTGAACATGCAGTATGCCAAATGTAAGACTGATGGAAAAAAATCACATTAATTCAGAACAAATTCATACAGAAGTATGCATTTTTATATACATTTACTGTATTATCTGGCCCAAAAACCCAAAGATAAAAAGTCTAAAGTCAGAACTGGCATAATCTGCTTTGCAGCAGTTTTCACAATGCATTATCCTCTATTATAATTCTAAAGCTACCACAAACAGGCCCTACCCCATAAACGATCTTGCCCTTTGATGAGAAAAAAAATCTGCTAATTCAGTTTCAGATTTCCCCATACAGAAACCATAATATAATATTTCTTACAAAAGTGATTTTTGCCCATTACCTGAATAAAACTGTTACAAAAAAAATAGGATGTCTCTTGCCTGCTGCTGAGTGGTGGTAACATTACAGGCTTAGGGGTTGTTGATTAAGTTTACTTTTAGCATGGTGTAGATATAGAGTGCTATTCTGAGACAATTTGCAATCTTTATTTATTATTATATGTTTTTTTTTAATTACTTTGCTTTTTGTTCACCAGCTCTCCAGTTTGGGATTTCAGCAGCTATCTGGTTGCTAGAGTCAAAGTGATCCTAGCAATCAGGCAGTGGTTTGAATGAGAGACTGGAATATGAACATTAGAAGCCTAAAGTTAAAGTATCAATAGCCCCCATCTGAAAGATGAAAAGAGGAAGGCAAATAATTCAGAAATATAAAAAAAACATTAAAAATGAAAAGTTGCAAATAACTGGCCATTCTATAACATACTAAAGCCCTTTTCCCCTCTAAAATGAGAGGTGCACTGTGCTCACCAGATGGATCCGTCTGCAAATAAAACATTTCATAACCCAAATACCTCGCTTTAAATAATTATGTGCATCCTAAATATACCAATATAACCCAACACTTACATTCATTGTCCCGTTTATTTCAGCGACTGTTTCATCATCTGTGGGAAACTGATAGATCTGTACTCCATTGCTAACCAGCTCACTTGTGATCTTAATCTTGAATTTAGTCAGCTCACTCTTAGAAATGGCATCGGATTTAGCAATGATTGGGATGATATTAACCTAAATAATGATGAATAAAAACTTTAAGATTCTTACACCTTAATTATTAGCTTGCACACAAATTAATAGACCTTTATATGGTCAAATGGAAGTTGGCAAAATCCTGAGAAAGTATGGTGAAAGCAGCATGATACGTTTTCTTGCAAAAGGAACTTACCTTACAGTTCATTTAAACCTGATGAAGAGCACAATGTTTTATCTGAGACATAAGTCCTGTTAAAGGTTACTTTGCAAGTTCTTATCAAAATATTTTTTGACCTAAAAAAAGCTTTTATTTGTATCATTATACTCTTTAGCCTATACAGGCAGACATCATCTGTCACCCTGGCTTTTCATTAATCAGCAGTTTTTTTACTGATACAAGGGCATAACATGATGTCTACATGGCTAATATGAATTGGGCCAGGCAGAAGATCCTATCCAGAGTGCACAGCATTAGACTATGAAGGGAAAGGAAAAGGATGGGGAATTATTTATAATTTTATAATAAGTTCTGTGGGACTCAAAGCACTTTTACAGCAATCAATGCTTGCCACCATACTCATATTTTTAGCTAATCATACTGCTGGATATTTCAGTTCTGTGCATTAATATACATTAATTTGGATTATGAGGTTATAAGGCATATTGACATTATTATTTATAGTTACAATAAATAATATATCCATCTTGTACATCTACCTTGCTATCCAGCTTCTTCATTGTTACCAGGTCAAGAGACTTCAGAGAATGACCCGTGGGAGCAATAAAATAGAGACAAGCATGGATACGAGAGTCATGGTAGTTATGAAGGACTCTTTTAATTTTCAGTTCCTCCTGTAGGTAGGCTTCAAACTGGGAGTCAATGAACTCAACGATAGGTTTGTAACTTTAGGGAGAGAGAGGGGACAAATAAACGAATATGAATTTAATAATATTCTTGCTTATTATAAATCAGGCAGTGCAGTAATGCATGGTGAATGTTGAATTTCTTACCTGTCTTCTTTGTTAATCTGGTCCCCAAAACCAATTGAGTTAACAACTGTCAGTTTCAGAAGTACATTACTCTCTGTAAGATCATATGTGCTGGATTTTAGCTGCACCCCAGGTTGTGAATGTGAATTGGGCTCGCTTTCAAACTTGGTGTTAAACAAGGTGTCCATTAACGTAGATTTACCAAGGCCGGTCTCGCCTATATAAAAACACAAAAACAAATAACAATCACACTTACTATATACATCATACAATACACTTATACATAAACATTAAGTCCTGCTCTTCAGTTTTCATACTAAATAATGTAATTTGCAAATTACATTAATGGGTATTTATTTATAAAAAATGATAGAAATGAATACAATCAATTGCCCCTAAATAGTGACAGGACCAAAACAAGACAAGTAATAAGATACTGTATTGAGGGCCTCTCTGATAATGTCTACCCAAACAATTCAAGATTTGTCAGATATCCTAAAGTGATGCATATGTGTAAATACAGGTTGTAGATCAGGATGATTTCAGTCTCAAGAACAAGACATGTACTATTGACACTGGGAATGATTCCATATATGGCAACAGTTTATGAACTATAATAGAAATGGATGATTGTCTTGAGAAAAAGTTTTGATTCAAAACACACTGGTTTCCATTAGTCAACAAATAAACAGTAAGATAATAATCTCAAACAGACCAAAAATAATGATAATACGTGCCATAAAACAATAGAAACATTAACCAATGAAGATGTATTTGCTGATTATATTATAAAAAGTTAAAGCAATTTACCGTCTTGCACAGCACCCTATGAAACCTAATCTCACTGAGATGGATTAACTTTACTTCAACAACTCTTAAATAGACAATCTTACTTTTAAAAATAAAATGCTACACCTACTAAATATATTGGCTTTTTTTTTTTAAAGTATGTTTTATTGATTTTATAAACAACAATAAACACAAAAACAGCGTTGTTTGGTGTTCTTTACAGTGCACATAAGTCTAGACAGCAGAATAACATGTAGAACAAGTAGAATTGTTTGGTATTAAGTTATTTGCATCTTTGGGTCCCTCTCGAACTCATCGGTTGCCCCTCTGGTCTCGTAGGTGAGTTTGATCAGTGGGAGAGCCCCATCGACTAGTCTTTTCCAAAATGATGTATTTGGGAGGGTTTGGCCCATCCAGTGCATGATTATAGTTTTTTTGGCGTAAAACATGAGGGTGCGGAAACACATTCTGGTTGGGTTGGTAGGAACTAGATCCTCAATTACCCCTTGCAGACAGAGCTCCGGGCTTACCACCTGTGGTGTCCCCAAATCAGAAGCTATGGTACCCATCAGGTCTCTCCAGAACTTTTGTATTGGAGGACAATTCCACACCATGTGTATAAAATTTGCTCCCGGCGCTTTGCATCTTGGCCATACTTTTCAGTTTAACTGGGGTTACATAAGTTTGGTGGAAGAACTTATAGTATAGTTTATAAGCCTATCTCAGGAAATCATTCGCCGTGGCAGTGGCTTCTTCCCATTGCTCCTGATTGAGACCAGGGATAGCGTCTAACCAGAGATTATGGGTTGATCAAAAGGAGGTTTGACAGTACCCTGTAAATCTTTGTATAGTTTAGACAGGAGTTTGGCAGGGCTGGGAGAGTAAAGAGTGGTTTTGATTCCCACCACCTTAATTGCAAGAGATAGTGATCCAAATTGTGCTTCAAAGGCATGCCTGAGCTGCAGCCTGTAGATATCTAATGAATTGTATCTGCTGGTTTGGGGATCTGTCTTGCATCTCTTGGTAGGTAAGAAATTGTATATATTGGCTTTTTAAACTACTTTTATGTAAGAAGTATAACTTTTAAAACATACCATTTTGTGGTACATATACATATATAAACTGGCCCTGTAGCAATGATCCTAAATGCATCTAACACTGAAGAAGAAGAAAATTGGTTAATGCTCTCACACCACATTAACCAGCAGCTATCTGCCCGCTCAGCATGTTTGCCACTTTTTTTTAAAAAAAAATAAATAAAACATTGGTTTCTTAAAGGGGGCAAGATTTTAACTAAGGGGGCTCGGGATTGTAGGCGGATCATAAGGGTAGCTGGACAGGCATGGGTTGTAATTACAGGAATGCCTACATTTACTGGCAATATAAACTTTTAAAGGCCCCTGCCTTTGCAAGCGTTTTAATGGCATGGCTAGTGAAATACCAGCTGTGGGACAACCCTATTCCAAAGAAAGACTGAGGGAAATATATTAACCAGCCAGTAAATAAGACACTTATCTTCCAGCACATTGCCCATGAAGAAGTATAGCTAATGCCCTAGGCCAGCACATAGTACCCTGGAGTGGCCTTAGTGATAAATACCTAAATACCCTTGTGACCTCTATATTAGTTATGTAGTGGGCTGATATATACCCACAGGTGTGTAAAAAAAATTGTAGAATGAAGGCGATATTTCACAATGCCCCATCTTGGCATGGATTGAGACAGGTATAGAGTGTTGGTGGTGAGAATTAAGAAAAAACTGTGGATTATATATGTCTGTGGTTGGGAACTCGCAAAAAAAGTTTGAATTGGGGCCTGTGGGTTTGTAGCTCTGCCTTAACAGGAAGGAAATAGACACGGCCACAAGTATCAAGAAATACATTACTCATTGCAAGAACAAAAGCTTTAATTAAAACAACTGATCCTTTAGTTTTATTTGCTATAGATCACACAACTTCATTTACTGCAACATTTTGTAGGCATTTTTTTATTGTTCCTCATAAATGTTTTCAGTATACATTTAAACCTATACAAGACAGACTATCTATACAGTGTACTTAAGTAATGTAAAGAGCAGTAATATATGTGAAAAAACAGCATCTTTTCTGATTTCTGCAAAACATTTTGCTTTTCAAATGAAGAAACTGTCAGCCCAGATTCCCATTAAAAGTCCACAGCTTGAGAATATATTTGGCACAATGCAGCTGGCTGTAAACAGCTTCTACAATACATTGTATTCATCTATATCCGGCTTTTGAATGGCTCCAGTTTCAGTATCACTAAAGAAATCGTTTCCCTTTGACTATGGCAGCCAAACTATTCATAAACACACACAGAGGCCATTGGATCAGTGCCTCTCCTGACACAGCCAGTGTGTCTGTATATACTCACCCACACAGAGAATGTTAAAACAAAAGCCATGGTTAACTGATTTGGTAACCAGTTGGTCCGGCAGGCTGTCAAATCCCACATGAGCCGAAAGAGGAAGGCTGCGGCACCCTTCACCCTAAAACAAAAACAAGCAATGGTGAGGTGAACATCAAGTTCACAAATGGGTTATGCTGAACACTGCACACATCAGTACACAGAGTATGCAATACTTGGGTATATGCAAAATTGCAAACTGCAGTTCCATAAGCATATACATGTGCATGTATAAATATTGTTATGCAAAAATGCGGCATATTTAAGTGTGAATTTTCTCTTCATCTAAGTTCACACATCAGGGATATCTTTTGCAACAACGTTGAATATTTGCTTAATACACAGCTTCACACACATTTTTTCAATTGTGAATCTATAGTGTAGATGGACAAGGAATGAGTATTGTTCAATCAGTGTCGATGTGAAAATAAGTGTTCTATAGTAGAAAGCTAGTTGTGCAGTTTCCCGGTTCCTGCCTTTGCAATGAGGTTGCTGTTGGGCACTGACCTGGAAACTGTCAGATTTTCTGCTTGTCAACTGAACCTTGCCCACAACCTTTAAAAATAATCCCTATAATGTCCCTATAAATTCTGAAAGATTAACACTAAATGTTATTTTAGAAACAGCACCCACGCTAGTAATAGTTGCCCATCTGATATTATTTAACATAAGTTCTCAAAGCAGAGTTTGAGCATTGATTCTTACAGAGGATGACTCAACGATCATGACAACCAAAGTTTTAGGAAGAACTGAGAGCTACAATGAGAAATTTATCTGTAGAGATTATTTTACTGTTATGTATAACAACCACATATATTGGGTATCCCAGTTCCTCCTGAAACGCCATACAGAAAGCTTAAAGAAATCTTCCTTTCCCCTTCTTTTCCACAGCCTTCCAGGTCATGTTCCATAATATTTGTGCTGCTCAGTAATGGCCACTTCTGTGGCCCTGCAATTTAATGTCCAGCAATTAGGTTACTGCGAACAGCTGGGCTTCCCATGTGATCCACTGCAGCAAAAACGTTTCCAGGTCAAATGACATTACATCCAGGCCAACAGTATGGAGTAGGTTTATTCTCCATGCAACAGGCAAGGGGGGAGCATGAATAATAACAGCAATGGCTGCAATAAGCCCAAATGATGGAACTAACATGCATTAAAATTTGGTTCTACAACAAGTGCTTCAGTATTCATTTGGGGTAGTACTGCCTGAGGTGGAGTTGAAGAGATACTGACACCAGAATTTATTTTTTACATCTACCATTACATTGTCTTTGCATGCTATTTATAATTTTGAGAAATTTTGCCCAATGCTTTTATATTACCTTTCTGATCCTCCCATGTTCCTCACTGAGTGGGCTGCCATATTTGTGCAGCAATAATCTGTTAGCATTAGAAACTCTAATGAGAAGAGACAGTCAAACAGTCATGTTTAGGAACTTCAAGAAACAATTACACCTAAAATCAGACCTATCGGCAACAAATTATCAACATGACCTATAGGTGACTTGTAATGTACATTAATAGATTGTAGAGCAGTTTTTTAGTGTTACTATCACTTTAACATTCCATAGTGGTGGACCGAGGAGTATTGGTGCCTGAGGGAAATTATTGGTATGCGTAAGGCCACAAGGAGTTAATGGCATCAACTGCTGTACAAAGAAAGAGAATAATGTATAGGATGTAGGATAAATATCAAGCAATATTCCATACCCATCCCTCCAATCTGAACCACTATATTCATTAAACCTACAAATCTTCATTTAAGCAGCTTGCTCTGTTTGTTGCTATATTTGTGCAGACCATATTGGTTTTGGCAGTGGATTTGTTCTGCATTGATGCTACACAGACAACCTCATTTGCATGTATGTCATCAAGCTTTAACTGCACGTCTCAGTTCACAGACATCTAAAGAGAGGGGGAGCAGCGTGTGATGTCAGCCTAAGCGTTTCATCTTGAATGCCTTCTACTAAGTAGTTATGGTTAAGTAATGCAGCACTAGCTTACGCCTGAACGGTGACTGAGTTCACATAAGGTAAAAAGCCTACAATAATTCACTTTTAGTCAAGTCTGTATTTGGTTTTTGGGGTCCCCAACAATAGCTAGACATAGAGCAAAATGTTGAATAATTCAAAAACCACAAGAAAATAAAGATAAATGTTCTCCAAAATTTCCCCTGCCAATGTAGAATCTAAAAATTTTGTTAAAGGAAAACTATACCCCCCAAACAATGTAGGTCTCTATAAAAAGATATTGCATAAAACAGCTCCTATGTAAAACCCTGCTTCATGTAAATAAACCATTTTCATAATAATGTACTTTTCTAGTAGTATGTGCCATTGGGTAATCATAAATAGAAAATTGCCATTTAAGTTCCCATGGGATCCTCCGATTCACAGTGCACACAAACAAACCATACATGTTAGGTCACATGAGCCAATTAACAGACAGAGTTATGTCTTTTGCTTCCAGACTTCTTCCTGTTACAGTTAGAGTTGTAGTATTTCTGGTCAGGTGATCTCCGAGGCAGCACACAGACCATCACAAAATGGTGGCTCAAAGCAACAGATGTAAAAGGGCAATATTTACTTAAATATTTAGACCAGTTTGGTAAGATTCTTTAATATGCCACTTAATATGATGTAAACTATCCGTTGCTTAAGTGTTCATTTTGGGGATATAGTTTTCCTTTAACAAGTTAAAGGGGTTGTTCACAAACCAACCCTTTTCAGTTCAGATGTTTTTTGATTGTTCACCAGAAACAAAGACTTATTTTCAATTACTTTCTAGTTGTGACTGTATTTCTAATACTGAAGTCATATTCACCTTCTTATGTCTTTCTAAAGCAGTTTGGGGGGAATGTCACCGATTCTGTAAACCAGGCATGTCCAAAGTCAGGCCCGGGGGCCAATTGCGGCCCATTTTCAAATTTACACCAGCCCTCAACCGCGATCATGAAATTAATAATACTGCGGCCCTCCAGCACAGTGCAATCAGGAATCACGTAGCCATAGCAGTAATATTTGGGCA
Organism: Xenopus laevis; assembly: GCF_017654675.1. NCBI lineage: Eukaryota > Metazoa > Chordata > Amphibia > Anura > Pipidae > Xenopus > Xenopus laevis. The sequence goes on from NC_054385.1 coordinate 51,467,880, forward strand.
CATTAGTGTGTCGCTCTCACATACTTCTTTAGGGCTGAAGGTGTCAATAGACGTACTGACGTGCCAGTACAGTAAACTAAAGAAGTATGCGCCAGTAAGTGTCTATTACTAACACCTTCAACAACAGGTAGCAGTATAGACCAAGTGGCAGATCCTTTCACTAATGTGCCCAAATATTACTGCTACGGTTATGTGATTCCTTGTTTAAATGAGTTAAATGATTTTAATGGTTCAAAGAATGTCAGGCTGAATGGTCGGCCCCCACACATTTTCACCTCGCTAAATCTGGCCCTCGTTACAAAAAGTTTGGACACCCCTGCTGTTAACTATTCTAAATGATACATTCGTTTGATACATTTCTTGTATTTGGCCCTACTGAGCTGAATCCCTAAAGTAAAGGCAGCTGTTCTAATTGATGCAATTGTTGCTAATATTCCACAGATGCTCTGAGAAATGTAACAACTAATGCAGCAAATTGTAACAGTTCAGAATCTGCACCTGAATTACTGAGCTGCCAGACTGAAACACCAGAGACACCAACATTCAACTTTAAATTTCAATTATGGAAAATCAATCGAAAAAGGAAAGCTTGAAAACGTACTTTAAAAAAGTCTTTATTTCTGGTGAACAATCTGAAAACAACTGAACTGAAAAAGTGTTTGGATGCTGAACAAGTCCTTTAATATAAACAACTGCATTAATAAGGATAAAAAGCTTGTTTCTAAGTCGTCAGAACTGTTATATTTATATAACCCAACATAAATAATTTCACAGAACAAGCTGTAACAATATCTAAGGTCAAATCTGCAGTGCTTTGTCAACTTCAGCCACTGCCAATGTGTATGATGGAAAATCCTGGTAGTTGAACAATTTAGCAGAGCTACACTAGTGTTGCTGTATAACATATGCATCGGAAGGTTGGCATTGAGTACAAACAAAAAATAGCGACAGAAAATCAGAAGAGCTAATCTACGCAAAGCTACAGTCTAAATAACAAGTTTGGTAAGAGAAGTTTCCAACATGTAAAACATTTTTATTTTTTGCAAGTGAAAAGGCAGTTATTGTTGGGTAGCAGTCTGATCACAGTTCTTCCATTCAGTACCTCCAAGAATTACACTGCTTAATTAACCAAACAGTATACAGCACCCAGCAGACTCCTGCTCCAGCCTGTGACTCATGGCATGGCCATAGAAAGCATGGAGCTTCGACAAAAGTTCTCTATTTGGCTGATCTACAGAAGGCAGGGGTGTTGGTATAGTCAAACATTCAAGTAAGTGCTTGGAAATTTCTAACCAACTAGGCTCTGGAGAGTATAACTGGTCACATCATGATGGATGTGTCCTAATACCCCAATTAGCATTTAGATTTAATTAAATACAGCTTACGCTCATATGTTCGTAGTGCATACATCAGCTTGTTTATTATTATTACTATTGAATAACATACATTACAATACTGTAACTTAACCTGGCCATCCAGAATAAACAATTCTTCAGTCGCCTTGAATATTTTTAACTCTCTTGGCTCAACCTTATTGCCAGGCCAGGAGCATTTTAATTTGTAACAAATCTCATTTTAAATTAAACATACCAAAAACCTCCAAGCTGCGTCAATACTACTTTTTTTTAATATCTTACTTTACCTAATATTGAATGGGTGGGTGAATCACGTCTTAAGACCGTTCCCCAAAAAGGTGAGCCTTTAGCCCTGTGAGCTTGCAATTTATACCCATACCACAGCCTACATGTGACCTATATTAGCCAATCTGATCACCTTATTAATACTTGCTATCGCAGGTTCAGCTGTGTCTAATGTACCATCAAAACAGCTGTGCAATGTTTAACCTATTAACCACTGCTCCGCAGCTACAGTCCCATGTTATCTACTGCCTAAAAATGTCCTTCCGTTTGCATTCTACCTCCTTCCACCCCAAATAAACAGGTAGGAAGTGATCAAAAAGGAAAAGTAAAGAAACCAAGGATATGACAATATTGTTATACAACTGAAGCCAGGCTTGTAATGAGCTACATTGTAAAAAGAACATGCAAAAATAAGTAAGAAATATTTTGTGTGACTGCTTATCATAAAGAAAGTTTCCTTTCTAGACAAGGTGCAGCCCCTAGACACCAATACAATTAATGTCAGCCTAACTGTTCCTGTCTCATAAAACTAGCTGTGGTTATTATAACGTTTTACCACATCTCACATCCGCACAAGACTGAGATGAAACAGAATTGTAGGTCATTTCACAGCTTGCCTGACATTCTTCTGAAATCCAGCCAAAAACTGATCTGTAGTTGTGACAGGCAAACTGAGGCCCCCCTGGAAGTTGTTTGACTACAATACTCAATAGCATTTACAATATTTTTCTAATAATAATTTTGTCCAGCAGATATATATTAATTTTCAGCACTGTCAGATTTAGTCTACAAGAAGTCAGGTTATGATGTTTCGGATATGTATGCTTGTAAGACACTTACTCTTCTAATATATGTATTTGGCTGGGAGTCTTCTGCATTGCTGTTTAGGTTTCCGGCCACACAAATTCTTTATATCTGTGACCTAACTACACTTAGGGACAGATTTACATATGGTTACCGCAAAGAGTTTGATCAAACGAAAAATCGTTCGAATCGAACGAATAAATCCTTCGAATCGAACGAATAAATCCTTCGAATCGAACGATTCAAAGGATTTTAATCAATCGATCAAACGATTTTTCTACGACCAAAAATCCTATGGGGACCTTCCACACAGGCTAACATTGAGCTTCGGTAGGTTTTAGGTGGCGAAGTAGGGGGTCAAAGTTTTTTTTAAAGAGACAGTACTTCGACTATCGAATGGTTGAATATTGGAATGATTTTTAGTTTGAATCGATCGATTCAAAGTCGTAGTCAAAGCTCGAAGTAGCCAATTCGATGGTCGAAGTAGTCAAAAAAAACATTCGAAATTCAAAGTTTTTTTTTATTCTATTCCTTCACTTGAGCAAAGTAAATGGGCCCCTTGGTGTCCATTCCTCAAAGAACATTGTAGTTAAGTAACGCACCACGAGAGCAGAGGTTTTCAAATTGAACCAGTGTAATGAATGGGTTAAACAACAGCATCACTAATACAATAATAGCCCATTATAATCTATAGCTGCAGTGGCCCTGCGCTTCATTTGCTCTCAGCCAGGAATATAGCAGAATTTACCACTGGGCAACTCCACATAAGGTCAACAAAATCAATATATCTCCCCAGGCATTGCTAGCGTATTGCTACTTCCAGATCCTCCTCTTTAAACTGATTAGAAAGGACTGCAAGGTCAGTGGTATAGATTTACAACTAATGCTGGATGCTCTGTGAGACAGAATTGTTGCAGCCTTGCAGTCATTATTACTTTTAAATCAGCTTTTCCTTTATGCCAGGAAAAACACACTGTTGTTTAGCATCTCTAGAACAACCACACATACTGAATATGGATTCTAGCATTCCCACAGTCTTAAAAATATTTTTTTTCTTACAAAATTAATACAAGGAAGACCTGAAATACATTACGATAGTTGTGTCCATGTTCAGGGCACAGGACCAAACAAATGTACTGTGGGTAACATGGTGTGGAATATTGCTCCTGACTGATTTATACAGGGCTAAGGTATACAGGCCTGCATTAGGATGTTCTCTTTTCATGACCAAACGTCCAACCCTACAAAATACAACCTTGGGTAGCCCCACAAATACAACAGTTACCCAACCTGTAGTCCTCCAGTTGCTGTTAAAGGGATACTGCCAGGCAAGAAAAAAGCACCATCAATCTTAGGCCCCAACTTCCTGGGGGTGCTTATTTGCATTTATAGTTTGGGGATTACTGGCTGTACAGCCAGCAAACTTCCAGGTCCATCATATAACCTTTCTTAATTAAATAACATACTGTTGCATAGTAAACATGTTGCTCTACCAATAATACAGTAATTTAGGGTATATTCTACCCCAGGCAGGTAGAGCATAGGTAGTAAACGAAGCATAAAGCAACAATGTATACAAAATAGGTGAAGAAAAACAAAAGTATTATGAACAATAAAGCAAAATAACAATGAATAACACCAATGGGTGTGTAACTTTGAATTTGTACCCATTGGGCAGGTGCCCAGTTGTGGTATTGGTGGGTCTTGGCACTTGTGATGTGATATTAGACAAAAAGCCAGGATCCCAGACATTCTCAATTATTTAGAGGCTCCCCATTTGGTGTAGAGGTATCTCATGCGGGCTAAGTAGGTTTTCATGTGTACCAACCATCGTTGGTCAGCTGGGGGGGGCAGCTTGGTCCATCATATTAAGGAAGTTATGCATGTTTGTAAGTGGAAGTTTCCTATGTGATCCAGCTCTGAATGTTTGGGCAAGTGAAGAGCCTAAAACACTGTTGCATTACGATCATCCTGGCACCCTCCTAAAGAACACAATGCTGAACAAATGCTATATTTAAAAAATGTTGGGGCATGATAATCAGAGGGTGAAAATAGAGCTCAACTCAGTTCATCAGATGGGGAATTTCACAGCTCTGTCACTCAGTCACTGTCAGGAAGATTCACTTGAAGAGAAATACTTCAGAGAAATAAGGCAAGGCAAGGCCACCTTTTGAATTCATGTTTCAGTGTCAGGGAAAAACAAAACAGCTAGTCTCTGCTGCACTCACTCACTTCTTAAACATGATCCAGACATATAGGGGCAGATTTATCAAAGGTCAAGGTGAATTTTCGAATTGAAAAAAAAAAAAAAATCGAATTTCAAGCTATTTTTTGTGTACTTTCACTAGGGAATAGTCCAAATTCGATCTGAATTTGAAAAAAATAAAAAAATTTGAATATCGTAATTTATCATGTACTGTCTCTTTAAGAATTCGACGGTTAAAACCTGCTGTTTTAGCGTATGAGGGACCTGCTAGAACCTACTTGGAGTCAATTGGTGGATTTTGAAAGATCAAGGGTTTTTTTGGGAAAATCTTTGATTCAAATTCGATCGAATGCACTATTACTTCGATTCGTACTATTCGAATTCAGCTGAATTCAGACCTATTTGGCCAAAAACAAAAAACTTCGACTTCATTTCAGTTGGCCTTTTTGAATTCGAATTTTGAAGTTTTTCAAATTCGAAATTTCGACCCTTGATAAATATGCCCCATAATGTTGCCTAATGAAAGGAAATGTACTTCCAAGCAACTTTTCAAATATACATTAATCATCCCCATCATTTATTTACATAGTTTCAGTAAGTTGCACAGCACTTTCCATTAATTACAAAGTTTGGTTATAAATATAAGTATTTTAGAAGTAACCTCGGAGTTCCATGACCTGTATAAAAACACTCAGCCTTTGCCCTAGTGCTTTTATATGGTCATGGAACTCCTCTGTATCTTTTAATATCCTTATATTTTACAAGAGGGGGTACTTTATTCACGAAAATCACTGGAGCGGTTCCATCATAATCAGCACTACCAGTGAATATATTCGTTAGCGATAGACCCCAGGCTGGCATTCTTGTCCGCCAACCTGGGGTACTGTTCCTACTGCACTTCTGTCTTTCTAAATGCCCCAGAGATCCCCAGCACTGTCCCAACGGCATACATGCTAAAGTAATATTCTTTTAATTTAAAGTTTAAATGTCGATATTTACTCTACTGCACCTGAAGAGGTTCACAGGACAGGCAGCTCTTTAGAGGTAGGAAAAGTACCTGCGACAATTTAAGGTGAACAGTATTCACTCGGCCTGCCTAGCAAATTGGCACCTCCAGTTAAGTTCACTTTAGTTGTCCTTTAATGTACACTGGTAAGTGGCTAAGAATTACAATTTCAGGGGTTGTCCAGAACCTTGTAAGTAGTAAGAGATCCCTTCTCACAAGAGCTTACAATCTAACCTTACAGATTTCCACATTTACTAAGAAGCAGAGCAGTGACCTGCACATAATCCAGAGCCTGAGAAATTTAACTGGCTGGCTCATATATTTAACAATATTTGGTCTGCATGGGGCTGTTTCTAGGGATGATGTCTCTTATGTGTAGAGAGCAAACAGTATGGCAGCTCCCATACACAAACCAAATAGAAAAATAATGATGTGTATATAATATGTGCTGGGAAGACATCCCAGAGCAAATCTTGCACTTGCTGCCAACGCCCTGCACTTGCTGCTTGTCTCCCCCAGCACCCACAGACGAGCAGCTGCCTGGTGCTAGTGAGCCAGTGCATTGAATGGGAGAAGCTGCAGTCAGTCTGCCCATATAGCAGCAGCAGTAGGACGCGAGCAGAGAGATGCTGGCGGCGGTATACTTCATGCAGGCTGGATACACGGCGTTTGGAAATGGGAAACGAAGCGGCATTACACCCACCCCCTCCATCATTTCTACTCACCATCTGCCGCACTATCTCGGTAGCCGCCATCGTCCGTCTCTCAAAGAAACCTGAACAGGAATCCGACCGACAAAGAGAAACAGTTACAATCTGGGTTATACCAAGTCAGAGTGAAGGGGAATCCGCGGTGTCTAGCAGGCTGTAGATTTGTACGAAGAGCTGCCTAAACGCTCTCTCCTGTCCCTAACATGCGCCGCATTGTGCTCTGGGGGTGTTTGTGAGAGAGGAGATGGGGGGCGGGCGCTACACACAATCAATGGCACTACCCCTCAATGAAATGTCATTAGGATTCCACTTGCTTGGCGTGGATGGAGCGAGTGGCGCTTGTGTATGGGGGGCAATGAGAGACGACACTACTACATGCGAGTGCCTTGTTGTGCGTGTATATATATATATATATATATAGTATAACCTCAGGGATTATCCACTGCAACCTCTTTCCGCTTCACTGACACTGCTGCTGCTGTGCATACATTCAAATGGGATTTCACTTGGGAGCCAATATTTGTTATCCAGACTTTTGAGAGAACAGCATTAATAGAATTATGCATATATTATATATATATTGCTGTACCAGTGCAGTCTGACTAAAACATGAATACATATTCCTATAACAACGCAGTCTGACTAAAACATATATAATACACAAAAGCCATGAATATCCTGTAAATTATATCCTTATAAACGGTGAGTTCTGATGTCATCAGTTATAAACGGTGAGTAGTGATGTCATTTCTGTCACATGACTCACTAAAATTTGTGTATTATAATAAATAAAGTACCCCCAGTTGTAAAATATGAGGATATTATAAGTTACCTCGGAGTTCCATGACCTGTATAAAAACACTCGGCCTTCGGCCTCGTGTTTTTATATGGTCATGAAACTCCTCTGTAACTTATAATATCCTTATATTTTACAATAGGGGGTACTTTATTCACTATATAATACACAAGAGTTGTGCATATAGTGTAAACTATATCCTTATAAACGGTGCTTAGTGATGTCATCGGTTATAATCGGAGCTAACTGATGTCATTTCTGTCACATGACTCACTGAAATGTGTGTATTATAATAAATATAGTACCCCCTGTTGCAAAATATGAGGATATTAGAAGTTACCTCAGAGTTCCATGACATGTATAAAAACATGTCTTCTGCCTCGTGTTTTTATATGGTCATGGAACTCCTCGTTAATTTATGATATCCTTATATTTTACAAGAAGGGGTACTTTATTCACTATATATACATTCCTATAACAGTGCAGTATGACCAAATGACTATATATATATATATATTTTGCTGTTGTATATTCTATAAGCTGTTATCATTAATCCAGTTTATGATGTGCACCAACAGTTGCTTCCCTCTATGTGGGTATTTATGGTTTATGCCAAGTATATTTTTACAATCCCTGCTGCCAGTCTGGGTTAGTGGGTGGCTGTGCTGTCATCCTGGTTTTTTCCTCAGTTGAGGCATTCTGTATAGCGGGCATTGCGGCCCATTTTCAAATTTACACCGGCCCTCAGCCTCCATCATGAAATGAATAATATTGTGGCCCGCCAGCATAGTGCGATCAGTAATCGTATAGCCATAGCAGTAATATTTTGTGTTAAGTGTTAGCAATGCGCCGCTCTCACATACTTCTTTAGGGCTGAAGGTGTCAATAGACATACTGACGTGCCAGTACAGTAAACTAAAGAAGTATGCGAGAAAGGTGCGTCACTACGTGCCAGTACGTGTCTATTGCTAACACCTTCAGCACACAGGCAGCAGTATAGACCAAATGGCAGATCATTTCACTAATGTGCCCAAATATTACTGCTACGGTTATGCGATTCTTGTAATTTAATGTTAATGGTTTAAAGAATGTCGGGCTGAATGGTTGGCCCCCACACATTTTCACCTCACCAAATCTGGCCCTTGTTGCAAAAAAGTTTGGACACCCCTGCTGTATAGCAATTTTTACAACAGCTTATCCTAGAGCCCTTGTCTTTGCTAGTCTGATTTTTTGACCCTGGACCCACATGCCTTATTCCCACAAAGCTCCAAAACCAACCCAATAGCAGCCCTTGTAAAGTATCATATCAAAGCCATTAGTCAGTTAGTGGAGTGCTATAGCCTCTCTACTGTTTTACAGTTACACCAAATCCCATAGCAGTTTTTTTAAAAGAAGTCATCTCAGCCCATCCTTTTATTTTGATTTAAAATGGCAAGAGACCGTGCTGCATGGTAAGTCTCTACCAATTACCTGGACTGCTGTATGGCTTTATGTTTAGAATGAAGAATGTCTTTATTGAGTCAAACAATGCTGAATGGCAGCTGTAGTACATCTTACTGAATGCCTGTTTAGGTCAGTTCTTCTTGGTGTCCTGTGTGGGAGCTGGCAGCTTAGAAATGCAGGCAAAGTACCCCCAATCATAACGTATTATGTTCTTGTGGTTTTGTTTATGTGCCTGAGGCAGATGTAATTATAAAGCTCTTTCCCTAGCCAGCATATAACAGCATATAAACAAAGTCATGCTAGAACCCCTGCTGTGTATTTATAATTAATGCCAGCAAAAGCAAGATTATTACTCTGTGCTCTACCTATGTTATATTCAGATTTCAGATAACACATTAGCATAGGGAAAGTAATCATTGCCTTGACTACATAAATGCTCTGGTCAATGAAAGGGAGCAATTAATCCATTCAGTATCGAGTGCATGAAGAAAAGTGAGGGAAGCCAGGCACACAGAACTGGAAAGGGCTCATTTATTAATAGTGGGAAAATGGGTACCAGTGCAGTATCCAATAGCCATCAATAAGGGATTTGCTTTCATTATACTTCCTGCAGTAGATTAATCAAAGCTAATCACTGCCTAGTTACTATGAGTTACTGAACTTGTGCAATATTGTCCGGTGTTAGCAAATGAGCTCTTGTAGTATTCATAAAACTGGGGCCATTGCCAACTTTCATATGGAAGTAAAAGCAGCTATTTAGCAAAGTTATTCAGAAAGCATACAATCCAAAGCACAACATGCCGGAGAGTTTTTATTTAGCAACCTTCTGACCTCTTCATAGTCATGACTGCAATGCAGGGTGGTGGCATCAATTCAACTTCCCAAATGCAATGCTTCTCCATTGGTATTTACTCCATTGGTATTTTTTGCTTCCCAGCTCAACTGAAGGGTAAAATGCTAACCAAGAACAATTACTTTCATATACTTAGCAATTCTGGAAAAAAAAAACAACCAAAAAAATTACAAAAATGAAGATTGAAAAGTCAGTTGATATAAATGTGTTTATATGGAAACTATGAATGCAAGTATTGTCTGCATTTAAAGGAAAACTATACCCCCAAACAGTGTAGGTCTCTATAAAAAGATATTGCATAAAACAGCTCATATGTAAAACCCTGCTTCATGTAAATAAAATATTTTCATAATAATATACTTTTTAAGTAGTATGTGCATTGGGTAATCATAAATAGAAAATTGCCATTTTAAAAAAATAAAGGCCACCCCATGGAATCGCATGATTCACTGTTCACACAAACATACCAAACAAACCATACATGTTCGGTCACATGAGCCAATTGACAGACAGAGTTGCGTCTTTTACTTCCACACTTCTTCCTGTTACAGTTAGAGCTGCAGTATTTCTGGTCAGGTGATCTCTGAGGCAGCACAGAGACCATCACAAAATGGTGGTTCAAGGCAAGAGATGTAAAAGAGCAATATTTACTTAAATATATATTCCAGTTTGGTAAGATTCTTTAATATGCCACTTAATATGATGTAAACCATCTGTTGCTTAAGTATTCATTTTGGGGGTATAGTTTTCCTTAACCTGGAAACAATATGTAATACTTACAGGGATTGTAACATATTTTACCTTCCCTATTCCTATTCCCACAGGAGACACATGAAAATAATTGGATCACGTAGTGGCCATGGTTCCCATACACGGCCCAGGACAGTCCTTGGCTGATGGGATTTTCCTGCTTCTCTGACTGATGTGATAAATGATTGGGGAGAGGATCTATTTGGGTCTATAGATGGGTCAATAGGCAAACTTACCAAGGAGTACCCAAGTCTGCAGTGAGTGGCACGCACACATGGGCATTAAAGTAGTGGTTTGGTTTACATTAACTTTTAGTATGTTATAGAATGGCCAATTCTAAGCAGCTTTTCAATTGGTCTTCATTTTTTCTTTTTTATAGTTTTTGAATTATTTGCCTTCTTCTTCTGACTCTTGTTCAAATGGGGGTCACTGACCCCATCTAAAAAGTGCTCTGTAAATCTATTACCATTACTACTTTGGCATTGTTTGTCTTTCTATTCAGGCCCTCTCCTATTCATATTCAAGTCTCTTATTGAATGCACTGCATCGTTGCTAGGGTAATTTGGACCCTAGCAACCGTATTGTTGAAATTGCAAACTGGAGAGCTGCTGAAATAAAAGCTAAATATCTCAAAATCCACAGATACAAAAAAAATTGAAAACTGATTGAAAATGTTCTCAGACTATCACTCTCTACGTCATACTAAAAGTTAATGTAAAGGTCAATAAATGCAGATAAATAATATAAAAATGTGTAAATTGTATAAGAATTAATGGTCAAATTCCTACCTGCAAGGGGGCTCAAGACTAGTGCTCTGTCCTTGCCATGATCTAGTTACTCATTTTATATATGCTCCTGACCAACTGACCATGATCTGCACTTTGAAGTATGGGAGATATCTGTAGCCACTAAACCTGTATAAACTGCTGTCGCCTCGTAACTTGCCCTTTATCTGGTCTTTATATATGTTATAGTATACCATTTTAAATATATCCAGTCACCTTGCTCTCTGCCTTGCCAATGTACAGCCTACCCAAGTTAGATAATCCTATACAATAACCACTTCTCTCTCTGCAGCACAGTTCATTAGAATGAGCAATGATGGACAAGGTTAAGGAATTAGGGGTGTGTGGCTTGCTGCAGCAAATGTTGACATTAGTTATAAAATTCTCTCTCCACCATCAGGTAGGAGCATGTTTAATCATGTCTCAGAGATATACTGTTGGTACCAATTCACTCCTGTTCCCAAACATCACTCAATATTGGAAATATGATGAGAACTGAACGCAGTGGAAATTAGAGCACAAAATAGTCAATAGGAGTCAAGTGCTTCACATGGAAACAGAGACCATTAACCCAGATAATCTAAGGAAAAGGTTAAGACAACACGCTTGCTAGTTGAGAAGCTTCAATACCGTACTTCAATACTCACCACACTCTTCAGTCTACTTTTATTACTTCAGGGGAATTTACTTCAGGCCTAATGGGTGACTAAAGCACTCAGATACTTGATACATGGAATTCTAACAAGTACTGTATTTCTGAATGCTATAGACAGGGTCGGAATGGGCGGACTGAGTTCAGTAGCCAAAATGACCACATTTCATTTTCACATGAAATCCCATAAGCACACACTGTATGTACTATTTAGTGTCATACTGTATGTACTATTTAGTTATCTCTGAGCCCAAGACTGCCACACTGAAACTTTTGCTTCTTATCTGCTCTTGACCAGACCCATCCATTATTTACAAATGTCTAAACTAATAGTCTATAATAAAGCAGTCCTACCATAATACAAAATCCATTTCCAATTTCTGATTATGACTGGAGGTTTTAGCACTAGGTGTTCATGCAGCTGATAAATACTCTTAAAAGATGGCATGGAACTGGGCAGAGAACATTCAGCTTGAAGCACTAGGGCAGATAGTGACATATACGGGGCAACCAGGCAATTTTGATCATATGCCAGACTGGCACAAATTTTCGCCCTGATGTCTTGCAAAGCCCTTTCTCTCTGGCTTCTGTATAATGTACATGAGCAGATGATTGGCATGTAATGATCTGTAGAGTGGTTTATATGACTGCTATCTCTTCTTAGTTATGCCATCTATTTACTATTAAATAACCAGTTAAGCAGCTGTAGACAGTCCCATAGAGCACCACTTACAAAGTAACAAAAAAAAGGCACTGATTCTGCTTGATTTGATTCGATTGCTTTTTTCTAACAGAAGCAGCTCTCCAGTCCCATGGATTATGAGGGAGAAAAATACATTTTAAAGATATTTACTGCCCCCTGATGGAAGCTTTATTGTACAAACTACTTTTGTGTTTAGCTCTTTCAGGTAAAATAAGTGTCTATTTTCATGGGTTTTCAATGAGCTATTAAGGTAATAAGGTATTTTCCAGGTCCGTTAAAGGGATTCTCCACCCAAAAACAATTTTTTTGCGATGTGAAAGGAAATTTAATTCTTAATAATTTTCCATATGTATAATTACAGTTTTGCTATCATATGACATTGCTTTCAATGGCAATTATATTTACAAATAACTTATTTAATTATTTAATTTAATAATCACTTATTTAATCAATGCAAATTATAGCTGAAAGCTCATTTAAAATAATATTTTCTTTTATTATGCAACAAGCTATTATTTAAGTCATAAGGCATTTGGTCTGTTTGCCAGGGCCGGAACTAGGGGTAGGAACAAGAGGCACTTACCTTATGCAGCCTACCCCTAGTCCGGCAAGTGTGTTGAAAAGTGGGTGCGCTCTGTGAAGTGCTTTGCGCATAACCACGCACGCGCGCCCTCGGCTGCGCACAATTACGCACGCGCGTCCTCGGTTACGCACGATTACGCACGCGCGCCCTCGGTTGCGCACAATTACGCACGCGCGTCATCGGTTACGCGCTCTTGTACACAGCTGCGGCGGGGACCGAAGTTGCCAAAGGCCATCTTGGGGCAACTGACAGACCTGGCCCGGCTCTTCTGTTTGCTATCAACTCTGCTGTTTCTGATCTGTCTCGAAGAGCCATGCTAGTAAAAATGATTATATTGTAGATCAAAATATTATGATTTCTAGAAATAATACAGAGTTTCAAGAGTAAATGAATATTAGGAGTATACCTCTTGAGGAAGCATATCTCCTGGCTGCTGGGGGCCCATGAGGTATTTGAGGGCCCAAGGGGATACTAATAACACTAAGTTTCAGTATTTATTTATGAAAAATGTCTTATTTCCTGTTTAGTGGGGGGGGGATTTAAAATTATTTTTCTGCAGGGCCCCATAACTTTTGTTTATACAACTGATGAATGTGTAAAAATGTGTAAATGTGAGTAAATTGCTTGAAAAAAAATGAAGATTATATAGATATATGGATTTTAGATATTAAAAGAATAAGTTCAAATGTAATTTCCACTCTTTGTAGAATAAAGGATAAGTATCGGATCCGTTTCTTTGCCCCTTATTGTGCATACCTCCCAACTGTCCCGTTTTTAGAGGGACAGTCCCTCTTTTGACAGCTCAACCTGCAGTCCCTTATTTGTACTGGAAAGTCCCGTTTTTCTCTGCACTGAACAGCCAGAAAAAGAAACAAAGTGTCTAATGCAATTGGCTTTTGGCAGAGAGCCCAGAACAGCCACAGCAGCAGATAAGATACTTTGTAACAATTTTAAGATAAGCAAATAAGTAATTGTAACAATATAAGATAACAGGTCCCTTGGGAAAAGTCTCAATTTAAGCTGGCAATTCACCTTCATTAGCAAAACTGTAATAACTGGAAAAAAAAAACACAGAAATATGTTCAAACTTTTATAACCTGCCAAATTTTGTAAAATGAACATGGTAATTAGGGGGTTTGGTCACAAAAAAAGGCGTGGTCAAAATTGCCGCGCTACGCCACAATTTATATTTATACCTCTTTTTATTTCCAAAATGTTGGGAGGTATGATTGTGTGCTTTACATAAAATGTTTGACAGAAAGACCAATATATAACACACGTACAGTGCTGAGGTGCAAAATATTCAAAGATAAGTGGACGTCAAACCACTCCTTATAGTGAGTTTGCCTGTATTCTGTAAATGAGTGCTATGTAAAATCTTCCTTGTAATTGTCAATAATCTGTTATTTGTGAGAGGGCTGGATTAGTTTTAAAGAAACAGTAACACCAAAAAATTTAAGTTTTTTTTAAAATAATTCATTTATAATGTACTGTTGCCCTGCACTGGTAAAATATTTTTATTGGCTTTAGAAAGACTACTATAGTGTATATAAATAAGATGGTGTGTAGCCATGGGGGCAGCCATTCAAAGGAGAAAAGGCTCAGGTTTAAATAGCAGATAACAGATAAGCTCTGTAGAGATAACTTTTCAGTTATGTACTATTTAACCTGTGCCTCTTCTCCTTTTTTCAGACTGGATGGCTGCCCCATGGCTGCACAGAAGTTTGTTTATATAAACTATAGTAGTCTTTCTAAAGCCAATAAAAATAAACTATAGTAGTGTTTCTGAAATATCAGTTTTACCAGGGCAGGGCAACAGAACATCTTATTTTAATTAACTTAAAACACTAGAATTTTTTGGTGTTACTGTTCCTTTAAACAATAGTGGAAGATAGGTCTATGGGGGTCTTGGGCATTCTGGGGTTCATACAAATCTCTCAGAGGGCCAATCGTGGCCTGCAAATGGGGAAACAGCAATTTACTATTTTCTATACTGCCAGAAGCAGTTTCACCGTAATGGTGTAGAAGGGTACAACAAATCAGTTTACAAAAACATAATCATCTCTAGAGACAAGTGGCAGTACCCATGGCATGGGGATGTCAAATAAAGTAACCAATATTGCCATAGGGGAAGTCTATGTGTATTACATATAGATTTTCCGTATGGCAATATTGGTCAGGTGGGATTGTCACCTGAAATACACACTCTATATACAGAAATAAGTAGGGATGCACCAAATCCACTATTTTGGATTTGGCCGAACCCCAGAATCCTCTGTGAAAGATTCGGCCAAATACCGAACCAAATCCGATTCCTAATTTGCATATGTAAATTTGCATATGCAAATTAGGGGTGGGAAGGGGACATTTTTTTTACTTTGTTGTTTTGTGACAAAATGTCACGAGATTTCCCTCCCTACCCCTAATTTGCATCTGCAAAATAAGGATTCAGATTCGTTTCGGGCAGCAGGAACAAGTATTCGGCCAAATATGAAATCTTTCTGAAAAAGGCCAATCCTGGATTCGGTGCATCCCTAGCAGTGTCCGACTGGCCCACCGGGATACCAGGAAAACTCCCGGTGGGCCCAGGTGTCAGTGGGCCCTCTTGCTTCTAACCATTTTGCTTTCCCTATATCTTTTTAGGGAAAAAGAGGCTTATTACTGGAACAATAGAGTTTAGTAAGTAAATATAAAAGACTTGGCGAATAAAAAGGTTAAGCGAGTAAAGGAGGAATAATAGTTTGGAAAGGGGGCCAAGGTTTTCAGGTGGGCCCCTGGCATCTCAGTCCGACACTGATCCCTAGAAAAAAGTCATGAAACATAAGGGACATCAAATTACTACTAGTCCTCTAGCTTTATATAGTATAGTTCCATGGATGACTGTCGGTGTATGTTGGAAGCTGTAGTTCTTGCCAGAGGAGGGGCTGCAAGTCTGAAATGTCATTAATAGAGTTTATCCAGCTGTTTACATGGGTGGCTGTTTTCTCCAAGGACTCATAGAGGAAGTGGAGCATTGCATTAAGGCCCTTCACATGTGACCTCTGTATCTGTATATATGCTAATCCATTTTCTTGCATTCTCTCTTGTGCACTGCATGCTTCTGAGGTTAAAGTCTGAGAAATCAACAAGCCAAACCTGTTCTGTCAGGAGGCAGCTGAGAGCTAAGCTAAGGAACGTTTGCATACTGCTGATGTGTTTATCATTTGGCAAGTTCCATAGAACTGAAAGCGGAAGGCAAAGAAGCCGAGACAGAAGGGAGGGAATGGACGTTGCTCAGTCTGCAGGTAGGAGCTGCGTTTTATTGATCCTTTCCTATATCCAGCATGGAAGCGCTATGTATATAGTTACATAGTTAGTTAGTTACATAGTTAAATTGGGTTGAAAAACGACAAAGTCCATCAAGTTCAACCCCTCCAAATGAAAACCCAGCATCCATACACACACCCCTCCCTACTTTTAATTAAATTCTATATACCCATACCTATACTAACTATAGAGCTTAGTATCACAATAGCCTTTGATATTATGTCTGTCCAAAAAATCATCCAAGCCACTCTTAAAGGCATTAACTGAATCAGCCATCACAACATCACCCGGCAGTGCATTCCACAACCTCACTGTCCGCCTTTTAAATTGGAATGTAAAAGACATTCAGAGGAAATTCCTTTTCAGGTGGTCCAGGTGTGAGCATTATGATATATTTGCAATTCAATGCAGAATAAATCACATTTAGGGTAAGGCCAGACGAGGGGATTCGGGGAGATCTTCCCGAACTGCCTCAGCGTCTTTTCCCCATAGGCTGCAGCACAAAATCGCCTGCGCTAATGCACATGCGCCGATGTGTTTTCAATATTCGCCCAAAGTTGCCTCGCCGCGTGTGCATTAGCGCAGGCGATTTTGCGCTGTAGCCTATGGGGAAAAGACGCTGAGGCAGTTCGGGAAGATAGTCATGCAAAAGACATGGCGATAAGTCGCCTGGCGACAAAATCTCCCCGAATCTCCTCGTCTGGCCTTACCTTAGGTTCATTCCTATTTATCACACAAAGGATAACTTGTAGAACGCACACTGTTCTGTGCAGTGGATAGTTGCAAACTGAGATTACGTATCCAGGATTATATAGGTTGTAATGTAAATGTAATAAATAGACATGTACAGAAAGGTCAATAGTGATGCAGTACATAATGTAAGCTGCATTAATTGCTTAGTAGCAAATATGATCATCTATGCCCTTAAAGGGGTTGTTCAATTAACTTTCAGTCTGATGTAGTGATTGATATTCTGAGACAATTTGCAATGGGTTTTAATTTTTTTTATTATGTGTGGCTTTTGAGTTTTTTATTCATCAATTCTCCAGTTTGCAAATTCAGCAATCTGGTTTCTAGGGTCCAAATTACCGTAGCAAGTTGCAACCATACACTGATATGAACAAGAGACTGCAATATATTAAGGGATACATGTACTTTTAATATGAATGAATTTTGTTAAACAGCGCCACCTGCTGGTCATTTTCCCACCAGTCTGACCACCAAGTAGTCAAGGAAGTTGTCAGGAGAAAGAAAGAGGCTGCTCTCATGTTTTTCTAATTAGGAAATATGTGTGAAAAGTTTCTATTTTTTTATTCCTATGCAGAAATACATCAGAGCAGCCTCTTTCTTTCTCCTGACAACTTCATTGACTACTTGGTGGTCAGACTGGTGAGAAACTGACCAGCAGATGGCGCTGTTGTAACAAAATTCATTCATATTAACAGAACAGATTTCCCTTAATATCTTGGAATGAAAAAAGAATAAATAATGAATGTAAAGGACAAAAGTGCTTAGAATAGCACTCTCGTCAATTTTACATTCACTTATTTAAAAGGTTTACTTATCCTTTAAGTAACTTTTATGAATGTTATAGAATGGCTAATTCTAAAAAAAACCCTTTGAATTGGTTATTTATTGTATATAGTTTATTTAATTATCTGTCTTCTTTCCAGCTTTAAAAAACAAATGGTCTGAAAAGCTACATATTTATCGGTATTGCTTCTTTTTATTACTTATCTTTCTATTCAGGCCTCTCCTATTCATATTTCAGTCTCTTGTTCATATCAATGCTTGGTTGCTGGAGTCATTTGGACCTTAGCCACCAGACCGCTGCAAACTGGAGAGCTGCTGATTAAAAAGAAATAAGAAAAAATGAAAACGATTGCAAATTGTCTCAGATTATCACTCTCTACATCATACTAAAAGTTCATTTAAAGATGAACAACCCCTTAAAGGAGAAATGTGGCTCTTGAGCTGTAGATTATGCTAGATGGTGGCTGAAGATGCTGGGAACTGTAGAAAGTTGGAAGTTTCCTATTCATGTATGTAATGATCAATTTAAGAATGGAGAATCTTTTCATGTTTGATTGGCGATTCGAAGATCATTAGTTGCTTATATTTTAAACCCAAACAAGTTCACCCAAGGGCAGTAACCCATATTAGAGAGGAATAGCAAATCAGGCATGAATAAAGAACTGTTCATTAGCCTAGGCACACCCCTCATTCTGCCCCTTCTTCTAATCAATCTTTGCATGCATATGAAAGTCCATGCACATGCCCTAATTGCATAGGAGAGCTCCCAGATCTGTCATCAGATTTATCCGCAAGTAACAAACTGTGGCCTGGTGGGATTTATAAAAATGTTTCTTTATAGGCTGGCTCCCTTGGCACATGCCCTTGGGTGCCTTTATAGAAATAAATGTGCCTTGGGAATTGTTAATACTGAATACTAGAATCCATATGAGTATTATTAGGAAACAAACAATGAAAGCAACAGTAGCAGTTTTTTAAAAAAATTCCTAGAAAAAAAAAAAAGAACTCTAAATGAATTACCATTTTTTTTTTCTTAAATTATTTTTTATTAAATTTGTAAAATAAATCCAGGGGTACAGAAAAGAAAAACGGGGGGTGCAGTAAAAGCAGTACATGCCATTAATACATTGTATTAGTCTTGAACCACTAACATCAGCATAAAAATCCACAGCAAATAGTTTGAAGTACTAATCTATGTAGGCACAGCAATTCAATACAAGAGATATAAGAATGGATAATCATGTCAAAAGGGAATTAGCAATTTTTAGGCCCCTGGGATTATCATGGGTTAAACAACTGCATTCCTCCCACTTTTTAATTTTTTTTTGTTTTATAAACAGAATGCGGAAGTAACCACTGTCAAGGAAGGAGACACTTAAATTCCCTCTTACTTAAGGCGACATCTTAAGATCAGAAAGTCTGTGGTATCAAATGACCACTAAATATATCAGTGTATCAGGGCTAGATCTATGCTGGCATAGAAGAAACAATGGCAACCGCATGGGTCAGTGCTGGAGAATCTGGGGAATTTCAGAATTCTCATTATGGAAACAAAAAAGGAAACAATGTTTGTAGACAAGAAAACACAAAGACCAGCTCTCCCAGGGTACGAAGGACAGAAAGTGCCAACAGGACTCCATCACCTGCCACAATATCAAGAAGGAAAAGAGTGGTGAGGGGCAGTATGTGGAGCACTGCAGGGTCATTACCTCTTAGAGGAGCATCCATCTCTGCAGCTAGTTTTGACACTATCGATGGACCAGAAGAACAGGTACTGGATTCAGCTGTCAGCAGCTTGGTACTGGATCCTAATGAACATGCATGGATGCTGATTGCTGCAGAGGGCAATTTTGATGAGCTAAAGGAGTTTTTATGGCTAGATCCAAGCCTTTTGTACAAGAGAGACTTTGTTACTGGTTACTCCATCATCCACTGGATGGCTAAGCATGGCCACCATGAAGACCTGATCAAGGTCATGGATTTCGCTTGTACTAGTGGTCACACCGTGGATATCAATGTCCGTGACAGCGGTGGACTTACTTCTCTGCATATTGCTGCCTTGCAAGGACATGTCATGGTTGTCAAAGTGCTGGTTGGTGCATTCAATGCAGATATCCATGCTAGGGACCACAATGGACGCAAGCCCTGGCAGTATCTAAGACCAGGCACTGCAAGGAAACTTCAGGAGCTGCTGGGAGCTCCCGAGGAAGAGAGTGAGGCATTAGCTGCAATGAACGTAAATAATAATTGCCACCCCAAAAACCTTCAAGTGTGTGATGAAAGAACTGCTGCTCCAAAACTCATGGTTGCCATAGCACCTCTCCAAAACCTTTTCAAAAGTGCGTACAGTTTTCTCAAGAAATGGTAACAGACTATTACAATGCAGACACTTTATTGAACAAGCACAAATAATATGCTGTATATGCACTATAATAGCATGACCTACAGCAGTGAATTCCTTATGTATGGTACTCAGATAACTGTGAATGATTTTGAACTGTGTACTTGGAAGGGCTGGTGATTGACCCACCTCAGTATCATACAATGTGTCTAGTGAAAGCCTCTAGCGTTTTGAGTAAGCTCAGTTTTCTGCTTCATTGGGTGCTGTACATGTATTACAAAAAAACTGAGCTGACCAGCCTTAGTATATGGTCAGAAACAGGTAAGAAGATATTTTTGGAAACTGTTTAGATGATACATGACGAGATGCAAAATCAGTCTCATAAAGCCACATTTTCTGACCGGTGCTGTAATAATTAAGTAATTTTACCATTCCTCTCATTAGTGAATGCTGCAGGGAAAATACATTTGAGTGGAATGTGTCAGCTAATATTGGCTCATAGTTATGTACCTACTATAGTTTATGATCATTAAATAGTTTGCCTGGTAGATATGTTCCAATCCATTATCTGCCAGTCCTAATCTGCTTGGAATAGTGTCAGTTTCCACCAGGCATCGTAGTTTGTCTGTTTGACTGCACAGCTCCATTATGTGATCCAGTTGTTTGAACAAGAGCCAAAGCACAAAATTCTAGTCTTGAAACCTGTGGTTTGGGACAGGTCACTTATAAGTAGGAATGCACCAAATTCAATATTCTTTTAGGGATTTTCACAAAATGTGTTTAGCCTAATTGAATACAAACCCTTAGGGTAGGGCTACATGGACGTTTTCGGCGCAATTCCGACGAGCTGTGACAAGTCGTATGCAACTGAAATAAGGCAAGAGATAGAAATGTCGGATGAAGTCACAGCGCTGATCCGTCGCGACACGACCGCCGGATCTCTCCAAAAACGTCCATGTAGTCCTAGCCTTAAACTGACCTAAAAGAACTGGACAAATAATGCAGTTGGATTTTAATTCTCAAATTTGAAATGTCAAATTTGGCTCTGGATTCAGCTTGGTATTTGGCTGGACCTTTTGTGGAGGATTCAGTATTCAGCAAATCCAAAAATGCTGTGTCTGGTGCATCTCTACTTTTAAGCTCCTTTGAAAGCAGTTTTCAATTCTGCCACTAATAAAAATGAATTTGCTTTTTATATTACTAGCCAATGAGAAGACTCTAATTAGAATAAGACATATTCGCCATGTTTAAAAATTAAAGGAATAACCATTATAGAGTTTGGCCATTCACTGTGAAGGCAACATTTACATTTTAACAAGGAGGTACACAAAAATGCTCTATAATTAGACTGTGCTGAACCCCACTAGAGATAAGGTACCTATTAAAGCATTCAGTAAATAATTACCATTAACCAATACTTCACACACTGCTTATTTTTAAGTATCATTCTCTCTTCAACCCATCTTTTCCTCTTACCAGTGGAGTAACTAGATGTTACTGGGCCCACAGCAAATTAATTTTAAGACCACCAACATATCCAGAGGTTGTTTTAGTTTTACCAATATATGCTTTTATCAGAATGTTATAATTTCTCAAAATTAGAAATACTGTAGCCATTATTAACATAAAGGCATAAAAACAAAATTCACATTGCTGCTGGTTAGTAATTTATAACGGATTTTTCTGAGGAGCTACCAATGTGATGCATGATGTGTCAGTGAAACTAGTGCTAAGATACATGCCTTATCACGCCTAAAAGCACTTCCTTGTGGAGACCCAAGGGTGTTGGCACACCCTGCAGAGGAAATGCTCAAGTTCCTTAATTTGAGGGCCTTAAATAAACATTGTAATGTCTGTTTAAAATGTAAATTTCCTGATATGAACTTGAAATGCTGGTATGTTCCGAATAAAATAAACGGAGCACAAAAAAAAAGAAGTATTCTCTATACAACAGCTACATTCCATAATGAAT
Source organism: Xenopus laevis (assembly GCF_017654675.1). Classification (NCBI taxonomy): domain Eukaryota; kingdom Metazoa; phylum Chordata; class Amphibia; order Anura; family Pipidae; genus Xenopus; species Xenopus laevis. Next base: position 51,489,963 of record NC_054385.1, read on the forward strand.
CATTTGCGCTTTATTTTATAACGTGACATAGATTTGTTCCTGCTCGGAAACCTTTAATGTTGCTTTAGGTTTCTGCTCTCAGGCAAATTTACATAGAGAGCCTTATTGACTTTGTGTATGTGCCAGTTTATATGCATGTAATCTGTATGTTTGATGTACGCACTCTTCTACTCTACAGCTCTGCACAATATGTTGGTACCGGTATTGGACCTTTTATCCAGAATGCTTGGGACCTGGGGTTTTCCGGATATCAGATCTTTCCATAATTTGGATCTTCATACTTTAAGTCTACTAGAAAATCATGTAAACATTAAACAAACCCAATAGTCTGGTTCTGCTTCCAATAAGGATTAATTAATTTAGATCAAATACAAGGTACTGTTTTATTATTACATAAGAAATGGGAATCATTTTTTAAAAATCTGGATTATTTTTTTTTTTACAATGGAGTCTATGGGAGAGCCATTCTGTAATCGGAGCATTCTGGATAATGGGTTTCTGGAAAACAGATACACAAACCTGTTCTTTATAAACAGTTGTTTATAATAATCACTATATATTGACTAGACATTTGCCCTTTATTTCTAATATCATATTAGAGTGAAATATTTGCCTTTCAGAGGAGTTTTTAGCAATCTCATAACTGGTTCATGGGCTGGAGAGGTAAGTGTGGTGGGATGGCATTTGGTCTGTCCCCACAGGAGACATATTTCTTTATTCCACAAGAGGTGGTGAATAGCTTGAATGCTTGTTGTTGGCTATACAGTATATAGGTATTATTGTTTTTGTTTTACACAGGCATATTAAACAATTTGATTTAGGGAAAACAATAAAACATATTTCTAGGTGGCAATCAGGGTTCTGCATCTTTAAATACAGGTATGGTATCTTATTCGGAAACCCTAGATCAACAAGGCTGCAAATTACTGCAAGGCCTGTGCCATAGTGTCCATTCTAAACAAATAATTCAATATTTCTGTAATTTCCTTTTTTCTCTGTAACAATAAAACAATGGTAACAAAGCCGTGTGAATCCATATTGGTGGCAAAAAAAAATCTTATTGGGTTTAATGTTTAAATGATTTTTAGCAGTCTTAAGTCTATGGGCGGCAAATTTTTTTTGACGCACTAGGCGGTACAAAATTTTTTTTCACCCATTGGAGTCTATGGGTGTCATTTTTGCATTAAAACATTTCACTTATCACTAACGGGGAGCCATACAAGATGCTCAGAGGCCTAATTTCTTTTCGAAAGACAAAAAACATTTTTAGAAGTACAACATAGATCACAGTAAGATATACATTATTTATGGCTACTGGGAGGAAAAAAAGCATATGGAAGAAAATGTAGAGGAAAAAAAAAACGATCAGCAGGCCTAATTTCAATGCAATCTGCGTGTGAATGTTATATATTATGAAGCCTCATACAACATCATTATGAAGTCCCTTGAGTTGTGAGTGCTACTGTTCTACACACAGATTCTACCGACAAGCCTGCAGTTGAAATGAATCAAAATGACTGCAGTTGCTGGTAAAATGCAGATGTGCAAAAGGTAAACTAAAGTTAACTAAACACTACTGATAAAACACAAAAAAAAACCTAAATTCTAAACTAAATGTAACATTCATGTATTTTCATACATTCAAAGATCACTAGAGACCTGTTAGCCGTTTCTAAGGAAGAACGGTTTCTACTCAACAATCGGTCTTCAACAAAACAGGAAGCTGTTCCTCATCTATTGTGATCTCAAGGTTTCTCTCATCAACCACTTACAATGGATCTCAACCCAAAAAAGGTCATGAGCAAGTTTCCCTGTATTTATTCATTACATGTTTTAAGTTTAAGTTTAGAAATAATGTGCAATTGCATTTGTTTACCCCTTTCTGTTCTCTGGGTCTAATTCTTAAAACTATGTCCTAGGGGACAGGGCTCCACCAGGGCTGTTTATTAGCTGCCATGCAACTTGAGTTCAACTGCGTACAGTAACACAAATCTAAGTCTATAGGATGACATTTTGGAGAGTTTTGTAGCAGTTTCTTATAGGGAATGTTCACCTTCAGATATTAACCTTTGATTTTAAAAAGTATAAAGCTAGCAGTATCTGTGCAATGCATTTTAGCATCACATCAATTGCCACCTACATTGACTGAGCTTAATAGCCTGAGGTTGCTGATAAAGCGGATTCAGAAACAAGAAACAGAGCTCAAAAAATTCTGCAAAGCAGGTCAAAGCTTGAATGGCTACATTATAGCCCACCTCATTTGCTTGTTGCAGATAATGCATTTAGGGTCCTATTTATCATGCTGTGTTATGTATATGAATTAAATCTACAAATAGGAATATAAACTGGCATATATCCCAGACAGTAATTCATATGGGTGAAATTTACAGGCCAATTACTTCTGTGACTCATTCCATTAACTCTAAACAGGTCTGCTCTTTCTTAATTTGTACTTTTTGATATTTGGTTAATTTATTAACTCTCATTGCTAGGTGTCCAGACACCTGGATTGTGTTGAGCTCAGTGTTGGACTGGGCCCACCCAAAAGCCTTAGACCAGGGGCCCACTCAGTAATATTATTCTTCCTCTTCTCACTCAACCTCTATTCTTCTAGTCTCTTTTCTTTACATACTCTTATTTTTCCATCTATTTAGCCTCTTTCTTCACATAAAAATACGGCATGGCCATGAAATAGGCCAAATGTTTAGAAGCAGGAGATCCCACTTGTATCCCAGTGGGCCATTCAGACACTGGTTGAGCTTCTTTATTTCAAAAGTTCAACCACAATTTACCTGTTTATACAATGTAATCCACGTGACACAAAGTGTAAGTAAACTCTCTACACTGGCTAAATAAACGGCTAACACTGAACTAAAACTTTAGTTTGTTGTACAACCCTGTGTGAAGTGATCAACTGTTGCTGTTAAAGGTGAATACTCTTGTATACTGCCCCACTTCAGTTCGAACTGAAATCATTTATACATTTATGTACTACAATTTCATTTCCTGGTGGGACTTGATATGGCTAGGTATGTCTAGGAATTTGTTTTATTATGGTATTCTCGTATTTTTTTCAGTAAACATTTTTGAGGCAAGGCACCATTATTGTGGTTTCATTGTAGAGAATAAACCTCTTTGCAAGCTGCACCATACAAATCATAGCATTTGGTTAACTAATAACAGGAGATTATATTTTGGGGTTGGAGGTTGATATTTTTTTACCATAGTAGTAATGTTTCTGTTCCTGGAGGGTAAAACAAGCAAGGCAAGTAAAGAAGTATCTGAATCAGTACAGGTGATTTTACATCTGCTACATTTTCCACCTACTGAAAGTGTTGTGCAAGTTTGACAAATGTGTACAACCATAAACTATGTTTAAAAATCAGACACATGGCAGGTCAAAGAGGTCTTTGCTATATGCAGGCTAACCGCACTTATAGAAGCCAGTATGCTCACGGGGAGGAATGAACTTAAATAAGTTAGATAACTTAAAACTTGGCCTCCCTTCTCCTTCTGGCACACCACATAGCCATTGATGATGTGTTTTTATTTGAAATATCTTGTAACTTTTTTTTTCTCATAAGCAATTAAGTGACTAGCTATGACTCTGCAGCATGCAACCGTTTACTAAACCTGTATTACAGTGATAAATGCACCATATAGTAAACTTCCTGTAGCATACTACGCACTGAGGAAATAGCACATAGCAAGGGGATAGAATAGAAGCTTTATGTACATAAATGCAATAAGACAGAGCAGATGACATGTTTATTTATTTCCAAATAGATACAGCAGAAACTGCCACATAAGGACTTGAGTGACAAATTCAGGCTTTAAGAAAGAACCCATCAGCTCTCTATCCTTGTGTAACTACAGTTTACAGGCCAAGCTTGGTCCTTCTCCAGTGTCTCCTCTTTGAGTTGTATCTGTGGGAAGAAACAGAAGTAGTTATGGGTAACATTTGATTGTGGCTAAAGACTCACTATTAACACTGTGATCCTAGGGTGATTCACAATTCCCTGCTTATTAGCAGTTCTCATATCTTCTTAAGCATCAAGCGCACATAAATACATCTAATCGCCTTCCAAACACTTTCAGTTCAGTTGTTTTCAGATTGCTCACCTTAAACAAAGCCTTTTTACAATTGCTTTCCATGTTATTTTTTTTTACTGTTTTACCAAAAATTAAAGTTCCCGTCTCTGGTGTTTCAGTCAGGCAGCTCACTGATCCAGGAGCAGATTCTGAACTGTTAACATTTGCTACATTTAGTTGATACATTTCTCAGCAGTATCTGTGGAATATTAGCAACTATTGTATCAATTCTAACAGCTGCCTTTAATGAAACTCAAGGATTCTGCTCAGCAGGAACAAAGATAAGAAATGTATTAACTAAATGTATCAATTTTCAACACAAAGCGTCAGTGACCCCCCTTCTCCCAGAGCTGCTTTAGAAGCTGAAAAACAAAAAAACTTTACACTTCAATATTAGAAAACGGTCACAAATAGAAAGTGATTGGAAAAATTCTATTTCTGGCAAACAACCTGAAACCAACAGAAAAAAAAAAAGTGTTTAAAGGTGAAAAAACCCTTAAAAAGAAAACTATCCAAGGAAGGGAATCAAAATCATTGCTGCCCCATTTGCCATGTTTTGTTTTTAGGAAAAAAGAACGCTTTTGCAGTAGAAAGAACAGATTCAAGAAGGTAATTAGCTGTTAATGTCAGGAAACAATGATTCCTCCTATGATAAGGTGAAACCAAACGGTCTGACATATTTACTCTCAGCAGGATTAATGACAGCAATTCCACAGAAAGAAGAGCTGCAATTGCAACCTGCTTTGGGTTCTAGGCACACTCCAAAGAAAGGGCTGGACTTTATTCTTTCAGCAAGGAAACATGACGAAATTTAAGTTACTATAGAATATGACATTTAGAACTTAATAGGAACAAATAAAGAGCCTCCAACAAGAGTCCGACACGGGCCCTCTTGCACTATTAGTGTTGATTGTCAACATATTGGCATTTATTCTTATGAATAAAATGGGTCATAGCTGCCATGATTGGAATACTCCTAATTATTTAGTGGCCTCTGGTGATTAAGTTATGAAGCAATAGTCGAAGACTTAAATAGGGTCATTATAACAATAAAAAAAATCTATTAAACCAAAGTGGTCAAAGGTTACAGTAACCATAAGCCACCTACATTAGAAAATACTCTAGCTTTATATAACATCTGTGTATTTCAAACCTTACATTTAATCTCCCACCCGTGCCTTCATTCATGGACAACTGGTCTAGAGCAAACAAGGATGGGGGGGGGAACCACTGGCAGCTCTACAACATATCCTTTTGGAAGCTATTTAAATTACTTTCAAAAAATGTAAACCTTTCAAATAAACGAATGTAGAATTGAACAGAGCTGTATTCTAAGCCCTTTTGTAATTTGCTTTTATTAAGATTCCAAGACAGAATATGTACTGCTAGTTTTAGGATTTCTGTACAAACAGCATCACCCGCTGGCCTGCTGGAATATTGTCTCTTAAAAAGCCTAAAAAATATACAGTAAATTACAGTTTTTAAGGTTCTACAACTAAACACTCCTAAGCCATGTTTCACTTGTGTTTGCAATACTGTAATAGAAGTATGGAGTTGCCTAAATGAAAGCAGACTACACCATTCAGTGGTACATAGTCAGGACCAGCAGAGCAAAGTGCAAAATGTACGGCTATTAATATCAATGTATAATTGATATGGGAAAGTAGCTTAGAATTATTTTTATTTTTTCATTAAAAAAGTTTCATATTTATGCTTACACCTTTAAATGAGAACTTAAGTTTAAATTACTGGAGTGTGCTGAAGCTGGCAAAGAGGATCTTCTACAGAAATACCCTGGGGCCAGTTTTTAATAATAAATATCAGGTAAGGATTTTTATTCAGTGGAGGGGCGGGAATTGAAGGTACTCCATGTTTGGTCCTTGCGAGGCAGATAAAGGTGACCTTTTGTTTCTTGAGCGCAACAAAAAAAAACTTACGTTTTTTATGATTAAAAGAAAAGACAAAGGGCATTTCGCTTCATTCACTGATCACACATTGAGCAAAGGAAGATTTCTGTGATTTAATTTGCAAAGTATGATCTTAAATTTAAAGCCATCACTCATTTACTCATTCACTCCCATCTCAGTATGTCAGTTAGGGTTTCTAATGCATTCAAAGATAATATAAATATATATATATATATATATATATATAATTATATATATATATATATATATATATAGAATATTTTATGATGTCAGTATCTCTAAGCAACAGCCAGTATTAAGTATTAAAGGAACAGTTCAGTATAAAAATAAAAACTTGGTAAATAGATCGGCTGTGCAAAATAAAAAATGTTTCTAATATAATTGCTTAGCCAAAAATGTAATGTATAAAGGAGTGACTGGATGTCTAAATAGCCAGAACACTACTTTTCAGCACTCTTGGCTTCCACTTACTGGTTACCAAGCAGTAACCAATCAGAGAGGGGGGCACATGGGTCATATGTGTTGCTTTTGAATCTGTGCCGAATGCTGAGGATCAATTACAAACTCACTGAACAGAAATGTACCATGTGGCCCCCCTTCAGGTTGCTGACTAACTCAGAGTTATAGAGCTGAAAAGCAGGAAGTAGTGTTCAGACTATTATGTTAGACATCCAGTCACGCCAGCCTTTATACATTACATTTTTGGCTAACTATATTGGAAAATATTTATTTTGCACAGCCTATTTATCCAGTTTTTATTTTTACACTGAACTGTTCCTTTAATTCTGCGCCCATAAATCATTTTTACACAATTATACCTAGAGCCTTTTGCCCCCTTTAATGTAATCACTTCAATGATGCCTCTCAGCTGTATGCTCATGTGTACACAATTTGAGCTCTCACAAATGTGTTTGCTTGAACAATACTTCTCACCACTACATTACAGATTTGCTTTTTTTGGCTGGTTGTCAGGAAAAGTAAAAAATAAATGAATGAATAAATCGGGTTGTTGTTTTGCATAGACAATTAGGTTAGAAGAGTCATCCTAAATTTCTCTAGTTCATTTTTTCCTGACTGTAGACAGCTGGCTAAAATGACCACCACACACCTTGTGTTTACAAATAAGAAAAATAATTTGCCACCCAAAAAAAAAAAAAAAAAAGCCAATACTCTAATGAACAATAAAAAACATTTGCATGAAAAAACCCCCATTGACTTCAACATGTTTGAGTTTCTTCCCTTTTTATTTTTGGAGAAGTGAAACGGGTCAGATTTGCCCATCACTACTTGTGTCTGATAGGCGGATATTGGCAGCTGTAATGAACAGGTCTGTTTACCTCCTGTCAATCGGTATCTGTATAAATTACACATGATATACACACACACACAGATGATACAGCCTTCTATTGGACAGTGCTTTGGAATATTTTGGAGCTTTATTCAGAAGTTAATGGCAGTAAAGGAAAACAATCAGCCGTTAGTGAGAAAACGATGGTTCTCTTAAAAATATTACATATATACATTGTGTGTGCATTAAAAGCCCAGGGCAATGCTTAATTTCCCTACAACCAATGGTGCTGCACACATCATATACAGATGCACACACCTTGACTATACAAGTGACATACCTGATCTTGTTGCCTGTTTTCATGCGGATCCACTGTGGGATAGGTCTGTTCTGTTTCTGCTTCTTGGCGAGAAACCTCTTAATTTTGAATGTCTTGTGGGATGACTGAAAGAGGGAATATTTTTGGTGTAAATGCATAGATTTTACTCTCTATAAGGAACACTGCACAGTAACAAGCTCTGCTGGTAGCAATACATCTGGCCCCATAAAAAACTGATTTTATGAATTAAAGGGCAAGTTCACCTGAATATCTTCTATAAAGTTATAGATTGACTTGGCAATAAGGCTTTTTAGGTTTTTCAATGATTACTCTTCCTATTCTGCACTCCCAAATGAGAGCATGAAAAATGCTCACTGGCTCGTGCTCTGTGGGGGTGAGATTGTATTGCTCTTATAGTTCTGAATAGGGCATCTTCCCTCCATCACCAGTTGGACTTTCAAGCCATTACCTGGTTGCTAAGGTAAGCAAGACCCTAGTAATCACAACCCATCAAATTCCAAACTAGAAGGCTGCACAAGTTAAAAACAAAAACCAAAAGCATTTTGTTTGAATAAAAGTTGAATATGAAAAAACAAAACAGAAGAACAAAGACCAAACACTAATTGTCATCATTGTTTGGAAGTAGGTGAACGTCCCCATAACTTAAAGGGACTGTTCACCTTGAGTTAACTTTTAGTATGATATAGAGCAGTGATCCCCAACCAGTAGCTCGTGACCAACATGTTGCTCTCAGTGTCCTCAAAGCAGGTGCTTATTTTTGTATTCCAGACATGGAAGCAAGTTTTAATTGCATAAAAACTAAGTATAGTGCCAAGCAAAGGCTGCCAGTAAACAGAGGCTACCAAATAGCCAATCGCAGCACTTATTTGGCACCCAAGTGACTTTTTCATGCTTGTGTTGCTCCCCAACTCTGTTTACATTTGAATGTGGCTCACGGGTAAAAAAGGTTGGGGATCCCTGATATAGAGAGTGATATTTTGAGACAATTTGCAATCTGTTTTCATTTTTTTTTTTAAACATTTGTGGCTTTTGAGTTAGCCTTTTTATTCAGCAGCTCTCCACGTTAGTGTCAGCAATCCAGTTGCTGGGGTCCAGAGTACCCTAGCAACCATGCATCGATTTGACTAAGACTTAAAGATGAATTGGAGGGCCTGATGAATAACATCATGTAGTGATAATACATTTGTAGCCTTACAAAGCATTTGGGGTTTTTTTTTTAGATGGGGTCAGTGACCCTCAATCTGGAAAGAATCCAAAGGAAAAACATTCAAGAACTAGAAAGAATAAATAATGACTGCCAATTGAAAAGTTGCTTAGAATCGGTGTAGGTGCAGAGTAGTAGTATTAGGCATCAGACACAAGCTAAGAGACATGTTTTAAATAAGTGCGTAAGTCTATCCATATTAGATGAACACAACAATAACACTGGCAGAAAAAGGAGGTTATTGAACACAGATTTAGGAAGAGGAGCAGCAAGATCGCTCCCTGGAGCTTTAGACTGACTGGGCGCCCTCATAGGAACATATACTGTTAAGGGCTTATAATTAGCGGGACTCGCGCTAACACCGAGCGCTCTAAACACCGGCTAACTTCCATACAGTCTCTCTGGCCGTCCCTCCCCCAAAAGGCAGCTGCCCGCATAATAGGCACACGGGGAAGAAGGACAGAGTCTAAACAACGCAAGGGAACCCGCCCGCTAGTTACTGTGAGTCCAACACGGGAGGATGGGTTTGGATGCAACTCACCATGGTGAACGACTGCAAACCTAGCACCACTATGGCCGCCGAGAAAGAGAGAGAAGGAAGTGGGAGGGGCAAATGTTACCGGGTTGGAATCATAGAGTGAGAAAACGCTACATATCCCAGTCTCACAATAAGACAGCGCCCCCTGCTGGAACCTAGTGGCACCAGCTTAAAACCACGTTGGGAAGTAGTGTGTATAGCCAATGACGTTACTCAGGGAAGAGTAATAATTGAGCAGTGTTGCGTTTATGGCGTGGCTCTGTCATTTTGGGGAAGGTTTTACAACAACAATCCTGGATTTAGGACTAGAGTACTGTTTCAGAAAATCAGTCAAGCTCTCAGACCATTTATTTTAATGTATACTATCAAACTATCAGACTATACTTTTCCTAGTTGCGCTAATAGAGCCATCAAGTTGACCCCCATGTGAGTCAGTCCACAGTTTCACTGTTGAAATTTAGCATAACACTGAGCCAAATTCAGGGGAATAACTAAAGAGGAAGCAGACCCTGAGGCTGCAGGGGGGCCCAGGAGGTATAAGGGCCAAATGAGACCCTAATTAATGAGTAATTCTGGTTATGGTAATTTATACACTTCATGTGCCAACTTCTGTTACCCATAGCAACAGCAAGACACATGTCCCACATATTCCACTACTACTGTTATTAACCCCTCCACCCCCCAAAAAAATAGCAATTTAAGCTTATTCAAGTTAGTAGTTAGTGGTTATAAGAAGTTTTACAGATACAATGCTTTCACCTCCACACTTCTGTGTAGCAATTTTGTCGGTGTAATCATTATGGACTCTCTCTCTCTCTCTCTCACACATTCATTCACTTACTCATACACTCAAACTCTCACTCACTCACAATCTCTATCACTCACTCTTTCTCATAGCAATATTTGGTGCTCTCTAACTCTCTATCTCTCTATTTCTCACTATCTCTCTCACACTCACTCATTCATTGACTCACTCACTCATAGACTCTCAAACTCTCACTCACTCAGTATCTCTATCACTCACTCTCACTCATTGCAATATTTGGTGTAGTGTTATGGTAAATTTCAACAGTGAAATGCCACCAAGCTAAGTGAACTGACTTCTGGGGATCAACTTCATGGCACTAGTGGTGGAATGCATGGAAAATGTGTTTTTCTGTTGCTATGGGTAGCAGAATTTGGCACATGAGAAATTAGGGTGACCTGGGAAATATGTTTCATTGTTGCTTTGCAGAACTTGGCACATGAGGAGGAGAAGGATTTCGCACAAGTAGAAATGAGTATGACTTGCAACATTTGGCGCAGTGTTACAGTAAATTGCGACAGTGAAATTGCACCAAACTAAGTGGACTGAGTCAGGTGGTTGTCAACTTTATGACTCTAGAGGTGAATTGCAGGGAAAATGTGTTTTGCTGTTGCTATGGGTACCAGAAGTTGGCACAAAGAGGTGAAATATGTACAATTTGGCATATTTGGTGCAGTGCTACGGTAAATTTCAACAGTGAAATTGCACCAAACTATGTGGACTGACTTACTTGGCAGTGGCGTTACTATAGTTTGCAGGGACTCCTCCCCCTCAGACAACTAATGAAGCACATGCTGGCCAGCAAATGTATGTATACCTTGCAAAACTTACAAACCCCCTCAGACTTGCCAGTAAGACCACTGCAAATACTGTATGTCCAATGATCACTCCATTAACTCAAGACTTGCCACTAAAATTACTGCAGAAATGGCCTCTGGGCACTGCACTGAAAGATTGAAAGCATTACCTCACCAAGCTGAATATCACACTTTTTTTTCCCACAGGTTTGAAACCTGCTTTCTGCTAGATCACTAGGCTGTTCTATAGCAGAAACCTGTAACATCAAAGATTTAATGCTACACCACTGACAAGACTGCATCATCTGAGAATCCATAGGGCATGAAATTGGCTTGCAATGTTCAGCTCTGCATGGGCCCTCCACGTGATCCAATTGTTGGCCAGAACCTCACAATTAGGTGGACAAATGGTACATACCTTTTACTTAATCCAAACTGAGATATGATTTATCCTTATTGAAGGCATTTAATGTTTACATGATTTTCTAGTACACTTTAGGTATGCAGATTCAAATTACAGAAAGATTCCTTATCCGGAAAACCCCAGGTCCCAAGCATTCTGGATAATAGGTCCAATACCTGTACTATTTTATGATATTAGTCAAGCAAAATAATCTTCCCTTGTTTTTGTAGTCTTGGAATTCGCAATCACAACAAGCAGGCAGGCGTCATTTTGTGGACATTGTTATCAAGGCAAGCTTTGCATCATGCCAAAATCTTGTGCCAGAACTGGGCACCTGATGCCCATGCCCTGGCTACACAATTAGATGAAGAGGGAGGGGGAATGTGGGGGAGTGAAGTGACAATCTAAAAAACAGAAAGTCAAAGTAATTGCCTTCCCACCTCTACTCCGAGTCCGAAGGCATAGAGGAGGGGCAAGAAATATAGGATTGACTGCAGAGAATGAGTTTGTAACAGGTATGAATGTTTTAATTAAACAAAAATGTTGGTTTTCATGATTTAATTGGAAATAAACTTTTATTATACAGCTTTTTAGGTCTGGGTGACAGGTCCCGTTTAATTACTGTTTCTGATGGAAACTTTGGATCTTCCATTTTGCCAGGTTATTGATTGTAACAATATAATGTACTGTTGCCCTGCAGTGCTAAAACGGGTGTGTTTAATTCAGAAACACAACTATAGTTTATATAAACAAGCTGCTATGTAGATATGGGGGCAGCCATCCAATCACAGGATACACAGTTGATAACAGATAAATTCTGAAGAATCCCACTTCATACTATGGAGCTTATCTATTATCTGCTGTGTACCCTGTGCCTTTTCTCTTTTTTCAGCTTTGAATGGCTGCCCCCATGACTACACAGCAGCTTGTTTATATTAACTATTGTAGTTTGTTTGAAGCAAACACACTTTTTTACAAGCGCAGCGCGGCAGTACATTATATTTTAATTTGTTTAAAACAACTTTCATTTTTTGGTGTTACTGTTCCTTTAAGTCACCACAAGTTTCCCTATAGTATAATTCCACAGAATTACAGAAGCCTTTCTGTACAACATCACAGCTTGCATCAATGTTGCTAAGAATCACCCAAACCATCAATAGATGTCATGACTAGTCTTCAGGGATGGACTGGGCCATCTAGAGACCACCATGACTGCAACTGAAGCACCCCAGCATTGAACCATGCTCCCCCCCCACTTGCGTCACTTACCTCTTCAATTTGGTACTGCGTTGGGGCAGGGGAGAGCCTACGTTCCTGAGGGGGAAGCAGACTGGGTCATCAGAGCTCATAAGCCAAGTTCAACAATGCTGGGCTTTGACTAGTAATGGAGACCTAGAGGTCAGGGCTTCCCTTGCTAAAATAAAGTGTTGTTGGGAAGGGATGTATAAGTTGACCCTCACTCGTCTGGCTACAGGCAAGAAAAACCTTGCATTTTTGGACAATTTCAGCTCCCTGGCCTAAAGTCTATGTAAAAAAAGAAAGAACTAAAAGAAAGAAGGACTTGGCACTTTGGGTTCTTCTCCAGAACAGCACAAATGTATGTATAAAGTCATATGAAAAAGTCTGGGAACCCCTCTTAATTCTTTGGAGTTTTGTTTATCATTGGCTGAGCTTTCAAAGTAGCAACTTCCTTTTAATATTTAACATGTCTTATGGAAGTATTTCAGCAGTGACAAAGTTTATTGGATTAACAGAAAATATGCAATATGCATCATAACAAAATTAGACAGGTGCATAAATGTGGGCACCCCAACAGAGATATTACATCACTACTTAGTTGAGCCTCCTTTTGCAAATGAAACAGCCTATAGACACCTCCTATAGCCTTTGATGAGAGTCTGGATGGTGGTATTTTCATGGTTTCATATGGGCTGTACTACTCTGCATGGAATACAGTGTGTTTTAGAGGTCGATTTCTCCTTTAAGATGGCCAACATTTGTTGCTTTTAAATAACAGCTGAGAAATAATCAGAGACAAAACTCTAGTTTTTATATTCTCCTTTTATTTTCCTAGAAAAAAAAGTTAAGTTTAAGAAGATATTCTTAATGATTCAGACATTCTGATAAAATAGGCTGCCCAGAGATTGATAGCTTCAAAGCAGACTTTTCATACTGTAAGTAATAAAGATTTGTATGAAAATAATTCAGAAAAACAAAACTACAGAGCTTCTCTGTCATTACAGCATATGAGAGCAGATATATATTCTCTTCAGAACGTCCGATGCAATGTAATAAAGGACAAGCAAAATCTTAGGCAACACATACACTGCAGGACTGAAATACTGGGCTAGTTCTACCTAAACAGCCCATGTACCAGAGCTGACTACAACATCTCAAAATATTCTGCCGTCATGAACCTCTGCCAACACAGGAACGGAGGACTTGTGTTTCAATAAGGCCACAAGACACACAGATTGTAAACTTGAGATTTCAGCTTTTTTCCCCCACCATGTCCACTAGAGCACAAAAGGATGTGTGTCTGTGAACAGTCCAATCACTACAAATAGAGCCATTTTTCATTCTGAGCCAAACTCAGTGGGTTTGCAGTCACCCACATGCACCATGAGGACACCTTTGAACACTTCTCCTGCCTGCTTCCGACTCCTTCTCTCTGAAGGCACTTTGGATTGCTGAATTTGTTTTCTTTGGTTATTACGCTGGGCAGGACAGTCTTCTAGCTTTTTACTCTCCTTCTTTCACCTTACTGTCACCAACTTTCTTCTCTGCACTTTGCTCTCCTGTCTTTGCCGGGCTTTCATCACACTGTGTCAGCCGGCTCCTGCTTCTACCTCCAGGCTGGTATAACTGCATCGCAGGCCGATCCTACACAAGCAAAATAAAAATTAATAAAATTAAATCAAAACACTCTCAGTAAAAGCAGAAAAGTATTTGCAAAAAGGGACAACGTGTTGCAGTAAAAAAAAAACCCTTTAGTAAGTAAATTGTTTTTAATATTTCTTTGTTTAATGCTCCTTCCTTTCTTTTGAAGGTTTGCAGCATAACTAAAAAATGGTGCCAGATCCCGGGACTGCACTGAGGAAGGTATATCTGAAACTTTCCTATCACGGTGCATTGTTTTTATTATCCTTATTTTAACACTATACTTTTGTATTGAGATGGGTATGCACTTTGTCTATCCAGGACACAAAGAATAATGGATTATCAAATCTCTAAAAAGATGAAGCAATGGACTAAGAGATTGTTGAAACAATGAGGTGCTGCAGCAGTATTTTATTCCTGTATGTTTATGCAAACCCCTGGCAAGGGTTTCCAAGATGCTTTGCACTCAGCCTACAAGCTTAAATTAAGGTGGTTGAAGCACACACAATATAGTCTATTTTGGAGAAACTATTTATGTCTATGGCAGGCATGCTTCAAGCCACTGAACTACAAAGACCAGGATCCTCTGACAGCCCATTGTGAGAATGCAATTTATATCTCTGAATGTTTGGATGATGAATGATAGTTCCAGCTGCCATCTGAGTTCAGTGGAACATTACAGAACACATATTGATCATCACCCTAGGGTTACACATCTGGAAAATGCTGTGCAGTTTTGGCCTCCAGTGTTTAAACAAGATATTGTCAAATTAGAGACAGTTCAAAAAAGGAGTTGGGTGTCTTTTTAACAAGAATATACAGGATTTTTGAAAATAGTTCTTTTAGTAGAGTACCTAGTTTATATAGGGACAGGTCTGATTGCAATATTGAGAGTCAGGAAGGATTTATGCCCCCTTTGAGGCAGATTGGAAAGGCATCAGATTGGTTTTTTTTTTTTGCCTCATGATAAACTAGCAGTTAGACAAATTTTATATAGACATAAATGGGCAAATTTATAAAAATATGAAAAGAATCAGATCACCAGAGAACAATTCACCCACTTTCTATTCATTCCTATTGGATTTTTGGAAGTATATTTATGAAATGGTGAACTTGTAACTTTCATTCATTGATAAATACACTTCTAAAAATCCCAAATGAATGAATAAAAAGTGTGATTTTTTTGTGGTAAACTATAATCTCACATTTTGATAGATCTGCCCCAAAAGACTAAACTCTATGGTCATGTTTTTTTTTTTGTTTTAAGTCATCCTTCAGAGGTACACTTGTTGCCATTTTCAAAGGGGTTGTTCACCTTCCAAACACTTTTTTCAGGTGAATCGTTTTCATATTGTTCCCCAGAAATAAAGAGTTTTTTCAATTACTTTCCATTTTTTTTACAGTTTTTTCAAAATCTTTTACGTTTAATTTTCCTGTCTCTGGTGTTTGAGTCTGGCAGCTCAGGAATTCAGGTGCAGATTCTGAACTGTTACAATTCTGCAACAATTAGTTGATACATTTCTCAGGAGCATCTCTGGAGTATTAGCAACTATTGTATCAATTGTAACAGCTGCCTTTAGGGCTAGTCCACACGAGGAGATTCGTAAGATTTTGCGATGTGTTTTCAATAGCCGCCCAAAGTTGCCTCACTGAGGCAACTTCGGGCGACTATAGAAAACGCATTGCTGCGTGTGCATTAGCGCAGGCGACTTTTCATTGTAGCCTATGGGGAAAAACGCTGAGGCAGTTCGTGGAGATAGTCGCTCAAAAGACAAGGCGATTAGTCGCCAGGTGACAAAATCTCCCTGAATCTCCTCCTGTGGCCTTACCCTAAATTAAACTCAGGAATTCTGCTCAGCAGGGACAAAGATAAGAGTATCAACTTAATGTATCAATTTAGAACAGTTTACAGGGTTGGCGACCCCCCTCCCAGAGCTGCTTTAGGTGAGAAATGACACTTTACACTTCAATATTAGAAAAAACAGTCACACATAGAAAATAGAAAGTAATTGGAAAAAGTCGTTATTTCTGGTGATCTATCTGAAAACAACTAGGTGTCTGAAGGTGAACAACCCCTTTAATAAAGTAAATTGTAAGAAGGCATATACAGCATATATATACAGAGCATGATATTATGTGTGACAGAGGGAAAAAACTGCAAGCAGTCATTTTTAATACAGGAAGATGTGTATTAACATGACAACAATAAAGAAAACATACCTTATTTCTGATTCGATCTCTTTTGGCATCTTCTTTCTTCTTCTCACGAGCTATTCTCTCGGATATCTCTGTGCTCTGAGGACTCTCTTTCACATCCTGCTTTCTTACTCTCTCTCTTACCAAATCCCGTTCCTTCCTATAGTCCTCTTCTCTCCGCCTGAAAGACCTGTCTTTCTCAAATCGATCTCTGGGTTTACGGCGATCATCCTCATGATCTCTTGATTTCTCCTTATCTCTTTGTCGCCTCTCTCTGTCGTACTCCTTATCCCTGTAGTCCTTTTCACGACAGTCTTTATCTCTGTATTCCTTATCCCTGTAATCTTTGTCTCTGTATTCCTTATCGCGATAATCTTTGTCTCTGTAGTCCTTATCCCTATAGTCTCTCTCTCTATAATCCTTATCCCGGTAGTCTTTTTCTCTGTAATCTTTATCCCTGTAATCCTTCACATATTCCACTTCAACCCTAAAATAAGAAGGCAGATAACATTTCAAAATACTTACTGCAATGAGACCCCAGCAAAGTTACACAGACATATTATCTGTTATATATAGTGCTGACACATTTAAGCACCACTTTAAAGGAACAGTAACACCAAAAAATGTAAGTGTTTTAAAGTAATGAAAATATCGTGTAGTGTTGCCCTGCACTGGTAAAAGTGGTCTGTTTGCTTCACAAACACTACTATAGTTCATATAAACAAGCTGCTGTGGAGCAATAGCGGAAATTGAAAAACGGCTATATGGCACAGGTTAAATAGTGGATAACAGATAACCTTAGACAGACAGAGCTTATTTGCTATCTGCTGTGTAACTTAAGCTTTTTCTCCTTTGAATGGCTGTCCCCATTGCTACACAGCATCTTATTTATATAAACAATAGTAGTGTTTCTGAAGCAAACACAGCAGTTTTACCAGTGCAGGGCAACACTGCATTGTATTTTCATTACTTTAAAACACTTATTTTTTGACGTTACTGTTCCTTTAAAGCCACATGCCAAGACACAAATGGGAGACAGGATTAGCAAGTTTACACAACGTTGCTCTAGTTAATAAAGTAAGTAAAATGAAAGCTACAATTTAAAGCACAGTCTTGGCCACAAGGAACTGGCCAGAGAAATTACATTTTGATGAAGTATCTTAATAAATTGAATGCTAAATGCTAAGTTACAGCCCAGTCTTAGAAGAAGTACATTTACAACAGGTTTCTGTATTAATAATCCTAACTGGTAGTTTATTTGCCTCTGGAGAGAAAGAAAAAAAAAAAAACTTCAGAAAAATAGATTTTTGTACTTACAGTTAAATCCTTTTCTCTTGTCCTACATTGGGGGACACAGGCACCATGGGGATGAAGATCCTGTTGCTTGGAGAAAGGACACTAAAAGGTTAAAGTTGCTCCTCCTCCTCCTGTTCTGGGCTTCATCCCCGCCTACCTCCTCAATCCTCAGTTTTCTGACCGAAGAAGAGATGACGAACCCTACCAATTGCCCATGTGAAGAGAAGGAGCACCTCCCCAATGCAAGCTAAGCACGGTATGAACCACCTGCTGTTTGAACTTGTTGGTATTTGAACAATAAAAATTATATAAGATATTAACTGATCAACATTAACTTGAACTAATACAGGGAGGGAAGGCCTGTGTCCCCCAATGTAGGACAAGAGAAAAGGATTTAACTGTAAGTACAAAAATCTATTTTTCTCTTGCCTAGATTGGGGGACACAGGCACCATGGGGACGTCCCAAAGCTACCCATGAGGGCGGGACTTTTTACCCCTAGTGTTCAGGGAATAACCACCTGCAACACTTTCCTGCCGAAGCTCGCTTCAGCTGAGGCGAATGTATGCACCTTGTAGAATTTGGAAAAGGTGTTTGTGGATGACCACACTGCAGCCCTACAGACCTGTTCTGCTGAAGCCTGGAGGCGAACCACACAAGGAGTGCTGAGTGAAGAAGTAGAATGAGCTGAACCCGGAAGGGTGTGGCCTTACCTCGTACCTCATAGGCCTTCAAGATTGTTGACCTAATCCATCTTGCATGGGTGGCCTTAGATACCTTAAGGCTTTTCTGTGGTCCTTCTGGTAAGACAAAGGTTGTCTAGCTTCCTTCTACTCTTGGTAGTGCTGGTGTATGTTCTGAGAGAACGAACCACATCTACGTATGTAACTGTTCCAAATGTGTCTTTTGTTCAGGACAAAATGAAGGAACCACCAGGTCCTGGTTAAGATGGAACTCTGACACCACCTTAGGAAGAAATCCATGGTAGGTCGCAACACCGCCTTGTCCTTGTAATAAATCAAAAATGGTGGACGACAGGATAGAGCTGCTAGTTCTGAAACTAGTCTAGCCGAAGTGATGGCTAATAGAAAACTACCTTAAGAGTCAGCAGAGGTAATGGAATTGATCCAATGGCTCGAACGGTTGCTCCTGCAATACAGAAGGTACCATAATGAGATCCCAGGGAGGGATTGTATGACGGTATGGAGGTATCATCCTCAATGCTCCCTGGAGGAAGGTCTTGATGTTGGGCAGCCTTGCAAGCTGCTGCTGAAAAAGGATAGATAAGGCTGATACCTGAACATTCAGTGAGCTGAGCGCCAGCCCTTTTTTCTAAACCCTCCTGAAGGAATAACAATAGGCTACGTTCGTCCCAGGGTCTTTGGCTTTAGATTTACCCCAGGATATGAATGTCCTTCATACCCTGTGGTAGATGCGTGCAGAGACGGGCTTTTTGGCCCTTAGTAAGGTCGGTATGGCCTTTTTTGGAACTCCTGATCTGGCTAGGATTATGGCTTCAAGTGTCATGCCGTTAAAGCCAGCCATGGTGAACTCGGGTGGAGGATCAGTCCCTGAGATAACAGATCCATACTGTCTGGAAGTTGGAATGGTGCGTCCACTGATGAACTTATGAGCTATTCGAACCAAGTGTGGTGTGGCCAGTAGGGTGCCACTAGAACTGTTTCTACCCTTCTTGATTACCCTTGGCAGAAGTGCCAGTGGTGGGAAGACATATGCTAGGTGAAACTGCCACGGAACCACCAGTGTGTCCAATGCTAGGGCCAGAGGGTCATTGCTTCTTGTGAAGAACCTCGGAAGCTTGTTGTTGCACCTGGATGCCATTAAGTCTACTTCCGGAGTGCCCCACCTTGCCAGAATCAGTAGAAAAAACCTCTGGGTGTAGGCTCCACTCTCCCTGATCTAAGGTCTCTCGGCTGAGAAAATCTGCTATCCAGTTGTCCACTCCAGGGATATGAACTGCGGAGATAGCTGGTACTTTGTTTTACACCCACAGAAGCATTTGCTGTGCCTCTGCGAGGACAGCTTGACTCCTTGTGCCTTCTTGGTGGTTGATGTAAGCCAACGCTGTCACATTGTCTGACTGTATTCTTACAGGTAGATCTTGAAGTCTGCCGGACCATTGGAGCAATGACAGGTAGATTGCTCTTAATTCCAGGATGTTGATGGGGAGTAGTTCTTTCTGTGACCAACGTCCCTGTACGGTTAGGTCTCCCAATACTTCTCACCAACCTTGTAGACTGGCATCTGTTGTGATGGCTGTCCACTGGTGATTGGGGAAGGGTTTTCCTGACTGAAGTGTTGTTGGTCAAAGCCACCAATTGATAGAGGTTCAAACTAGTTCTGATAGGCGAATCCTGCAGTTTAGGTTCGCTCAGTTCCTCCTCTGGTGTTGGAGTAAGGCTCTGTAAGACTCTGGTGTGGAGCTGCGCATATGGAATCGCAGGATGACACTATAGTCCCTAGCACTCTCATGGCAATCGTAAAGGTACCTAAACCGTTATCTGCAGAGCTGACAGGAGCCCCTGCATTGAGGTGATCTTGGATTGGGGAAGGAAGGCTCTTCCCAATGAATAATTTAGATCAAGCCCTAAATATTCTGTACTCTGAGACGGTATGTATCGAGATTTTTGGAAGTTTATCTGCCAGCCAAACAGCATTAGTGTCTGGAGATGAGTTGCGGCCAGTGCCATGGAACGGGCCTTTACCAGTTGGTCGTCCAGGCATGGTATGACACTCACTCCCTGCAGTTGCAGGTCCTCTAGAGCCGCAGCCATGACCTTTGTGAATACCCTTTGCGCGGAGGATAGTCTGAAGGGGAGTGCCAGGGATTGCCAATGTTCTCCTGCCACTGAAAGTGAAGGAACCAGTGGTGGTTGGGATGTATGGGGACATGCAGGTATGCATCCTTGATGTCGATCACCGCCCTGAAATCCTCTATGTCTAGGGACATTAGGACTGACTGGATGGATTCCATCTTGAAGTGGTGCTTCTTTACATGGTCGTTTAGTGCCTTTAGGTCTAGCACCAGGTGAAAAGATCCATCCTTTTTGGGTACTATAAACAGGTTTAAGTAGAAACCGAAGCCCCTTTACCTTTGAGGGACCGCCATTACAACCGCGGAGGCAGTCAGTGCCTGGGTTCTGTGGTAGGGAGCCTTGAGATGGAAAATCACCTCGGAGGTAGCTGAGCGAATTCTATGAGATAGATATGATCTGTAGGACCTAGGGGTTCAGTACTCTATGCCGTCACACCTCCCAAAAGTGACTTAAGCGTCTGCCAAAGGGTAAGCTTTCAGGGGTGGGCACCTCCTCATGCGGAGGCTGTTTTGTCCTGTGCGGGCTTAGGTGCTGCTGTGCTTCCTGACCAGAAGTGCTCTGCCTTGACTGGAATCTGGGGCGGGTCGGAGCTTGTTGCTTTTCATGTTGAGACCTTTGGCTCTGATTTTGGCGAAAGGGACGAGAAAAATAAATAAATAAATAAATAAAAATGGTTGCCTTTTGAAGGTAGTCCTCTTGGGTCTGTTTTGCAGAAGTAAAGTGCTCTTGCCTTCTGTAGCTTGAGAATTTACCTTCTCTGTTCAGCACCAAAAAGTTGGTTTCCGAGAATGGGAGACCAAGCAGAGAAAATGTATATTGTTATGTTTAAACATCTATTTATTATGTAACCTTAACATAAATATCTGAATAAAAATCATGAAAAGGCTGATTTAGACAAACTGTGTGTTGACAGTGTCTTGAGATCTACTGATGACCAGCTAAAGGTCTCCTGGTAGATCCAAATCTACCTTTTGGACATCCCTGGCCTAGGGAAATCTTTGTCAGAGAATAGCAGTGAAAGTGAAACTAAATGCCTATGGAAATCTCTGTGAGAGAATAGCAGTGAAAGTGAAACTAAATGGCTTTCTGCAGAGCTGACAGGCAGCATGTAATGGGGGGAGGGAGGAGGGAATTGACTTACCTCCTTGTGCCAGCCAGGAATGCTCAATAAAATATATACCCTCCGTTGTGGCTACTGGTGCAGCCTCCGGAGAGCGGGAACCAGTGCCCAGGGTAGTGTGGGGGGGAGCTCCCCAGCCTGCAGCCTCCGTAGAGCGGGAAGGCTACAGAGCATCTTCAGATCAGAAGTCCTTGGCTGGAGGGGTTCTGGAAGAGAAACACTGACCCCTAGTAGTGGCATGATACTGAATAAATCTGTACCATTTCTCCCAGCCACGAAGTGTCCATCCTCCTTCTGAGGACACTAAAGAAAACTGGGGATTGAGGAGGTAGGCGGGGATGAAGCCCAGAACAGGAGGAGGAGGAGCAACTTTAACCTTTTAGTGTCCTTTCTCCAAGCAACAGGATCTTCATCCCCATGGTGCCTGTGTCCCCCAATCTAGGCAAGAGAAATAAAACTGCACATAAGGAAACATGATAAATATCACTGGTGATGCTTCCCATAGAAACCAATCAGCAATTAGATTTGAACAGTCACCTGCAAAACAAAAGTAAAGAACTGACTGGCATCATCACTGGTGATATTTATCTCCAGTAATAATATACACACCCTCATGTGATCCTGGAGAAAATAAAGCTAAAATATATATGACAATACAGCAAAATAAATTATACCAGCTTTAGAGTGGGGTTATAGACTAAGTAGAGGACACAAACTGCAGCACTTTAGAACTACTTGTCCTTTTCTTCAAACATGCATCATTTCTTCAAACAACGTAAAGAAAAGAACCCTACATACTTTTTTGTTTTCTCCTCCCCGACTTCACCATCCGGTTTCTTTGCTGCAGAGCATCGCTCTTCTTTTATATTTTCTTTTTCAAATTTCCTTGTCTTAAACTTTTTCTCTGCATCTTTCTCTTCTTCTTTTTCAAGCTTTTTAAGAAGCTATAGTAAATGAAATGGGTTTATTTCTTTTTATATATCTTTTTTTTATCATATTGGGTTTATCAAGCCACTTTAAATGTAAAGATCTAAGGACAGTTCTTTAATCATTACATTTTTTTTAAATATATAGGATCCCTTAAAGGGAGTGTTCAGTGTAAAAATTAAACCAGGTAAGTAGGCTATGCAAAATAAAAGGTGTTTTTAATATAGTTAGCCAAAAATGTAATGTATAAAGGTTGGAGTGAACAGATGTCTAACATAACAGCCAGAAAACGACTTCCTCCTTTGCAACTCTCTAACCGGTTATCAATAACCAATGAGGGAAATAACTGCTAGTTTGCTTTTGAATCTAACCTGTGTGCAAAGGATGAAAAGCAAACTAACTTAAGTTATGTCACATGTGGCCCCTCTTCAAGTCACTGACTAACAGGGAGGAGTGTTCTGGCTTTTATGTTAGACAATTGTTCACTCCAGCCTTTATAGAATATATTTTTGGCTGACTGTATTATAAACAGCCCATTTAGTTACCCAGTTTTATTTTAACACTGAACTGTTCCTTTAAACCAGTGTTCCTCAAAATGTGAGGTCAATACAGGCATAGACTTAATGGATTTTCCAGTCAGCCTGATGGATATCCACCCTACAATGTTTTTTTTCCAGTGGGAAGGGCTAGGGAGTATAAAGAGGCAGAACAAGTTGGCGATGCCACATATTTAATCACCATGGTAGTTTCACCAGACAGAATGTGCCGCAGATGTACCTTAATTTTTGGCTCATCCTTTGACTGTTCCAGCTCTTTTTCTGGAGGTTTATCATATTTCTTCTGCTTTTCTGCTTCTTTCTTTTTTCTTCGTTCGTCCTCTTTCCATTTTCTCCTCTCCTCTTCTCGCTGTTTTTTTCTTTCTAGTTCTCGCCTTCTCCTCTCTTCACGTTTTTCATCTCTTAGTCTCTGGAAGATGGCAGCAAAATAGGAAATGGGAAAAAGTCATTAAAAATGTAAGTCCCCATATTAGCTATATCTAAAATTTTACACAAAAGAGAACACAAACAACACAAGCATCCTAAACAAAATCTAACAGCACTAGCTATATTTATAATCCCTTCATCTACCCACAATGGTATGCCATTTCTTTCCTTCAGTTCCTCCAAACAAAAATTCACACTGACCTAGTACCAACACGCTCTAAATTTTCTTTTGAAAACTTGCTTGGAAACTATTCATATGGACTTTTAGCTTAATTTGGTGATGTGAATCCCTTCACAGACCAAGATGGCCATTTTATCAGGGTGTAGTCCACAAATATTGTTTCAGAAACAGTGAATTGACAGAAAGAGATTGATGGAAAAAAGTTAAAACAAAGAATAAGCAAAGTACTCTCTGAGATACACACCAATGCTTATATAGTTCTAATAATTAGTATGCCTGGCAGTAAACTGCAGCACATCAAGCAAGTGAAAGTTGCATGTAATACCCGCCTATAATAATATAATAACAATGTCTAAATATGGGATACATGTCTAGCTACTAATGTATACAGCATATAAAATCTCAAAGAAAGGGCATACCTGTCTGTTTTTCAAAAAGCTTAGCAGGGGTGTAGTCTTCTTGGCTAAAAAAAGGAAATACTTTTATGAGAACCTTTAAACAAACATGAGTCACTATCAAGAAACACAATTTCTAATACAAAATACACATAAAACAGTACAGCATGTTTTGGACAGTGGGTCATCAAGGATCTTGACACCAAACTAAAAAAAAATAACCATACATGAATACTAAAAAAAACCATACATGACCAAGAAAATGTACTATACACGTTTCTGAAAATTGCATATGGAGATAAACATACATGCTAAAACAGTACTAGTCACACAAAATACCATAACTGCTTAGTTTTTGTGATGCCATGCCCAATTGTTTTACTTAAGTAATATTCACACTCATATTTACTGAACAAAAGCCAATTCTCCATATGTATACATGGTCATAAATCAGGGCCACCAGGTCATTTTACCTATCATTTCTTTATTTTTTGCCTCAATTTCTTCCAGCAAAGTCTCTGGTGTTGATGTCAGTTTCTCTTCATCATTAGTGTAAGAGTCAAGAAACTTTCTGTATTCTGGATCTTATACACAAAAGGGAAAATTTTAAAAAAACATATTAGATTGGCAGTGATCAGACATATTTTGAAACAACCACAGCACAATATTTGTGTTTAGTGACAAAGGCAATTGTTAGATGGACTGACAGCATAATAATCCCATTATAACAGATTAAGCAATTTGTTTTACAATTGTGTTCATTGGAGTTTTGGAGAGAATTTAAGAAATAGAACTAAAGAAAAGGAAATAAGTTAAAGATTACAGCTTCTCAAGTATATAGAAATGTACAGACATACAATTTTGTAAATAGAACAACCAACAGTAGTATGCTGTATTGCTAAATTCTGTAAATTAATATTACCCTTAATAAATTGAATTATTTTTAGCAAGTGTCATTCCTGTTAACCTGCAGAGAGAAGGCCAGACTCAGACCCGGATTTTTTTTTTCAAAGGGCCATGGTTCAGCTTACTGGTTTCCAAGAAAGGGTTGCATTGGAGGGTATTGCAATACCATATGGAAAAATTGAGCTGTGGAATGGCCACACTTTGGTCAGATATGTCCTATACAGAAACCAGAACTGTATCATCTTGGATGCTCATTGGGGGGGGGTCATATATAATATAGCCCAAAGTGGATCCAAGAAGGCTCATGTATATTGGTGTAATCAACTCTGGTGTAATTTGCAGATCTGTTACTAACCGTTTTTTTTTTCTTTGCCCCCAAATACCACCCCCAGTGCCAAAGTGAGTACAGACAATGAGCAATTCCGTTTAGAAAACTGCCAGGGATTCAAAGTTTCACAGCCAACACATTAGAAATTAAACTGGGATCAGCCAAACTGCAGCACCGTGTTGCCCTATGTATGGGCATCTATGACTGCAGTAATACCGACTTCATCTTCTCTTTTTTGTGACCATCCAAAAATTTGCCTAAAGAATCAACCTCAAACTTTAGTTTACAATTGTCAACATTTTGACAGTCTGGCAACATGTGTGGTTTGCATTATATGCTACTGTAGGGTTAGATTGTTAGAGTAGCTGAAATGCAGACTACAGTTCATACCAAACATTAGGCTATATAAAATATTAAGCTGCCAGAGTATTCAGTATATCAAATAAGAATTCACTGCAAATATAAAGCATGCTGTTGTAATCTACTGCTTTAGGATCCTCTCTAGGGGGCAGTCCCACAGTTTTGGAATCTCTCATTTAGATATGAATGAAAATTCATGAAAACACAGCCTGGGGCACATCCTGACATTACTTTTTACATGGTCAGCCACTAATGGTTTTCTACAGTTACAGCTTCAGCACAGACAGGTCCCTTCATTTTTAGAGACACAGGGAAACTATGTGTCCTGTAAAATGAAAAACTCATGGATATCTACTTTAGAATAAAGAACATATTTAAAGCACTATAGTGTTATTGAATTAAAACTAACTTACCCTCATCAATGGTTCCAATTTTTGAGTCCTTTTTCTTGTTTTTCTTTTTTGCTACTTTTTGAAAAGGTGCAAATTCCACAATAGCAGGATATTCCTGACCTGACATCCAAACATAGATAAAATTTGTAAAAGAAAAATAATTGGCCAGAAAGAAATGATATACTATTTAAGAATTCCCTCCCTTGACAAAACTGAAGTTACACAAATTCAACCACATCCAGTGAGAAAAATTATTTTAATTAATAATTAGCCAAGATGATGTTTCGAAATTGTAAGTTAAAATATGCAAGGTTTTCTTTACCTTCTGTATTGGTTAGTAGGTATGTTATGTGTATGTCTGATGTATACACCCTTCATTTGTACAATGTTCTGGTGCATTATAAATACTGGTTATTATTCATAATTCAAAGATTATTTGGTATAAGGGCAAAACAGACCACATTCCCATTCATTGTTTATGAAGCTTCTCATTCATCCAGGTCATGGTATATCTGTAGAAAAAGTCAAATTGCTGTGTTTGTCCTGAACACACACACAGAAGAAAAACAGAGCAAGTCCAGTTGATTTGACTTTTTTTTTTTTTTTTACAGATCCACATTCATTATATAATGCCTTACTAATCAGTAGATGCAAGTTAGTAACCAATCCCAGAAACGTGCTTGATAAATCTGCATTGCATTTCACAATTGGTCACCACCTGCCTTTATGCAATCAGCAGAAATTAAGGAAACACCTCACCTCTGTGATCGATAAATACATATCCATCAAAACGATCTCTAAATAACACAATGTCATCTGGACTTTTGAAGTTTATATATGCCCTGGAGAACATATGAGGAAAAAAACTGAAAAAGAGAATAAAAAAAACAAAAGAGACAAAGATTAGGGATTACATACATTGAATTACTATTGCCCAGAAGGCAGATTATTGAGATTATTAAACAGCAATAAGATTCATTGTTTCCAAAGTGATTCGACTACAACTATGCCCTGTAGGGAGGAAATTAATGGTATTCTACAGAGGTATATCTAATTGATAAATATGCCAATCTGAAACAGATAATTGCTTTACGTGCTACTCGCAACATTTTTCTTACATCTAAAAGGCCTACATAAAGGCGGCAGCTCTAAAATATCTTGAAAGCTATTGCTAGGTTAGTCTTAAAGGAGAAGGAAAGCTATGGAGGCATATAATTGCCAATAGAATAGCTGCAATAGTGCAAGCTAGAATGCTATATTTATTCTGTAGAATGTTTTACTATACTTGAGTAAAAAGCTGTAGAAACTCTCTGTTTGTTTAGGATAGAAGCTGCAGTATTAACGTGGTGTGACATCACTTCCTGCCTGAGTCTCTCCCTGCTTTGGGCTCAGATTACAGCAGAGAAGGGGCGGTGCAAACTGAGCATGCTCTTGCCCAGGGCAATGAGGTTTAAGCTGAAGGCAGGAAGTCTGATACAGAAGTCCATGTGTACACAATAGAAGGAAAGAAATGCAGTGTTTCTTTTGACATGGGACTCAGAGCAGCACTACTTTGGGGGTTTACTGGTATATTTAGATGGACCTTTCTGATAAGACTTACTTAGTTTTAACCTTTCCTTCTCCTTTAAAGATTCTCTATAAAATTAGAATGACAACATAATGTATTCGATGCTCTCCAAACACAAGTGAATTAATTACCTAGAGTCGCTGGAAAAAAACTCAAAATAGTCATGGTCCGACAAAGGCTGAAGATGCTCCTCCAGTTGCTCTTTGGTTAGACTGGGAGGCAAACGACGGATGATCACCTACAGAACAGGTTTTTATTGTGTGTACAAATAAATATACATTCTGCAATTGCCATTATGCAAAAAAACATACTACTTTACAAGGTGTATGAGAAACTACATGGATAAGTGCATGCTCACAAGGTAACAATAGTTACGAACTAGATTATATTTTGACAGAAATTCACGTAGCAGCGACTCATTTATAAAAGAGAAAATCAACACAACTGTTGGGTAAGAGCAAATAAAGTGCTGCAGTATAAATAAGCATTACATTCAATACAAAATGAGACCAAGTCCACAGATATTTAATTGTGGCTGGTCTCTCGCCCAGTCGAGTCTATTATTAATAGTCTACTATTATTATTATTATGATTTGAATTCTCGTGGCAGTGCATAGTGCATTTGAAGCCATAAAGTGAAGCGCCGTTTGAAACAGATTGCTGACAGACTCACACGGAAATACATGGGCAAGTTTTCCTTTGCAGTGTCAGGTAAACACGCCCATGTGGTACAAGCAAGGCCCAAATCCTGCGCACCTTACTCAGAACTTCTTTCTTTTCCTTCAGTTTATCCGATTTATCCCCTTCCTCCCCTGCTTCTTGTTCTCCTTTTCTCTCCTTGGGCTTGGCATTCTCCTTGTCCTCCTTCATAACTCTAAGGGAGGTTGAAAAGAATTATTTTCAGGCCAGAACTGGCTCTTCGTAATTCCTCTCCAGCAAACTGCAGATCCCTCCGTATGATAGGATGGAGTCACGATCACGTGATCTGGCCCGGAACGGCAGCCATCTTACGCGGGGAATATCCATAACATAAGACATTCTTCTTGTCATTCTACGGTTGTTGTAGGAATTTGGCCATTAAGACCTCTAATGTGTGGGGGTTTTTGCTTTAGCAACATTTGGGGACGCTGTTCTTGAAAAATCATGTTGAAAATATACTAAAAAAAGAACGGGTTTGCCAATCTTAAAGATGGCTGCCACATACGTCGCTGTCTCCTGACGTGGAAAAGGGTAAAGCGCACTGCGCAGTGGCCGGGTGACCCTGAGCTGCTCTTTTCGGATTCTCGCGCAGCGGAGCTAGTGAATCAGAATGTGGTACGAAATTCTCCCCGGTTACGCTATCATGACCGCCTGTCTAATGGTGCCGGGACTGGCTACAGCATGGATCCATCGATTCACTAATGGGGGCAAGGTGACCTATTTTCATCTACGTATCGGTTAGACAACGTACCTTGATCCCTATTAGCAAATGGAACAGTCGAGTCTTCTTTAGTCACTTGCCTTCAGTCACATCTAGTGATTTTGTATGCATTTGTTTTTTGTGCTTCTGTTCCTGTTTATCTTGTCAGTGTCTTTACGCCACTGCCTCCCTTATATCTTATGTGCTCCAACTACAGCTTTATCTCCAGCCAGTATGTTTGCCCATTCTATGTGCCCCTGTTACACTGGGTTCCTACACCTCTTCTTCTTCAACATTCCCCCACAGAAGAATTACAGAAGCGTTGTACATTGTCTTTTAATAAACTTAGTTCTTACAATAATATAACCAGCCAGAATTGCAGAATAAAAATAGGCCCTACACATACGAGTTTACCATCTATTGCCACAGTCCTTTAGGCAAATTCCAATAGCAATTTTTTTGTACATGTATTTTCTGTGTGTAGCAGAATTCCCCTCCATAATTCTAGTCCTGCCCATCCTCTGCATTTTTTTTTTGACTTTCTGCCGCAGATTTATCAAGGGTCGAAGTGAATTCGATGGAATTTACAAAGTAAAAATAGAAATTTACTTTGATTCGAAGTAAAAATAGTTATAATACTCACCATTCGATAATCAAAGTACTGTCTCTTTAAAAAGACTTCAATACTTCGCCAAATTAAACCTGCCGAAGTGCTATGTTAGCCTATGGGGACCTTCTACAGCATTTTTCTAAGCTTTTGAAGTCAAAGTAAAAATCGTTCGATCGTACGATAAGATCGTTCGATTCAAAGGATTTAATTGTTCGATTTTACTTCGACCGCAGAATAGCCAAATTCGATTGAAAAAAAGTTCGAATTCGATATTTGAATTCAAAGTATTTTAATTCGATGGTTGAATTTCGAAGTATTTTTAACTTTGAAATTCGACCCTTGATAAATCTGCCCCTCTGTCTTCCAACCATTATTTCCAGCATATTTGTATGGGCCACCACATTCCAAATGTGTCATTTAATTTATGTTACTGTGCATATTCATTATGTCAAAGTTCGTATGAGTCAGCGCTTAAAAAGCTCGGGGAAACAAGAATGCAGCATAAAGGGAAATCTAAGGGGGTTATTTATCAAGGTCCGAATTTATCTGAGTATTTCTAAGTTAGAAATCCGAGCCCCAAGAAAAAATAGGGTCAGGCAAACTTCGGAGCTTTCCCCGAAAACTCAGAATGGTTTCAAAAAACTCCAAAATCTACGAACAAATTATAGTTTTCTGATTTTTTTTGCACAGAAACCACAAACTCATCGGATATCGGTACAGACATCAGCGCAGACACTGGGACCTTCCCCATTGACTTATACAGGACCTTGAGCTTTTAGATGCCGGGGGTTTCGGATTCTGAGTTTTTCGACCATTGGACTTGAATAAACCACGAAAAATTTGTTGTAGTTTTTTTTTTTTTCCCTCCAAAAACCACAAATTATTTGAGGTTCGGATATTCGGACCTTGATAAATTACCCCCTTAGTGTAGTAGATTATCTGTTGTTGTAGTTCCACAACTTCCCAGTCTTACTATAGGGTGTCCGGTTACTTCTTACATTTACCACGTGTGTTCTTTAAGTTAGGTACTTACAATGTTTAAACTTTAAAACGCACTCCTCAAAAAGACCAAGATGGTACTGTCAAAGGTTGCTTTATGCTATTATAAATGTAGAGCGCAGATATGTAGTGTAAAACCTTTTATTACATACATCTAAAATTCCACCAATTTTACTCGACTGTCCGTGCTGCTTCCAAGTTTGAAAGTTAGATGGGACACGCAGGTCATTGCCTTTTGCTTACAGTTTTAATACATTTTAACTGAAATAATTTATTTTACAGGAGAAGAGAATTGCTCGCTTTGATTATCAGTGGTATCTCATGGAGAGGGATAAAAGAGTTTCAAGGCAAAATTTGTATTACAAATCAAAGGTACGAGAAACAGGCAACTTCTAATGCTTTGTTGTGACCGTTGGGCAGTTGCTGGGGGAGCAGTTGTTGCATGTTCCTGCATCATATTCTCTGTTAACTGATGGCGTGTCATATGTTAAAATTCACTTATAAATAATGCTGCAAGTAAAGGTGTTATACCGTATTAACCAGCCAAAAAGTTATAGGTTAAAACCTTTTGATGTGAAACATAATAAAAGTGGTTTAAAGGTGATATGTTTATTAGCTAACTAAGATGATCATAGTGAGCTTTCAGAATATTTTAGTTACTTTTTTTTTTTTAATCTGATAATACCTGTGTGTTTCCTTAATGTATAGTGCTAATAAAAGCTTAAATGTAATAAATGCATCAATGTAATATTCATTCCTGTTAATATTCTCTATGTATTTGTTTGCAGGGCTTGGAAAATATCGATTGAACTGTTAAAAGTTTAATAAAGAAGCTGTGTGCGGAAAAATGTAACAGTGTCTTTTCACTTAATTTAATAAAATAATACATATATATTATTTTTTGAGTATGCACACCTTTTCTTCTCCTCATATTACACATTGCTGAACACTGCAGGGTCAGATGGAATTTGTTTGTTGGAAGGAAAAGGACACAGTCTCTCATTCTCTCGTGCAGCTTACCTCCTGGAAATCTCATCTATTGCCTCTCCTTCCACCAGCACAGGAAGAGGTGCCAGCTCAGGGCAACACAATTAGCAGGATCATTTTGGTGAAAGCAACAGTACATTATTTATGGTGCCATTGAATAAAAATAGATCAGAATGGGGTGCATGACTGCAACTGCAATCAGGCAGAAAATAGCAGTGTTTAAAGGAGTACTAAATGGTTAAAGGTTAACTAAAGTCTTAAATAGAATGCTGTATTTTGTATACTAAACTTAAATATGAACTCACTGCACCAGATGCTTAATTAAACAAATGATCTACGCTTTCAAAGATGGCTGCAGGGGGTCATCATCTTGTAACTTTGTAAAACATCTTTGCAAGACCAAGACTATGCACATGCGCAGTGTGGTCTGGGCTTCAGTTGGGAGGTTAAGTTTAGGGATCGTCATAAAGTATCAAAACAGCACAAGTCAAATAATATCTGCCATAGAAGCAGATACAGCAAGACTGATTAATAATCAGAATGTGCAGAGTGCACTGGATCTGTGGATTCAAATCTCTACACAGTCGCTGCCTAGCTGCTCGAGGTCAGGGAAGTAAGGTGGGGGGGGGGCTCCCCCCTGCTATTTGAAAGAATGATTGTTTCCCTGCAGAGCAGTTAGGGTATGGCCACACGGGAGATTAATCGGCAGGCGACCACTCTCCTCTTCTTCGCATCGACTAATCTCACAGATCTGCCTTCCGCTGGCTAAAATGTAAATCGCCTGGGAGCAGGCACACGGAACGATTCATTTTCCGAAGTCGCCCGTAATTGCCTCACGAGGAAACTTCGGAAAATTAAGCGCTCGGTGTGCTTGCCCCCAGGCGATTTACAATTTAGCTGGCGGAAGGCAGATCGTGGAGATTAGTCGCCACGAAGAAGAGATTTCTCGCCTGTCGACTAATCTCCCCGAATCTGCCCTTGTGGCCAGATCCTTAGGGACCGTCTGACGTTTCCTATCTGCAGCAGTCGGAGGAAGTAAAACTAAGGGTTTATTATAAAAACAGTACACATTTTTTAATCAAAGTATGTTGGAGATAGATTTCTTTTTCATTAAAGAAAGTAAAAATTGGATTTCATTTTTTTGCCTTTACATCCCCTTTAATCACTTGGGTTGCATCTGTCCCCTGTTAGGTACCTCCTGCCATCGATAATCTCTTTCCACGCTGAAAAAGGCACTAGCTTGGACTACTATTCTAGTAAGTGCTGTACTGCCATCTGTTTGTCCCAGGAATCCATTATGATCACTGTGCACAGCCCAGGGACTGGAAGATGATTTTGGCGCTCTCTAGAATAGTATTTATCTCTGGCTATATGCCACATAGCAGAATTCACCCAGTAAAAGTCTGCCAGGTTTCATAAGGGGAATTTCAGAACTGGCTGCTGTTGTATAGCAACTAGTTATCATATCAGGCATGTTTATTTTTTATGTGTAACATCCCAGACATTTTATGACCTGCCCCTATCCTCCTGTTGCCTATCTCACTTTGTTAGAATTCCAAGTTATTTCTATATTATAGATTTTTTAAAAGTTGTATTACCATATACATCAAGTCGGCAGAAGGGTGCATTTAAAAAGATCATTGCACAGCTGAAAGAACTAGGGACCTATTTATCCTGCTGTGTAAGAAGTGGAGTGAAGCATGTTGCTGGGGAACCATTCAGCAATTAGATTTCAACAGTATGGGGCCGATTCATCAAGGGTCGAATATCGAGGGTTAATTAACCCTCGATATTCGACTAGGAATTGAAATCCTTCGACTTCGAATATCAAAGTCGAAGGATTTAGCGCAAATTCTGCGATCGTACGATCGAAGGATAATTCCTTCGATCGAACGATTAAATCCTTCAAATCGAACGATTCGAAGGATTTAAATCCAACGATCGAAGGAATATCCTTCGATCAAAAAAACTTAGGCAAGCCTATGGGGACCTTCCCCATAGGCTAACATTGACTTCGGTAGCTTTTAGCTGCCGAACTAGGGGGTCGAAGTTTTTTTAAAGAGACAGTACTTCGACTATCGAATGGTCGAATAGTCGAACGATTTTTACGAATCCTTCAATAGTCGTAGTCGAAGGTTGAAGGTCGAAGTAGCCCATTCGATGGTCGAAGTAGCCCAAAAAAACTTCGAAATTTGAAGCTTTTTACCTTCGAATCCTTCACTCGAAGTTAATGAATCGGCCCCTTAGAAAACAAAAGCAAAGATGGTTATGAGCAACATCACCGATAATGTTTCACTGCCCTTTTTACACAGCATAATAAATAGACCCCCAAAAGCACACAGTACTTCGCCTCTTACCTGATTTCTAGCTGGAAAATATCCAATTCCATAGACTATAATGGCAATCATGCTGACGCTGCTGGTGCAATATCAGGTCAAAAATTGATACTCGAAAACACAGCGTCACCCAAATTATAACCAAAATAGTTACATTCTTACTATGTTTTTGAAACTTGCAATTTGGGAAGATTTGTTTTGGAATGGGTTCAAATATTTAAAGTTTGTGTGATCCTTGACACAGCTTTTAGAATGAATTGTTTTTCTTAGTAATATGACTTGTCATGTGTGTAATTACATGACAGTCACCTATGCAGGTTTATTCTATACAAATAGGTGCGTGTTGTATACATACATACATACATACATACATACATACATACATACATAAAGTACGTACTTAAATAGTGATGAGGAGAAACTGATGAGGAATGTTTAAAGATTTTATCATGAGAAGCCAAAGCAACATCATTACAAACATGGAGCTTATCCAGGTCACTGTAGCACCACTGCTGCATGTTACAGATGCATCTGGGGAGACAAGACAATTATTCTTTAAAAAGCAGTTCTCTTTGCTATACAACATGCTAGACTATTTGATTTCATTTAACCACAAACATAGACCTTTTGGGGCTACAGGAGTATTTGGACTTTAATCAGCACAATGTACATAAAGTAACACATTCACCTGTAACTTGGACAGTGACTGGCCAGCTCCTAATTCAACTCTAAACATGTGGAATCATTAGATTACTTATTCAAAATTCACTGAAAAATTAACTTGTACAGTGAAGGCTAGTGTCACACTAGGAGATTTGTAACTGTTTTCTAGTTTCAACTCTTCTCTGGCATATTAGCAGTGATAAAATATAAGTTTTTAGCCACCAAATGGCAATTGTGCCAACTAAAAATGCCAAATGTAGATGTGCTGAAGTGATTGGAGCTAATCCTCCTCTAATTTTTCATAACTATAAAATACTGACACATCTCACAGTATGACATTAGCCATAGTTGATCCACAGAAATGCCAGGCAATGCTAGAAGGTAATTAACTCGGGATATGTTTTAAAAATTCATCTTTTTCATTGTGTGACTCACCCTTCCAGTCCAGACAAAGGAGGATCGAACAGCAAGCCAATAGGTATCAAACCACAGTTGCTCTACGAGATACATATAGGGGGAAAAAACCTGACAACAATCAAAAACACATTTGGCATTGTTGTTTCAATCAAAGATTGTCTTAAAATCACCCAAGTAAATAATGTCTTTAAGATAATAGCAGGTTCATCTGGCAGTTGAAGGTTAACATAGAAATACCTGAAGACCAAGAAGAAAATATTATCTTGTATTGGTTTCAGGTCTGTCATTTGCCCCAGGTAACCCAGCTGGCCATTAACAACTTCCGTTCCCGCAGCAGCTGTGCGCAAGGGCGCGCAACCGTGGACTCGCGTGCGTAATCGTGCGCAACCGAGGACGCGCGTGCGTAATCGTGCGCAACCGAGGACGCGCGTGCGTAATTGTGCGTAACCGTGCGCAACCGAGGGCGTGCGTGCGCAACGGCGCAATGGATCCAGATTTGCTTTTCCTTAGAATTTAACTCGATTCTGATTCACAGGTCTGTCCAGTTCCACTCCATTAACAGTCACCATAATACCCACAGATCATGTGAACTGATCACTTAAATACTGAATAGTAATTAAACAAACATTTCAATAAATGAAGACCAACTGAAAAGTTGCTAAAAACTGGTTATTCTACAGCATATTTAAAGTTAGCTGAAACGTTAACTGCCATTTTAAAAACTTACTCCAAATTATATGAAATGCACTCTGACCAATGATATATCGAAATGTGATTAACTTACTAAACATCTTTTAGTAATATGCTTAAAATTGCAGGGAATACCATTGTCATCAGTGGGAAAAGTCTTGGTTGCACACTGTCATTTACATTTTTTATAACAATGCCCCTAAAGGTGGCCATACACGAAAAGATCTGCTCGTTTGGCTACATCGCCAAACGAGCCGATCTTTCCCCGATATGCCACTGATGGAGGGTAACGATCAGATTACGATGAGAGCGCAATGGGCTCTGGAGGGATCGGTCGGGACACAATCGAACCTGTCCGATCGACCAAACAACCGATCTCCGCCGAACGAAAAATGTCAGGACTCTCCACACGGTTCGAATATCGTTCGAATCCTCGATTCGTACGATAAGATCTTTGCGTCTATGGCCAGCTTTAGTTTATGAGTCAGTTTTTTATTGGCCCACAGTATGTAAAATCTTCAACAGGCTGAAGAAACACACACCACTAATATATTAACTGTACTGTAGCTGTCTATGCAGAGACTGCATATAGAGAGACTGAGAGGTGGATAGTAAAGGGTAGCTTGATTATTTCAGAAACCAAACTGTACACAGTGTTTACCAATAATGATAAAATCATTATATTGTAACAGCTTCTTTTGCAGTGTAGATGAGGGCCCTAGTGGAACTTGAATATTAGCCACCATGTCTATATATTTTCTTATTCATATAATATGATACTTAGTGCAGGTTACCATATATTAGGGGGCTTAATTATCATTCTGTGTAAAACATTGGAGACCAGGGTCAGACTGGAGCCTAGGGGGCCCACGGGGGCTGCAAACTAAGGCAAGCCCGGATTTCTCCGGCGGGCGCCCCTAGGCCGAGCGGTCTGATCGGCTACCGCCCCGTCCTAGCAGTGGCGTAACTACCGGGGGAGCAGGGGGTGCAATTGGGCCAGGGCTCACACCCCCGCAGGGCCCCCGGCAGCGCCACACAGAAGAGGGTGGGGGGCGGGTGCCAGCTGCATGGCCCGCACCAGGGCCCGCCCCTACCTAGTTCAGTCTCTGCGTCCTAGTGCCTGCCTATACTCCCAGTGCGTGCCGAGAACGCGCGCCGGCAAATGACGCTATTGAATGAGGATGCACAGGTCCCCACAACACGGCCTCCCCTAATTTTTTGCCGCCCTAGGCCCGGGCCTATGTGGCCTTGCCACAAATCCAGGCCTGAATGAAGGGCCCTCCTGGCAGTCCCCGGGGGCCCCTCACAACCTCCAATTCCCTGGCCCGCTTCCCAAATTGTCATGGTGCACGCATGCGTGAGCATGCACACGCATGTGCGAACACATCACGCCTCAAGTATGCACGAGTGTGGCCGCACAGTTCAACACTTTAAGGGGCAGATGGGGGAGCAGTTCTGGGCTGGCAGGGGCCCATGTGGGGCAGGAACAACAGGTTTTTTCCAGGTGTCCTGCCGACCTAGTCCGACACTGTTGGAGACAAACATCACTGGTGACTAATAAAATCTAATTGCTGTTTGGTTCCTATGGGCAGCATCACCAGTAATGTTTTTCTCCAATATTTTACACAGCATGAAAAATATGCCCTTATATATAACTACATACAAAACATTATCATTTTTTTTCTTACTGGCCCTTTAAAAAATATTAATTCTGTGACTTAATGATTTGTTGTGTAGACTGTAAAAAAAAGCAACCATAACACAGTTATATGACTTATCTTATGGCAGGAGTAAAATTGCTGGCGTGGAAAAAGTACTACTGTATGTATAATCAATGACATGGTTCTGGTCACATCAAGGCACTCAGAAAGAATAACAAAGAATAAGAATTAAAGTCATAGATAGAAGATAGAGAATTTATATGCTTCAAAAAAATGGAGAAAAATGTCTGCTACTGTTATACTGTGAGTTTAGAAGAGGTGCTAATGATTGGATGTGTGTACAGTGTAATTCATAAGATAGTCTGTCGGGAAAGTGTAACCTGGAAGAACTCTACAGTGTCAGCAGTCATGTTGTGGAATTTAAAGCCCACATCAGACACGAACGGAACCCAAATGATTATGTTACTATCCAGGGTGCCCTCTGTCCGTTTTTCACCTGGATAGCCCAGTCTTAGCCCCTAAGTATTCTTGCACATGCATCTGGGCTCTCTCTAAATGACCCCTTTAATGTGTCTTCCCTGTTAATAATCGGCCCCACACAATAGCCTAAGTGTTCAAACACCACATTACTTTCTCTCAGTTTCATGCTAAATTCACTTCAGCATCTGCCAGGGCCGGACTGGAAATCTGTGTATTCTGGCAAATGCCAGGGGGGCTGCTGTAAGTTGTTATAGACTGTGGCGTGTGCTGGTGGGGGGCTGTTTGGGCCTCTGTGTACTTGAAATGCCAGGACCTATTTTAAATCTTAGTCCAGACTAGTGTTGCCACCTTTTGTGGAAAAAAATACCGTCCTTGCTATATATTTATCTTTTTTCCCTATGAATAACATTGGGATCAACCATAATTTTTACCGGGCAGTCCGGTAAAATACCGGCCAGGTGGCAGCCCTAGTCCAGACCTGACAGCTGCTATTTTTTCAGAATTGTTTTCTGTTTGTTTCTGTATGCGGAGCTCACACTGTCACTCTGCAGCACAAAGTCTGACCTCTGTTGGTGACAGGGAAACAGTGCGGTCGCAGCCAATAACAGACTCCAGATCTCCTTAGTAACGACTGGGTTCAAACATTGCAGTATAGAACATCTGACACATGAAAGGCACAGAGCAGAAGCTAGAGCTGGGTTTGAGTAGCAAAAATAAGGTACAATGTTGATTTTTTAAAATTGTGATTTCACGCATTCGCAAATGCACATGTACATATGCAGTATGAAAGGGAAACACATAATATAATATTTTGCATAAGATTGTTTTAACATGGAAACACTGCAGTGCATTTATACAGATCTACAGCAATTGGAAGGTTGAATAAGAATTGGTTGACTGGGTCTATATTTGAAAACACAAGGTTAGCACTTGGTTAGCATATAAAACACAGTAGTGAAATCCTAACGTAGTGAAACCGATACATGACTTCAAAATGTGTACCCGGAAATGTAGGTCTGATTTTTATCATCCATATAAAGGTATGGGATCCGTTATCTGGAAACCTGTTATCCAGAAAGCTCAGAATTACAGAAAGGTCTTCTACCATAGAGTACATTGTAATCAAACCATTAATATTTTAAAAATTGATTACCCTTTTGTCTGTAGTAACGAAACAGAACCTTGTCCTTGATCTTAACGAAGTTATAATAAATCCTAATTGGATGCACAGCAATCCTAATGGGTTTAATTAATGCTATTTCTAGTAGACTTCAGGTATGGAGATCCATATGATGAAAAGATCCCTTATCTGGAAAACCCCAGGTCCTGAGCATTCTGGATAAAAAGTCCCATATCTGTCATTTATATTTCACTAATATACAATGCAGCACTTTTGAGGCATGTTCAATTATTCCATCCTGCCCTACCCCTATGGAGCTGACAGTCTAAGTTTCCTGCCCTACGCATACAAATACTATGTTTCTGAATGGTGGGAGGAATCTGGAGCACCCAAATGAAAGCTTAATAATGCAGGGAGAACAAACAAACTCCATGCAATTAGTGCCCCAGGACAGGGCGATATAAGGCAGCAATAGTAACCACTGTAGTACCATGCCACTCACATAATAATTTGACTCTTGTCTTTAGCTTGCAATGGAGTCTGAAGACAGTTACCTTGCTGCAATAAAAGAAGTAGCCTGCACACTAGTGGAAACAACAATGAGAAATGTGGAGGAATATTTCCAAAACTTCCCTCTTCAGGAAACAGGTTTCACTATATTATCAGTTTTTTCTTTTCTTTTCACACAGAAGTGTTGGGTATCACTCTACCATTATTCACACAATCTTATAAACATGATCTTAAACCTTTCAAAACCGGCACTGGCTTTAAAAGAGAACTTCTGAACCCAAAGCCTGATATTAGCAGTCTAAAATCGCTAATATCTCAGAAATTACTAGAAATAGAGAATCAATATAAATTGCAGAAGTGCCTGGAGAAGAACTGTCAATTCATTTTTTTTGGATTTAGTTCCCCTTTAACAACTAAGGAGGAATTAGGCCTAGGCACTGGGGCCAAAGAGTTCACCACAGTTCCCAAAGAGGACCGCCACAGCTCTCTCTTCACTTCTGCAGGATATTTAGCAACATATTTACCATAAGCAATATATTATCCCTATAATATTTCCCTAAAATATACAGCAAACTACAGTGAACCTTTGTTTCACCATACCTCCCAACTGTCCCTTTTTCGGAGGGACAGTCCCTCTTTTGACAGCTCAACCCGCAGTTTGTACTGGAAAGTCCCTCTTTTCTCTGCACTGAACAGCCAGAAAAAGAAACAAAGTTTCTCACTTAATTGGCTTTTAGCAGAGAGCACAGAACAGCTAACAGGTGCAAATAAGATACTTTGTAACAATTTTAGACACAAAAACACAGTTTAGATAAGGAGAAATATTTTCAAACTTTCATAACCTGCCAAATTTTGTAAAACAAACATGGTAATTAGGGGTGTGGCCACAGAAAGGGGTGTGGTGAAAAAATGCTGCGCTACGTGCAGAAAAAAAATTGTTGTCCCTCTTTTTACTTCCAAAATTTGTGAGGTATGGTTTCACCCTTTAATAAATCTGTACATTTTCTCATAAAGATAGCCCCAAATGCAATCTGAGTTGGTTAAGGTCTAGAGGATATGTGATTTATCTTCTTTTTTTCTGCTGTTTTCATGCTTAAACTGTTCTTTTCAGAAGAGAAATACATGGCCCAGAACATTACATGGACTTCTTGCAAGGACTTCAATGTGGAGCTGGGAATGAAGCAAATTGAAGAGTACATTTCAGTAAGATGACATATTTGAATTCTAATGTTCTACCTACCACATTAATGTTTCTGTAGCCCATCTGCTAAGGATCTCATTAGTCTAGCATTTTTTGCTGCCCTTGGTTTTTATCTTGTGGCTTCACTAGTAGCGCTCTGAATACAGAGGAGCCACAACCAGGGTAAAGCAGGTTGGATCTATTTTAAACCCCTGGTTGTGAAGCTTTGATTCAGATTTCTTTACTAGATGCAGGGTTATCCCTAATTTGTAGTACAGTTATGGGATCCATTATCTGGAGACCCATTATCCAGAAAGCTTTGAATTACAGAAAGGTCATCTTCCATTTTATCCAAAGATTTTTTTAAAATGATTTCCTTTTTCTCTGTAAAAATAAAACAGTGCCTTGCACTTGATCCAAACTAAGATACAATGAATCCTTATTGGAAGTAAAACTAGGCTATTTGATTTATTTAATGGTTCCATGATTTTCTAGGAGACTTAAGGTATGAAGATCCAAATTACGGAAAGATCCTTTGTCCGGAAAACCCCAGGTCCCAGGCTTTCTGGATAACAGGTCACATACCTGTACTATGTTTTAAAGCTAGTAAAACTATTTAAATAATGCTGCACTTTCAGTATGAAGTTATGCTAACTTAGTTATCATCAAGTACAAGGTAGTGTCTAACATATCAACAACATAGGAGCTATATTACCCAGTTTATTTTGATCAGTCTTACTCTAAGGCAATATAGAAAATCAAAGCAAAGATGGTTACTACTGGTAACTGCACTGGTGCAATTTGGTAACTGTGTAAGATGAGCCCCACATTTCCTCTAGCTGCAGTTGAAAGCAATGTTTGTTTATACCTTTATACCTTATTGTTCTCTGGTTCAGAGTCTTCAGGTGGCCATGCAGAGATCTGCTCATTTGGGGATCTTTCTCTGATACGCCCACCTTGATATCAATATCGGGCTGATCAGAGAATACAGGCAGTCGGACCAAGGACCGCATCAACGAACCTATGCAGTCCTCAACCCGACAAGATTTTTAAACCTGGCTGATCGATATCAGCCAGATATCGATCGGGGGAATCCCATCGGAGGCCCCCATACACAGTTACACTGCCCAGTGTATGGCCACCTTTAAACCATGTAGTGGTCAGATTCATAGAATATAGTAAGAATCAGAAGTGCAGAGAATATTATTAGGAACAGGCATTTCTCAACTGAGAATGGCACAACATTGCTATATCTGCCCAGCACACTGGAAAGCTGAGAGTAGAAAGGCAGAACGTGCCAGGATCTGCAGTAACTTATGATTCAATTAAGAATCCAGTGTTGTTTTAAGATGTAGCAAGTTCTCAAAAATATGAATATACTGTACCTCATGCAGTGACATGCAATACATGATTATGGTTTATACGTTTGTGTTTATAGAAGTGGGAATTCCATGAAAGCTGGTTACACTGTATAGACTTCCTAAAAGAAGAGGAGGTGGAATTTAGTAAACTTTACCATTATAGAACGAGGTGGAGCATCCCAACCCGCAGAAAACCTATTCCCAGAGCCACTGCATGCGTTTTCTTTACTATACAGATCTCCAAAATTAAACCATTGGTATGTACAGTCATTCATTCTATTGCTTACACTAATCACAGATCAAGGGAAAGTAAGGTACCCACTGCCTGTATAATGCTAAGTATTACAATATATATATATATATATATATATATATATACAGTAGAACCCCCATTTTATGTTTTTCAGGGGACGAGAAAAAAATGGTGTAAAATTCAGGAAAATGTAAAATCAGGGAAATGTAATATGCATAATATAAAGATGGGACCACAAAACAACAATGCAGGGGAAACTTAAATTGAGGTTCCACTGTGTATATATCAGAAATTGATGGGGCAGTATGTTTGCTGCACCTTTTCCTATAATACAGGTATAAGATCAGCATTTCTTTAAAACGCCTCCCTCCTTAAAGTAGACATATAGTATAAATTACCCCCCCAATCCAATCCTACAGTGCAGTGTGCTGAGTGCCTGGGAAAGAAGGCAACAGGAAGTGGAACAGATGGGTGGGACTAGTAGGGTTTTTGCAGAAATTTTCAATAAAGTCAAACACAACTTTTTAAGGCACATTTCTTCTATATCTATAAGAGTTTAATTCACTGGTACATTCTTGGTTTTTTTTACATAATATATGCCCTTAAAGCAGATTTTTTGCTGTCACTCATGTATAAGCAGAGACAGACGCCCACCCTAAATAAATAGAATAATTAGTAATTATTTAAATAAAATCCTTATTTGCATGTACTTTTATTTCAGACTCTACCAGTGGAAGTATTTTTTATCTTTGAATCAACCAGACTGGTACACAGGTATGATTTTACAATAACCAAAACCATCTTACTTCTGTATCCAACACTGAGTCGTGGGATTGATGCCTCTATGAATGCGGTGTGTGGAGTGAATATATACCATGTACAATACCACCTTGTTCAGCATGAGTTTAATGAACAGGGCTTGTGCTGAAAATACCTTTTTTTGCATTTCTTCCCCTTTTATTATGCATACATTGCATCCTTTAATGTAGAGCAATTAATGGACATCATATCTAGAGTGCATGCATACAGCACAGCAAGCAATAAGCTCCAATAAATCAAATAGCTACATGCTATGCAGTTATGGTCAACGATTGTTTTGTATAACAGCTTATCTTGTACTTA
This sequence comes from Xenopus laevis, assembly GCF_017654675.1. Taxonomy (NCBI): domain Eukaryota; kingdom Metazoa; phylum Chordata; class Amphibia; order Anura; family Pipidae; genus Xenopus; species Xenopus laevis. The sequence continues at coordinate 51,533,513 of NC_054385.1, forward strand.
TTCTTTTCACCCTTAGACCCGGCCAGTCGAGATTTAGAGAAAAGTGGCTGAAAGACATTATTGAAAGCAAGCTGATCATGATGGAGAGCATTACTTTTTAAATGAATTGTTTCACAGAACTATGCACCTTAAAAGCATGAAGTGATAAATACCACAGCCACTTCTGTTATTTCTTGTGTAATCTATTAATGTATACTTTTATCATATGGATGGGCAGCCTTACTTGTTTTTATACTGGTCATATTTATTGTGGGGCGGTGTCATATTGTTTCCAGTGCCAGGACAAAATTAAATCTCATTCAAAAGTTACAATGATAAATTGCCCAGTATAGTAACATTATAATAAAAAGACAAACATCCAGCACACGGGTAATTCCAGGTGGGGAGGTCCTCTGCATTTATTGTGTCAAATTAAAACATTTCAGAGACTTACCCCTTTGGTTACAAAACGCTATATCTCAAAACAATAAACATTGTAGATTGCATGGAATTGCCTGTGTGGTGGGTGTTTGTTGATTCCCACCCAACTGTGAACTAGGCTGAACCATACGGAGGAGGACAGAGTATGTGGATGCAGTGAATATGTCACATTATCATAGAGAGGGGCAGAATTTGCGTTAGCGTCCGCTTCGCTCACATCGAAACACTTCGCCAGAAGTAAATTCGCCAGGACAACGCTAATTCACTAAAATCCGAAGTTGCGTCCAGGGCGCAGAACATTGGCGAAGTAGCGCTAGCGTTACTGCGGCAAGTGAAACAAAGTTGCGCTAGCGTTGCCTAATTTGCATATGGCGGGAAGTTAGAGTTGAATGGACGTATATGTTGTAGCAAATACATTACATTACACAAGCCTGGGAAACCTTAATAAAATAAAAGAGTTGTTATATTGCCCTACACATGAGCCCAGTGTTTAATTTATGTGCCATATGTTAGGAAATGTAGGGGGGAAGCCAGGTACCCCAGAAAAAATTACAGCCAATCACCCTGAAAAATGAAAAGTCGCCAGCGTTTTTGGGACTATTTTTTTAGGAAGTCCTATCTACTCTATTGCACTTCGCCTGGTCTGAGGTGGCGAAGGCAAGTCTGGTGCAAGAGGTAACGTTCAGTAAAATCCGCATCTTAGTGAATTTGTGTAGTTACGTCCATTTGCCAGAGAGCAATTCGCCGGCGTAAGGGAGCGAATTACCTAACCTCTGAAAATTCGCCAGCGACGGTTTTACTCACATCGCAACACTTCGCCAGGCCAACGCTAATTTACTAAAATACAAAGTTGCGTCCAGGGCGCCGAACGCTAGCTAAGTTGCACTATCGTTATTGCAGCAAGCGAAGCAAAGTTGCGCTAGCGTTGCCTTATTTGCATACGGTGGGAAGTTAAAGTTGAATGGACGTATAGGTTGCAGCAAATACATTACTACACAAGCCCAGGGAAGCTTCATAAAATAGAGGGGAAGCCAGTTACCCCAGAAAAAATGTACAATCTTTTGCAGCCTATCACCATGAAAAATGAAAAGTCGCCAGCGTTTTTTGGGACTCGGATAAATTTTTACCTATTTTCAACTACTCTATTGCACTTCTCCTGGTCTGAGGTGGCGAAGGTAAGTCTGGCGCAAGAGGCAACATTCAGTTAAATCCACATCTTGGTAAATTTGCGTAGTTACGTCCATTCGCCAGAGCGCAAATTCGCCAGGTGTTCGGTAGCGAAGTACCACTAGAGTCTATTTCCTTCTCTAGCGAAGTTACACCGTTAGTAAATTGGTGAAGTACCGAAATGGCGTCATGTTGTCGCTAACGTTAGTCACTTCGCCCTTTAGTAAATCTGCCCCATACATGGTAAAATGCTTTTTAATATACATAGCAAACAAATTCTGATTGGAGAATCTCAGACATTTTTATTACTGAATCAATCAAACCAACAATGATTTTATTAAAAACTTTTTTTTTTTTTTATTGACTGACAGCATATATTGATTTAGTTTAAATGAACACTTTCTGCATAAAATTCTTTCAGTGACACCATAAACCAAATATACATTAAAGAGATACTGACACCTGAAATTAAACTTTTTTTTACATCTATTATAATATTGGCTTTGCAAGCTACTTCTAACTTTGCCATAAAGTATTTGCATGATGCTTTTACATTACCTGTCTGATCCCCCATGTTCCTGTATGAGGGGGCTGCCATATTTGTGCAGCAGGAGTCCGTTAGCATTAGAAACTGTAACTAACAGGCTGAGATGGGACAGTCAGATTGGCAGAGAGTCAGGCTTAGGAACTTCAACTAACAATTATATACAAAAACAAACCTCTCAGCAAAAAATGATCAACATGACCTATAGGTAACATTTAATGTACATTCATATGCTAAAATTCATTTTTTAGTGTCAGTATCACTTTAATGTGGAAATTAGAAGGATGCTGTTATGGTAATAACTTAAATGCTTGTCCCTGATGTGTACATGCAGAGGGGACTCAATATACTATTGCAATACTATTCATATTTACAAATAGAGAACAAACCTTTATGATCCCTAGATTAGTGCTTGCTGCTAGGTAACACCTACTGCAGAAAATATGAAGCCACAATAAAAAAATCTTTTTAGATGCACATATGTTTTAAATGTGTCCCACTGAACAAAAAACAGTATTCTTTTCTCTCACTCAATACAACACCAAGCAGAAAACAAAGATGTCCTCCAGTTAAAAGGCACAGGACATCAGCAGCACAAGGAAAACTGGAGTGCACACAGTGGTTTATTTGTCCTCCTTTCCTTTTGTCTTTCTATAAACCATCTCTCTGAAGCTGGACAAGATTTTGTTTTCACGTTTACTTCTTTCCTCTTGGTTGAAGGACGCCAGGGCTCTCTTTTCATCTGCGCTGTAAATCTGGTTTTCCTTACGCAGACGCACAGCCTCCATACGGCGATGTCTAAATGAAAAATTAATACACTTATGAATGAATGGAGAAATTAATTTTAATCAAACATGCAGAAAATCATATCAGGATGTATATGTAGCTTTTTGCTTTTCTCTATTACAGATTTAAAGGTGAAGTTCAACATCAACATTTGGCTCCTTTACAAACTCCAAATAGTTTTCTAGCGTTTGTCATTTTTGCTTAAATTTTATTTTGTCTTTATTACAAACAGAATCATAGACACTGCAGACTGCAGCTGCCAGCAAAAAATGCTATGAAACATAAAGTAATTGGGAATATGCTTCATACATTGGAAAAGCTGGAAAAAAGCAATATAATAAAAGCATTGACAGACATAGGTATCATCGATAAGAGTGTTATTTGTAATCAATAAAATACTTTTCTAGCAGTGATAATGCAAAAAGAATGGAGTAAGAAGCACCTTCTACCAATCAAGAAACAAAATAAATGGTGTGCAGGGTCAAGTAATATATGAAAAAGGTTCTATAGAGAGTAAAGGTGGCCATACACGGGCAGATAAAGCTGCCGATATCGGTCGTTTGGACCGATTTGACAGCTTATCTGTCCGTGTATGGGGGCTTCCGACGGGTCTTCCCGATCGATATCTGGCCACGATATCGATCGGGAAGGTTGGATTTTTAACCGACCGACCCGTCGGAGCCCCTTGGCGCATCGTAATTCGATCGTTCGGCCATACGGCCGAACGTTCGAATTACCCCCGATATAGCCATGCTGTTAATGGCACATCGGGGAAAGATCCGCTCGTTTGGCGATGTCGCCAAACGAGCGGATCTTTGAGTCTATGGCCACCTTAAAGAATGACCCCAAGATTGCACCACCTATTTGTTATTCCATAAGTCCCATGAACATAAAGGTAAAACTTAACCTTTATTAGTATGTATTAAAATGACACCAAGGGTGGAAATCAAAATAATTAAAATTACAATCAGGAGGAGCACATTATAGCTGAATTGTGTAGTTTATCCCAGATGCTTAAGGATTGATTGTGTTCAGAACTGGTAAGATCATATAAGAAGCATCATAGTGGGGACTCACTACATTAAGTCATGTGAATTAGGGAAAAAGGCCCATAGTAGTCGCCCTCTGTTACCCAAAGGGTTAATTGACTGAGGAGTACGAAAATATGCAGGTTCCAACTATTTATCAGATAGAATTGAAACGTGGGCATCAATTGTATCAGCCCAAATCAATTCACGAAGTAGCCCTAATAGGACAGGAAGTATATAGTTTAAAGCCCTGCCGGTGTGAATTAAGTTGTCAGCGTTACATTCTATCAATGTTAACCGCTGTTGTGCCGTTCAGCCAAACACCTTTGTCGCACCCCCAGATACACTGTGTTGCCAACGGTAGGGTATATTTCAGAACGAGTGACTAAAATTTCAGCAACAGTGTCTACCTGCCTAGTTGAGCTAAAAGAGTAACCAGCGCCTGACGCGCGTTTCGCTCGCTCTGCGAGTTTTGTCAAAGGCAATGTTTCGGGGGGTATGCCCCTTTTTCTGTATACTTTGTTTGGTTAAAAAAATTGAAAATATCCAGTTTGTAGTTAAGACAGCGCCTGAACACCAATTCCCAGTATCAATACAAATACAAACCTGCTACCACTCATCACATAGCCAGACTTCTCGAATGAAGCAATTTCATCGCTCGTTAAGCCAATTTCGCCTCTTCTTGGAATACGCTTTCCGGCTTTCACATACTCTGCCATGGCTGCACCTTCACCAGGCAGCAGAGCATGACCATAGCTTTGAGAAAAGAAAAGGTTATTGGTAACAAAGGAACTATATAATCATATCAGTTATTCTTTCAGTATATGGATATTAAATCCTAAGAACAGTGCTCTGACCATAGTGCAAAATGCAGCATACAACATTTTAATTTTGTGTGGTTATGGTATATTACAGTCCTCTGTACTAAAATGGTATTTTTCACAGTAGAACACCTAAGCTACAAAAATAAAGCATATCTCTATAAATGTTGATTGATATTGGAAGTTTATTGATTCCCATTGTGTCACAAAGCTCAATCAGACTTGTATTATAACAAGTAATATATCCTTTACTTTAAAAATATAAAAGTATCCTTTACTTTAAAATATAACGGATATTTTGCAGTCCATCAGATTTTCATGACTTGCATAAAAGCCCTCAGCCGGCAGTCGTAGAACACCTTGGGGAGTTTGAATATCCTTATAATTCACAAGAACCCATGTGGTCTAAAGCCTGTGCATTTATAGTCATGAAACTTTATGGTAACATTTAATATCCTTATATTTTATATTCACCAATGTATTAAATTGTGTGCCATTGACGATTATGATGGGTTCCCTCACATAAGATACTCAGATAGCCCAGGGTATGCAGTTTTAAAGACAATACTTCTTGATGTATTATACTGTATGTCATGCTTAAACTATAGCAAAAGTGAAAATTTAATATAAGCTTCATCGTACTGAAATAAGAAACTTTCTAAATACAAATCCATTAAATATTCTCAATAATTTCTGAAATAATCAAGTTTATGTTCACTGTCCCTTTCTTGGCATCTGCTTCTCTTAATTCTGTCTTCTTGCAGCAGCTGGGTGTCAGATAGTAATTGACAGTTAGATCCAATAAATCATATAGGGGGGGGCTTCCTTTCCTAGCAATGCTCATTCCAATAACTGATTCCAGTATAAAGAAAATCTAACAAAATAACTGCCTTTTACACAAATCCTGCATTTAAAGAGACATGATTTCTGGTGATTCTCATATCTCTTCTAGGCAAAAGGAGCCCCCCCCATAAGATATATTGGATTTAACTATCAATCAATATCTGACACCCAACTCCTGCATGAAGAGAGAATGAAGAGAAACTGAGAGAGGGATAGTGAAAATAAACTGGATTATTTCAGAAACGGTACAGAATTTTTAATAGATTATATTTAGGAAACTTATTTCAGTATGCTGAAGCTTATAGTAAATTTTCATTTTGCCATAGTTACCTTTTAATATAATAAGAAAAAAATGACTTACTTTAATGGTTTATCATCTTGTGACAGATGTGTAATTGGCACTTCTGGTCCCACGAATTCAAACTCATCTAAATTATTTTCTGTGGAGAATAAAAAAAAGTTTTGGATTGTTTTCCTGTCACCAATTAAACAAGCACAGATTCACCACTTTTGGTTTGGCCGAATCCTTGCTTTTTTTTTTTTTGCAGGATTTGGCTAAATCCTGGGTTTCCAAGCTTACTGAATCCGATCTCTTAAGTCATGTGATTTTCAAGGTCTGAAAAACTGAGCACAATATTTTAAATTTGGTTTCTCAAATTTAAATACACTGTACAAATTAGAGTTTGGATTTAGTTCAGGATTCGGCCAACCTTTTGTGGATGTTTCTGAATTCGTCCAAATCCAAAAATGACAGATTTGGGGCATTCTGACCAAAAAACTAATTATTAAAAGAAGAAATTGACATAAAACCAAAATAAACACTTTCTACTAACCTTAGTTTTACCATGAATTTATTCTATACAGCCCTTATAGCCATTCTGGTTTTACCCTACTGGGGCAGTTTCAGCAATATGGTTAAAGACCATTTTTAAACATATGATACATACTTGTTTTCTCAACCCATTGATCTTCCTCCTGTTTTTCATCATCTGAATCTTCACTGCTTGAGTCACTGCTTTCTTCCTTTACTTTCTTGCTTCTTTTTTTCTTTGACTTCTTCCTATTTAAACATTTGCATTTTTCTATATTATATTGCATTAAAGGAAAATGGAAATCCTTACAAACTAAAATATATTCTATTGTTTAGCCATGCTAAAGCTACATAAGTAAAATTCATTTGAAGGAGCAGTTCAACTTCAAACAGTACATTGGAAGCAAGTCATTTTTATAGCTGCTATATTTTTACTACCATAATTATTTTGTTTCAGGAGAACACCTGCTACTGGAAAACATAAGGAGGGACAAAATAATCTTAAAATATAATTTAAAATGTTATCATTTGTTTTATAATATCTGAAAAAAATACAAAAAAATACAAATTCTCCTTAAATATCATGGTCTACATATATACTAAAGTTCATTTTAAGGTAATCTACCCCTTTAAATAAATCCCTGTCTTGCAGACAACAGACAAGTGATTTATGGTATGAAAGCCCACTATTCGGCCACAGCAAAATGTTGAACAAAAATTTACTTCCTGTGTTTTTTCTTCCTTCTCTTAGACTTCTTTTTCTCATCTTCATCTGGAACAAAGCACATTTTAAAATAATCTAATACATGAGAATATAAAGATCTTGGTTTAAATTTTGACAGAAAAGAAAACAATAGAGAATGTCACTAAAAGGAGACATTCCTGGTCTCTCCGTAAACTTTAATAGCAATACAAATGTACACTTACACAAATGTAAGTGTAGTAAATAGTCAAAGCATCTGCAGAAGGAAGCTGCAGCAGGAACAGTGAGTCCAAGTCACAGTTAGAGAGAGAGAGGAGTTACTGCAGAATTTTGCAGTTTTCATTCACAGTTATGGTCATTCCTGTGAGAGAACAAAAGGATATTCTCAGCCCTAATTTCAACCTGGGCACTGAGCAGAAATCGCCTTTCTGCAGTTCTGATTTTTAAGAAGTAAAATCGGGCATTATATTGTGAGTATAATACTAGAAGATGAAACTGACACAAAGCCCCATATGTAATAAGAGACACTAAATTTGCCCAGAAGCAGCAAGCCATAGCAACCAATATGATGTAACGAGTAAAGGTGGCTAAGTGTGGGTTAATTATAGGCTCAATTCTCCAGTATACACCCCTGCCACAGGTGTAATCGCAATATGCATAAGGAAAACAGGAACTGTGAATGAGCCACTGAAGCAGTACTAGCTGCAAAAAGTGTTTATTCCAACCATTGGAATAAACACTTTTTGCAGCTAGTACTGCTTCAGTGGCTCATTCACAGTTCCTGTTTTCCTTAACCAATATGATGTATGCTTTAAAGCAGGTGACCAGAAAATGCTACCTGTTAATTGGCTGCTATGGGTTACTGCTCCTGGGCAAACTTTTTTTTCTTCTACATAACCCTGTATATGTCTCCTTTAATACAGCACCTAGCATGTGAAAGTGTTTGCTAAAATATAAAAAACATCTTCATTCCACCACTAGGTGGAGAATGACAAAAAAGCAACTGACAATTGTATTTCTGCTTGAGATATCACTGAACAATGCTCTTTTGGAATTTTTGCCAACCCTACCTTCTCATGAAAATGTCATCCTACAAATTTTTGCTTTATTTAAAAACAGCCGCCAGATGCCAGTATAAAAAGCAGATTGCACATGGACCCTCTTAGTTTAGCATGTATTAAAAACTCCACTCTCTCTGGCTAGCAGGCAGCCACTTCTAAACCATGAGGTGAAATTTCCCAAGCAATTGCAAACTATCTGAACTAGCTTCTTAGGAATCTTTTCTCCCTGAGAGAACCTTGGCCAACTCCGTTATGCCAACATGCAGCGTTGGTCACACCAGCATGAATAGGCTTCAGTTCTGGATCATTAGAAGTAAAATACATATTTACCACCACTATCAGATTCAGAGTCATCTTCTGAATGTTTCCTGCGCCTTTTCTTAGAAGACTTTTTCTTTTTTTTCTTTTTCCTTTTCTTCTTCTCTTCTAAGGAATTACACAAATATACAAGCATATAATTGCATTAAAATTGAGCTTTTTTTGTCAATTAAATCAAATAAATAAATATACATGGAACACTGCCTACTTATATAGCTGGATAAATGAAACAAGAGGAAGCAGGGTTGGACTGGGCCAGCTCTTTTGGGCCCCGCCATCCCAGACCCACTCCCTGCACTCCCTCTTCTTACCTACCTCCTTGACCCATGGACACGCCGGAAGAGGTATGCACGCGGGGGTGCCAGCAGAGAGGACTTTGCGGCTGGGGGATCGTGTGGGGGGCCCCTGAGGCTGCAGGCCCTTTAAGTAACAATTACTTACAAAAGCAGACCAATTGGTCACCTAACAACTTTAAATGTACATTAATATTTTGAAGTTGAACAGATTTTTTGTGTCAGCATCACTTTAAAGGAACAGTTCAGTGTAAAAATAATGACTGGGTAAATAGATAGTCTGTGCAAAATAAAATATGTTTCTAATATAGTTAGTTAGCCAAAAATGCAATTTATAAAGGCTGGAGTGACTGCTTGTCTAAGCCAGAACACAACTTCCTGATTTTCAGCTCTCTAAGTCTGAGTTAGTCAGCGACTTGAAGGGGGGGCCACATGGGACATAAATGTTCAGTAAGTTTGCAATTGATCCTTAGTATACAGGTCAGATTCAAAAGCAACAGTTATGAACCATGTGGCCCCCCTCAAGTCTCTGATTGGTTACTGCCTGATAACCAATCAGTGGAAACCAAGAGAGCTGAAAAGCCGGAAGTAGTGTCCTGGCTATTATGTTACACATCCAGTAACTTCAGCCATTTTTGGCTAACTAACCATATTGAAAACATTTTTTATTTTGCACAGCCTATTTACCTGGTTTTTATTTTTATACTGAACAATTCCTTTAAGATGGCACTCCCTTAAGAAAGTATGAATAAGCACCGAATCTCCCCAATGGATGCAGTATACAATTTGAGAAAATTTTGTATAACCAATATTAGATTAAAGATTCCAGTGGTTTGGCACCATACTCTGTAATGTTACACAAACTGTCCACTTACTTGACCTCCTCTCTGTGGTCGAGGAGTCCATGCTACATAAACATATTCCTATTTAGTAATTTCTGAGACGTAGTGGCCAAGTGATTAAAAAAAAAAAAAAGACAAACAAAAACCCTATCTTTATGGTCGAGAAATGCTCAAGTATACAAACACACGTCTTGGGAAACAAAATATCCAAAATCTCTACCCAGAATTAGCAAATCTACTCCTATTCAAAGAAAGATGCATTATAGTAACTAGAAAATCAGCCAATTGCCTTGGTAGCAGAGTTTCAAGAATGAAATGCTGGGTCCACAAATGACAGTTTGTCAGGGAGAACAGGGAAAAACAAGTTTTGCACTGCAGCAGAGACCAGTGAAAACAGAAAGTAAGGGTTGAGGGACAGGCTCTGTAAAACCCTAATCTAAAGAGTCAACATTGGCATCAGACTGAGTCACATAAGTAGCAGTGTACGTTGCTGTGCTACATATCAGGTATAAAATGTGTATTCTGCTTCAGGCAAGATTTATATGAGAGTAAACACCAGTTCCTGGCAAGCAATAGTTTATGAAAAAACCTAGATTCAATTTAATTAAACCAAATGAAAGTAAAGAAATGAAGAAGAGTCCTGTCTAGCAACTTTAGAAGGACAGTCGTGTACCAGAGAGTATCTGATCAGTGTATTTTTTTTTTTTAACTTGGGCTCCATATACAGTTTTTATTTTCATTTAACTTGTCTGAGCCTAAATCCAGCTGGCAATACACAGGCCAAATATCCAGCAGCGAAAGTACAACATAAAATGTATATTTCCTGAAGCTGACATCCGATTCTCAATTTTAATACGGTTTCTGCAGAAATTTTAAACTTGTTCACCTACCTTCTGAAGAAGATTCAGAACTGCTTGATTTATTTGACTTTTTGTCCTCTTCTACCGGTGTGTGCTCATCGGAACTGCGCAGAAAGTAAAAAAAAACAAAACACGTAGCATTAAATTCAATAAAGCACTTATACAAGAAAATTTGAAAAAGAAAACAGAGTGGCTTACTCAGGTTCAAGAACTTTAGGAGAAAGACCCCAAACTTCCGGTGCTCCGAGCTCACCAATTCTCTCCCTCTCATTTAAACGCCTGCAAAAAAACAACACAAGATTATCATGTAATTAAATTATTTTAGAACAATTAAGTTGGCTTACATTGCCAACTCTACTTATCTAAGCAACAATGTATTGATCTTTAATAATTCAGTAACGTAACAAAGTCTATTCATCTGTAGGCACTATGTTTTCAAGACATGTAGATTTCTTTAAAACCTTCTAAGCACTTTAGCAATCTTCCTGAATAGATTTTCAGTTTCGAAGCAGTTATTTACTTTTTATGATAAGTCAGTTCTGCTGTCAGTTCTGAAGGAAAATAGAGAACTGTTCTGATGTTGTTCTACTCAGGAAAGAGATGGGAAAAAACATGTTAGGTTTCTGATTTGTCTCCTAAAGAAATTGACCATAGAGTGAATGCGATAAAGACTCATAAGCTAAGGCAGAGACTGGTGTGTGTTATGTATAATATATGTAAAGTGCTGCAGAATATCAGTGTTATATAAAGAATAGTAATAGTAATGCAGTAGTAATAGAAAATACCCTGGTACCTTGCAATGAAAGCCTCCTGCCTTTGTCTCAAAAGTTCCTCCTTCCCCTTCTCAATATAGTCTCCATATTGCTTCCCGTGGTGGGGTCTACCGGAGAATGTTCGCTCTCCAGAATGGCTCCGGCGGTGATCATTGGCAGCCACTCGTTCCCTGGATCTAGATCTTCTTCCTCTTCTATCTGGGGATCGTTGGTTGCTTCCGTGTCGCCTTTTCCGTGGTGAATAATCTGAGCTTCTACTACGAGAACGACTAGGTGCCATGATTCTACAACATAATCGCATAAAAATAAACACTAACTTCGCTAAAGTATCAGTTCTGTGTATAAGGTATAGCAGAACGCCTGCTTGGCGGAAGTCATGTGACCAGATGCACACGGAGCTCAGCCATAATTGTTATGGGCAAATCATTACAGGAAACGACTCGTTCACATTGCAGGAAGTGGATTCATTTTGAAACACGGAAATTGCGATTATTGGACAAATTGTGTCGGATATCTAGGCCTGTAGATTAATAAACTAGTTCAAATAGGGAGTAATTTGAGGTAGCCTGACATCTAAACTTTTATCTTCTGAGTTGTATTTTGTTCAATTATAGCAACACCACGTGACAAAAATTCTGCTGTAGATTAAAGGTATGCTGTCATGAAAAAACATTTTTTAATCAAAATGCATCAGTTACTAGTGCTGCTCCAGCAGAATTTTGCACTTCTATCCGTTTCTCAAAAGAGCTAACAGATTTTTTTATAATTAATTTTGAAATCTGACAGGTTGCTACCCGGCCGGTATTTTCCCGGCCTAGACGGTAAAATATCTGCCAAGGCTGGGGCCGGTATTACAGATTTCCTGTTCCTTCGCATGGCAGTGGGCAACCAATGGGATTCATTCCCATCACGTGACCTAAATTAGCAAGCAATCAATAAATTTGGCTCCCCACCCCCAAGCATCCATCTCATTTCCTGTCACGCGAGCTCACCCGATGTGCCAGCAGGGTCTCTGGGCTCTACCTGCTGAAGCTCCAGGTCCAGGTACTTTTGCCTGTGTGAGGCCTGTGAGGGTCCAAGGAGGACCATGGCCATGTGTGCCTATCACCACAGTCAGTCACAAAACCTTTGGGTGTGTGCAATAAGTTGGTGTTTGCATCCAAACAGAAAGTGTGGGGCTCTCCTCACGGTGCACTCTGCACTCTGCCGGATAGCGTTCAGTGAAGAATGAGGACTGCAGGTGTATGATACAGAGATCTGAAGGACACGAGTTATCTGGCAGATGGGCCATTTCCTATGATGCCCAGAGTGAGTTGGTTCATTTGTCTCCCCGGAATTGAAAATGGGAGAAGAGGGTGAGTAGGAATAGCAATTCAGAACAGAGCACCTGTGGCTGGATCATCATGTTGATTAGGACTCATTCAAGTTGAGGACTGAAACAGGTAAGGTGTTCAACTACATATATATTTATTTACATCATGTAAGTAAAACAATTCACCAACAAAGGATTGTGACAGCCTTATCACTGCTAGTGGATTGGATCCACATCCTTGTGGAAAGTTTTTTAACCTAGCCTCTGTGTTATAGGTTCATTGCTTGATGAAGCATAAGCTGTTTTAACTATGCTGCCCCTTTAAGGGAAAGGCAAAGGGCCTGGTGCACTAATTGCCTCTGGCATGCTAATGACCTTTCGAGAGTGCTGCAGGTGTATGAGCTGATGTAGCAAATTGTCTGTCGGCTATACCAGCAAAGGATCTTCATACAATTACAACTGTTGTGGGTAAGGTTATTCAACCAAATCCCTGGAATACACAGTATTGTTGCTTTCTCAGCACAGTGTTTCACAAACACTATGGCTAATAAACCACTTACCTTGAAAAGGTTAGTAGGAAATTGTGGGTAAATTACCACCAGAATCTCCAAATGAAGCAGTGAGTATATCAGGAATCTTTATTTCAATCCTCCGGAATCAAGACGGTGGTACTTACCTGCAGTTTTTCCTTGTGTGTAAAATGGTTGTTTATTCCTGAATGGCAATTTAGCATATAAATTCTAACGGCATTTATGGTTGTTATTACTATATGTCTACAGGTATCAGTGCTATCGTGATATAGCCATACTGTGTGTGTGTTATAATCACACCCTTGCACTTAACCAGGATTTTGTACCACAATATCCGCATTAAGCAGTATCATAATACAGCATATCATACTAAATGCATGCCTAACTTTGTTTTGCTACCATACGACAGCATCTGCATTTAACCTGTGCTACCATGAAGCTACCATTCAGCATATGGATAAAGTACACTTCTGCACAGGTAGGTATACTAAATGTTCAACTACAGCTCCCTATACCACCATGGTGTAATGACTGCATTCAAACGATATTAGCAGAATAGCCACTCGGCATTGGATTAAATGCACTTCTGCAGCACCTCATTATTATTATATTACAACTTGTGTAACAATATGCTATCAGTACTGAGCAAAGCTATCATTGTATAGCCATTCAGTGTGTTGTGTTGAGCATGATGATATAGTTCTCTATACTACATATCGTAATGTTTGCATTTAACCAGTAATAACAGTATAGCATTCAGCATATGGAGTATTCATTATTACCATTTTACAACGTATGTAATAATTGCTATCGGTATTGATCAAAGCTATCATTGTATAGCCTTTCAGAATATTGTACGTATTGTATTGTAAGTGCTCACCTACAGTTCTCTATACTATCATATCACAATGTCTGCATTTATCCAGTAATGGCAGGATTAGTCATTGGTATTTCGAATGGATAGACCCTCGCACACCCGTTATGCAGTATAGATTAGCTCGGTGCTCAATGGATGGAGGATACGGTAACCTCCCAGTAACTGGAACAAAAAAACACACCAGCACACGAGACTTGTATCTGCAGGGCAAGCCCTTGCAAAAGTTTTTACTGCGGTGGTGCTTAGTCATTGAGCATGTGGAGGCCATAGGCTGTCCTACAGGTGCAATTCTGCAGTTCATACAACTATGTGTCTGCAAACATCAGTTTTATCATGATATAACCATTCAGTGGGGTTCTAATCACACCCTTGCATCATACTTAGGGTACCCTTGATTTCATTTGTTGCCTTACTAAGACATCTGCATGTAACCTGCCCATCATAATGTAGCCATTCAATTATGCCAAATTTTTTGTACTATGCAATTCAATATATTAACATATTGCAATCTTTACAGTTGACTGTATTCATATGTTTAAATGCTAAGGGCAATCCGGAAGTGCAACATGTTTACCACATTGCAATTTCTGCAGACATGAGCACTATTACAATAGATATGTAAACGTTTCTGCAGTCCATTGATATGGCCTTACAGCTGTGTAAGTACTATCATGATGGATATTCTACATTTTATGGTTCATGCACCATTTTAACATGGTGATTCAGGTCTTCATATTCCCTTCAAATACCTCTCCAGGTTAATCCAGCTATTGTCACATCACAACTTCTGAAGTCATTATGATATACCATTCATTACATTGCTGAAGCTCTTCATGGCGGTTCGATAAATTGTACTGGGGTTGTGGCCTTTTTCCATGATTCTATCCTACAGTGTACTCTGTAGGTTATCTCAACTATGCTCAATAGCAAAGTATATCAACACTAATTGTACTGCACTCATGGGTGCAGGTCTCGGCAGGTTATATATATTAATTCCAAAATATATGAATACTGGATAGATAATGCTGTGTCTTATTATAATGATACAATTAATTATACAACCGAGTTGTACATGGCTAGCCTATAGTGACATATAGCTTCGTAACGTATAGATTACAGAGCACCTTTGCTGTACTTTTACTAATGTGTTTAGATATTGGGTTATTAATGTATTTATAATCCCTATAATATGACTTCTCGCCATGCAAGGTTTTTGGTGCATATTCGCAGCTAGTGGTACCTTGTCCATTACGCAGTATTATTTTATACAGCACTGCAGTTCACTACCATTATATCATGACCTTGTAAAGTAAAAGGCTTATGCATTCAGGAAACTTTGAAATTATAGTCCATACTATGAACCAATCTTGTTGCACAGTTGGTAAAGCGCTGGTTGTTCCCCCGAGGAGTCCAGGGTTCAGATCCCAGTGTGGATACTTTCCCTGACTTTTTGAGGGTTGTCATTTTAGGTATAGGGGTTGCAAATATCCTATTACTCATCTACAGTTATTAATTACTCCCATAATGCAGCTCATTATTATATTATAACGGTATTGCATCTGCAGTTAACCATTTCAAATGTGTACTTAGAAATCTGTTTGTAACGTGGTATTCAAATGATTGCAATTCTTCATTGGTGTTTCAATTCCTAGGCTGTCCTACATTCTATTATCTTTACCAGCATTCAACTGGTACTGGCCAGGGAGTATCATTGATCCCACATGATAGCAATGCAGCATTTAAAAATGCAGGCATGCAAAAAATGGTGAGTATGGGGAGTTTAAGCGATTACTAGGAGACTCTGAGACGCAGACAGTTATTCATTTAGCAAAAATGTTTGTTTCCCGTTAATATGTATAAAAATACACAATGCAGTAGGATACAATGATAGTGGGACATATGGTGTCAGGCTAATTAAATTGAGGGTGGTTCACCTAATAGTTAGATATGCATTCTGGAGCATTACAGCAGTATCTTTTCCACAAGTACCAGGTCCATGCTATGCCTGGTCTCCTTCCACGTGGAATGTCTACCATATATTCAGCACTTTATCTTAATTTTCTGTTATGGTATTTATCACCATACGGCCCTCCTAAAGTGGCTATAAGCTTTCTACGCTATTTTTGATACAATATGTATGGCTACAGCTTTCCTAAGTGAGACCGTTCAAATGTACATAATATACAACATGAAACAAGAAATCTTCATCAGCTTTAGTCTGGCTTTCAGTAAGTTAATAATGAGGGTTTGGTCGCAAATTATTGCTGTTCCACAATATTCTCCATTATAATACTGTGTGTATTTTATTTTACAGCTCACCATCAGAGCAGCCAAGTCTTGATGCTAATTGGCAAACTAATAGAATATAAACGATATATCCATTTGCGATGTCATTCTCTTGCAATAACTTTAAATAGTCGGTATGGTACTATTGCGGTATTTCTTGTATATAAATGTATTATCCATAAAACGGAGCCCTATAGTACTACAAATATAAGTGGAGTGGTGAGTATGCTACAAGGTGGAGTAACATTCTAAGGTATCCTCATATCATGCAACTGTATTGCCATGTCCCTTTTCAATGTTTAATCTCTCAATGAGAAAACCTATTAATGCTTCTGCAACTGCATGGTGGTCTATTCTATTGAATATTGTTGAATGTGATTTCCTTCGGTCAATATATTATTGAGTTGCAGTCGCAGCTATCCACAGTACCAAAGTTGATCTTTGAAATAAATACTCTAGTTGGAGGGTGCAGTGGCCTGTATATCAGTTAGCTCTCTTGGTTATACCCTCCCTATATATGATGCTTTTGTACATCCCATTGGTTGCCCACTGCCATGCGAAGGAACAGGAAAAGTGAAAATCCTATCATACTTACCGAGATTTTCCTTTCCTGGACTGTAGCATGGCAGTGGGCATGGCTTCCCGACCCTAGTGGGGAGAGCTCTCTGTTTTAAGTCAATGAGATGGATGCTTGGGGGTGGGGAGCCAAATTTATTGATTGCTTGCTAATTTAGGTCACGTGATGGGAATGAATCCCATTGGTTGCCCACTGCCATGCTACAGTCCAGGAAAGGAAAATCTCGGTAAGTATGATAGGATTTTCACTTTTACCGGCAATGTAGCTGCCGGTAAATTTGTAATACGCTTAAAAAGACTCCTCGGCCTACCCCCAATCCCATACCTCCCAACATTTTGGAAGTAAAAAGAGGGACAAAAATTTTTTTCCCGCACGTAGCGCAGCAAATTGTTTGACCACACCCCTTTCTGTGGCCACACCCCCTAATTACCATGTTTGTTTTACAAAATTTGGCAGGTTATGAAAGTTTGAAAATATTTCTTCTTATCTAAACTGTGTTTTTGTGTCTCAAAATTGTTACAAAGTATCTTATTTGCACCTGTTAGTTGTTCTGGGCTCTCTGCTAAAAGCCAATTAAGTGAGAAACTTTGTTTCTTTTTCTGGCTGTTCAGTGCAGAGAAAAGAGGGACTTTCCAGTACAAATGAGGGACTGGGGGTTGAGCTGTCAAAAGAGGGACTGTCCCTCCGAAAAAGGGACAGTTGGGAGGTATGCCCAATCCCCTGGAACTTAACTTTTCTTTTGCTTCTTGAAGTGTCCGTGGCGCGCCCCGTGCGTCCGTGACATCACGGTCCACCCCTTTGTGTCCCTGCCCCCCACCAGCCGGTAAAGAATATTAGAAAATGTGGGAACCCTAGGTTAGACTAGGGTTGCCACCTGGCCGGTAAAATGGTGGTTGATCCAAATGTTATTAATAGGGAAAATATATAAATATATAGGAAGCCCGGTATTTTTTTCCAAAAAAGGTGGCAACCCTAGGTTAGACATAGCCCCCCCCCCAGCAGGCTAACAGCAGAACAATGGGAAGGTAACCAAATAGCAGCTCCCTAACACAAGATAACCGCTGCCTAGTAGATCTAAGAACAGCACTCAACAGAAAAATCCAGGTCCACTGCAACACATTCAGTTACATTGAGTAGGAGAAACAACAGCCTGCCAGAAAGCAGTTCAATCCTAAAGTGCTGGCTCTTTCTGAAAGCACATAACTAGGCAAAATGACCTGAGATAGCAGCCTACACATAGGGTTGCCACCTGTCCAGTTTTGACCCAGGTCTATACTTCCTGCCCGGTTTTCCAAATAAGGAAAACCGGGCAGGATTCCCTTGATTGACAGGGCGATCGGCCAATCTCCGCATCATAGCCCTGCCCACTGACGGCATAGCACCGCCCACTGACATCCTGCAAATTATATGTTATTTAGGGCATTGCATACAGCTCATGCAGTGTACTGGCAGATAAAACAGTAAATGCTGGGGCATACTTAGTAAGTAAATAGTCCATACAGTCATCAGCAGTCATCAGGGCCCCCCCAATAAGTTAAAAAAAATCATTGGTGGTCAGGGCCCCCCCAATAAGTAAAAAAAAAACATTGGCGGTCAGGGTCCCCCATAAAAGTTTAAAAAGAAACATTGGTGGTCAGGGGCCCCATAGAATATTTTAAAAACAACATTTGTGGCAAAGGGTTTAATAAAATAAATAAAAAAAAACATTGGTGGTCAGTGGAACTTACCTTAGGTTCTTCTTCAGCTTCTTTCGTGGCTTCAGGACTTTTTGGGTCTTCGGCTCCGCTGGCAGCTTCGGGTCTTTGGCGATTTGGGTCTTCGCCTCTTTTCGAGACTTTGGCAGTTTGGCAGCGCATCACTTAAGGGGGGCCTGGCTAATCAGAAAACTGCAGCTTCAGTCCCAGTTGTACACCCTGTCCCCCTGATGGCGGCCATGCTTGAACATATACACCATGTCTTCCTTAAATTAAGAGAAGAGCAAGCATGTAGGGAATTTTCTGTATTTTAATGTACTAACTCAACTTTTAAAAAGCCACAACTACTTTAACATCAATAATGTGAAAAAATATAGAAAATTAAGGTTGTCGTTTTATAATTTTACATATTAAATAAAAACTAGGGATCCATACTAGTTAGTTAGCAGTGCCTCCCCATTAAGGGACCCCTAAAGAATAGGCATTGTCAACTAAGTAGAACTGGGTACCAATTAAATGCTTACCTAATAGACTATACCCCTGACCATTGCATATATATGGGTCCTCCACTGGAACCAGGCCCGTGACAGCATCTGCTTGTCCCTGGCAATAGCAGCCCTGCTTTGGGAATATCCCATGGGACATATGTGAACCTTTTCTGTATTGGACTGCAATGCAGAAGCTTATTATGAGGATGCAAACCCTAAATGACAGCTAGAGATACAAATTCTTATGATCCATAAGCAACCCCAAATACAATGTTTAAAATGTTTGCATGCCCATGATAAAGGGGAGTACCCCAACAGGCTCCCACTTGCAAGGCAAAGAATGCCAAATTGAATTGCTACAGGTTCTACAACAAAGCATTCCCATCACAATGGTCTGAGTTTCGATTCAAAACCCACTTTTTACTTCCCCAGGGTCCGACTGGGCTGAGACCCACTCCCTGCCTGAACCTATTGCTGCTGTCCCAGACCTCCCTCCCTGGCCCTGAGAAGAAATAAGGTCCTTTAAGTTCTAGTGGGCCCTGGGCCCCCCAGTCCTATGCTGCACATCCCTGCAGAATTCCAAACCCTCAGATTAATTAGCAGAAAGACTGAATTAACAAAACATAGAAACTCCTCCCTGGCAGTTTTAAAATATGTAATTTTATGAAATCTGGATACAGTTATCCCAGTGCATAAAATGAATTAGAGATATTATAGGTAAGTGAAATTTTAGGGTGAAAAACTCCCTTAAAAGGGGTAGTTCACATTTAACTTAACTTTAGTATGATGTAGAGATTGTAGACAGTGATGTTGTGAGCCAAGTTGCAAGTGGCCTGCATTTTTAATGTTTTGGTTATTAGCTTTTTGTTTAGCAGCTCTCCAGTTTAGCAGTTGAAAATCTATCTGGTTGCTAGGGTCCAATCTTTCCTAGAAACCAGGCAGGATGAATAGGAGTGGTATGAATAAGTATTAAAAAGTAACAATACCAATAAAGTCAAAGTCTCACATAGGCTCCCATATGAAAGTTTGCCTGCTGTGACTTGTGTCACTTGCAGGCCTGGATATGTGGAAAGGCCACCTAGACCCGGGCCTAGGGAGGCAGAATTTTAGGGGAGCGGCATGCTGCCCAACCACACCTACATTGGTTCAAAAACACTGGGTACAATCATTTTTTAAAATTTCCGGTGCGACAATCCCAATTGCTCCAGTCCAGATGATGAAAATTTGCACAAATAAAGGGGAGGGGACAGAGGCGATGAACGGCAGTGGGCCTAGGGGCGCCCACTATGTAAATCCAGCCCTGGTCACTTGTGTGTAATCTTGTGTAAACTTTAAAAGGTATCAGTACTGAGATTAACTGGACCCTGCATTGTTTACACCTCAAATTCAGACTGTAAACTCCTGCACTGTTCACACATGTAACCCCCCCTGCATTGTTCACACCTACAACGCCTCTATTGTGCACCGCTCAGACCCAGACCCAGCATGCGCAGAAAACCAGGAAGAGATGCGCGCGCTCCTAACTAGACTGGCAACTGCAGAGGAGAAGTTTGGCGCGGCTTGGGGTCCCCGCCGAGGGGGCAGCAGGCCCTATGCTCCCTGTGTGTGCCATACTCTGCCTTCCCTATGCTTCCTGTGTGTGCCATACTCTGCCTGCCCTATACTCCCTTACAACAAAATTTTTGGGGGCATCCCATAAGATAAAAAAAAATGTTGTCGCCAGGGCACCTCTTACAAGTTAAAAAAAAAATTGGGGCCCAAGAGAATATTTTAAAAAAACATTGGTGGCAGGGGCCTGTAGAGTTTTAAAATAATACATTGGTGGCTAGGTCTTTAAAAAAAAGGGACTTCGGGTCTTTTCCCGGCTTCAGGATTTCAAATTTGTCTCTTTCCGTGACTTCAGGTCTTTCCGTGGCTTCAGGACTTCAAGTTTGGCTCCTTTCGTGACTTCAGGACATCTTCAGTTCATCTCTTTTAGTGAATTCAGGACTTCGGCAGTTGGGGACTTTAGGTATGTTTTAATATGACTTACATTTTTCATATATAAGAGATCAGCGATATCCCTGCAGTGAGCATGAACCATTAATGTGGATATGGTCTTTAAAGTTCTTGTCATAACGTGGGTGTGGTTTGAATTGGGTGTGGTTTAAAACAGGGTGTGGTCAACACTGACTTCCATTATTAGCCCTCGACAATGGTGGCCAGAAAAAAATCCGGCCCTCTGTATCACAGAAGTTGGACAGCACTGTTGGTTAAGTACAGAACTGATGTGCAAACCCTAGACATTTCCTCACGCACAGGACATTTAATTTTTTAATTAATTAGCCTTTTGTTCAAGAGGTCTTTCCATCCTCCCAACTTTCCCGTTTTTCTTGGGACAGTCCTGATTTTGACAGCTAAAACCACAGTCCTGGATTGTTACTGAAATGTCCGGACTTTCTCTTTGATCTCCTGCACTGAACCCCCAGAAAAAGATACAAAGTTTCTAAAACATAATTGGCTTTTGGCCGAGAGCACAGAATACATGGCAGGTGCACTTAGAGACATTTGTTACAATTTAAGATAGGCAGTTCTCTTGGGAAACTGTGACTTGCAGTTTAAAGGGCACTTCACCTCCATTAGCAAAACTGTAATAACACATAACAACCACAGAAATGTGTTCAGACTTTTCGTAAACTGCCAAATGTTCTAAAATGAACATGGTAATTAGGGGGTGTTTCCAAAATTTTGGGAGGTATGGCCACAGGGGTGATTCTCTGCCCCTTGCCGCCTGAGATGGCTCCTGTTATGCCTCTCCTCCCTAGCGCTTACCATTCTTGCACAGGAGTGGGTCCAGGATCTCTGCACTAGTAGAGATGCATTTCTGGTTTAATAACTGGAAATTCAGCTCTTAAAGTTACCAGGCCTTCCCTGGTTGCTTGGGGGCTGCTGCCTACTAAGCTCGCCTCATGGCAGCAGCACCCATGGTTGGCCAGAAAAAAATCTGGTCCTCTGTACCACAGAAGTTGGGACAGCACTGTCTGTGTTAGAGGAAGTGACTTAGTTGTTTAAAAGGGATGTTCACCTTCAAACAACTACTTGTTTCCAGATACAGTAGATCACCAGAAATAATGACTTTTTCCAATTACTTTCCATTCTCTATGTGTGACTAATTTTCAAATTTTAAAGTGTAAAGTGTCATTTTTCACCTTCTAAAGCAGCTCTGGGAAGGGTGGGGAGGGGGGTCGTCGACCCTGTAAACTGTTCTAAATGGATACATTTAGTTGATACATTTCTTATCTTTGTCCCTGCTGAGCAGAGTTTCATTACAGGCAGTTGTTAGAATTGATACAATAGTTGCTAATACTCCAGAGATGCTGCTGAGAAATGTATCAACTAAATGTTGCAAAATTGTAACAGTTTAAAGTCTGCACCTGAATTACTGAGCTGTCAGACTCAAACACCAGAGACAGGAACATTCAATATCTGATTGACACAGCACTGGCACATTGTCATTTATTTCCCCATCATCTATAACTTCTCGTTTTCCGTTACAGAACCTGCCAGATTGTTTCACATTTCTGCTTCCTAGAACATTTTCTAGCCAATCCCAGACGTGACAGACGTGATCCGAGCGTTTGCCAGTTTCTCTTCGCCTCAGCCAATCATTGCGGGGCGGGGCTCCCAACTGTCATTACAGACAGCCGCATCTGCGAATCACGAGAGTCCTTATACCGTGCTACCTGCGGACGCGTCAAATGAGTTGTGGGCGGGCTCTGTGCGAAGATAAGGTGACCTGCGCTGCCGCACACTTCTTGCGTTTGGAAGGGTAACGGAATAGCAGCAGTCATGTCTCTGTCCAACAAGCTGACCCTGGATAAGGTGGATGTGAAAGGGAAGCGGGTAGTCATGAGGTAAGAGCGAAGTAGGCGTTCCCTTGGAAAGCTTTAGATATTGCAGAGTCCACATTTGTTAAACTACAGCTCCCACAATCCCTTCTGGTGTAAGGGCGGTGTAGCTTATTACGGGTGATCGCGAATGTAATCTCATACAGTGATGAAGCTGTTCTCGTACTTTGTATCTGAATGAGCGCTCGAATGATGTGGAGGAACTATCGTGGTTGCCCATGGCAAGTGGCCAATGTCCATCATCGCATGAGTGGCCTTTAAATCTATGAGGGTTGCTAATCGCAAAGTAGCGTCATTCCTGGGCCTTCCTATGCTTACGGCGGGTTTAATAGGTTGATGAGTGAGTGGGGCAGGTTAGTTAGACTGTAAATGCAGTGGGATTAGCTGTGTGACTGGCACTGTGGAACAGAACACGTATGGGGGAGTTTAACCCAGCTGAGGGTGTGACTAGTGGTGTAACTAGATGTTTCTGCCCCTCCACAGCAATTTAGGGCCCTACAATATTTATAAGTTGGCCTAGTCTACCAAGATATAATAATATTGCTCATTAATTAGGGCCTCACTGGGCCCTCTGCACTCCTGCACCCCCTGCACAATTTGCTTCCCCTGTAGTTACACCCCTGTGTGTGACAATCACTTTAGTATTGCAGCCGGGGTGCCATTTTGTGCAGCATGTCAGGCCTACATCCCACTACAACAAGGCATATAAGATGCACAGTATTGCTTCATAGATTTATAGTGTGATCCACCCTTCATTCATTCATTTTCTGTTGTAGGCATATACAACTTGTCAATGGGAAAGGTGATCTTGATCCAAACAATTACTGGAAGTTTCCTCCACTGACCTGACAGGGATCAATTGAACAATCATTATCATGTCACAGGGATGAGTGGGCCTTGGTTATTTGGCCCTGTACATGAAATTCTGTTAGGGCACGAAATAACGGCAACCCTTCTGCTTCCTTCTTCCTTATGTGGTGTAACTAGAAGTTCCTGGGCTCCACAGCAAATCAGTTTAGACCCCCTCCCCGCCCATCCTTCAAGCTGTCTCACAAGTATACACTGAATTTGTGTATCAGACTGGGCCCTCTGTGAAACTGAGGTTCCCAGCAGCATAATGTCCCCATGTTAAAACCTTTTACTTTATTAACTAGACGGCCGTTATCTTGTCTGCTAGCTTGTACTTAGATATGAAAGCATCCCACGCTGCATAGAAGCCAGAGACTTGTGCAATGCTACTTGGATTTGCTCTTGAAATTTATTTGCACCCCTGGAGTGGCATTTAAAAGCAACTGTAGACATAGAGAATCTATTTATAGGCTTCTGCCACTCCTACCAGCTCTTCTTTGCCGCATATTTTATGCTGTCAAGGACAAGAAGGTCATATATGATGCAAATGGATCCCCAGTGAACAAGCTATCAATGATGGCCTGTCAATATCACTTCTTAAAAATCTTTAGTGTCTTACTGAGCATACTAGGTCCCACCAGTGAACTTGCAATTGAGGGCCTACTCCAAATTAGATGTAGACCGTGCTGTTAAAACAGACCTATGGCAGATATTTAAAGAGAAAAATGAGTGATTTGTTTTTGACTGGAACCCACCAGTAGATCCTCTGGTAATCTGGCAGACCAGTCTGACCACCATGTCTCGCTATATGCAGGTATGGGACCTGTTATCCATTATGTTCGGGACCTGTGGATTTCTGCAAAACTGATCTTTCTGTAATTTGGATCTGTTATCCAGAATGTTCAGGTCCTGGGGTTTTCCGGATAACTGATCTTTCTGTAATTTGGATCTTCATTAGGGATGCACCAAATCCGCTATTTTGGATTCGGCCAAACCCCTGAATCCTTCGCGAGAGATTCGGCAGAATACCGTACCGAATTCTAATTCTCTGCATATGGAAAACATTTTTTATATAATTGTTTTGTGACAGTCGCGTGATTTCCCTCCCTCCCCAAATTTACATATGCAAATTAGGATTCACATTCGGTTCAGCCGGGCAGAAGAGTCTGGCCGAATCCTGCTGAAAGGTCGAATCCTGAACCGAATACTGGATTCAGTGCATCCCTAATCTTCATACCTTAAGTCTTCCAGAAAATCATGTAAACCTTAAATAATAAATAAGATGGTTTTGCTTCCAGTAAGTATTAATTATATCGTAATTTGGATCAAGTACAAGCTACTGTTTTATTATTACAGAGAAAAAGGGAAATCGTTATTACAAAATAGAATTCTGATAAAATGGAGTCTGTGGGAGACGGCCTTTCTGTAATTCAGAGCTTTCTGGGTAATGGGATAACAAAGCCCATATCTGTTCTATACAACAGTATTTTGTTCCTAGATATCCTCACAGTTCTGCAGGTAGAAATTGTCATAATCTGTGAGATGACTTGGGCATTTTATGTTTGTATGTAAAATTTAAAAGAGAAACTTTTTGTTGTTGAGGCCTAATGACAGAAGCTGCAGATTTTTCTCTGGCTAGACTCATGGAAATGAGTCATGGTCGTGTCATAGAAAATACATGTGCATCAATTTGTATACTGGGGTGTGCATCTAATTCTTTTACTGCACTAGAAGCACAGCCACTTTTTTTTTTTTTATTCCGTTTCACTCTGCCTTTGACTGGATTAGGTGGTCTGCTGATGTGACCACTTCAGGGTATGTGGTTCATCCTTACCTAACCTTTTGAAGTATAAATATATTCTGAACTAGTGACCAGATACAAGGTTGTGTCAAGAAGGGCAAGGGCTGATTCTAAATGGCATCCCTGAAAGCAAAAATAGAGCGATTTGAATGACAGGGGGCCCTGCTTGTATCTGCGCTCTGAACAGCTTGGAAGGTACATGCTGCCTATCCATACACACACACACACTTACAGAAAACACAAGTAAAGTATATTCAGTTGTGCAGCACACAATGGGACTGTTTGTTTTAGCTGCACTGACTTCTGGCAAAAATCCAATCTAATTTAACTCTGCTCATCAACTGCAGATTGATTAAATGTAAGCCAGTTGGAATTGACTATAAAAGTGACTTCATGGGACATTTCATAATAACCTAATATTAAAAGTCAAGATAATTAACAGTCCTTACTATAGCCTGGCAAGCATTTTGTCAGGTAAAATATAGCTCACTGAAATGTTTGTGCACAGGATTGCTTAAAAAAAAAAAAACGGGTCAAGAGATCAGTTTGTTTTTCATTCAGTGCTTGTAGGATCAGAGGCCTTTTTTTTTTTTTTTTTTTTTTTTTTTTTTTTTTTCTTATGCTTAAGGGGTGGTTCACCTTCACGTTAACTTAAGTATTTATAATGGCTTATTCTTAGAAACCTTTCAAATAGCATTCGTTTTTTCTTTTTTGTAGTTTTTGAATTGTCGTTTTCGGAAACTTTCCAGCTTTCAAATGGGGGTCACTGGCCCCCATCTTAGAAGCAAGTGCTGGATCAGGCTGCAGATTTATTGTCATTACTACTTTTTGTTACTAATCTTTCTATTCAGGCCCTCTCCTATTCATATTCTAGCCTCTTGTTCAAATCCGTGCATGGTTGCTAGGGTAATTTGGACCCTTACAACTATATTGCTGAAAGTGAAAACTGGAGAGCTGCCGAATAAAAAAAGCTTTTATTCTCAAATCACAAATAAAAAAAAAACCCAATTACAAACATTACGAATATCAATGTCTACATCATACTAAAAGTTAATTTAAAGTTGAACAACCCCTTTAACAGATGATATATTGGATGTTATGGGGCACCAAGATCTGTGACCAAGACAAGGCATTTAGGGTAAGGGCACACGCTATTTCGGGAGATTAGGTGCCCATTGACAAATCGCATCTTCTTCGGGCGACTTAATCTCCCCAAATTGCCTTCCCGCCAGCTAGAATTTAAATTGCCAGCGGGATGGCACTCGGAGCGCATCAAGTTGCCTCATGAGGAAACTTCGGGCGTCTTCGGAAAGCCGAAGCGATCAGAGTGCCATCTAGTCAGGGAGACTAGTCGCCTGAAGAATCTATTTGTCACTGGACGACTAATCTCCCGAAATAGCAGCATGTGCCCTGGCCCTAAAGAGTACAATGACCAACGCATCTAGAGGCCTATTGCATACTTATACTCATCAGGCATAAAAAAAATAAAAATTTTCTACTGGCGTATCCACAAAAAATGCTAATTACCTGTTTTGCTGAAACACTGGGTTCTAGCTTGCAGCATGACTGAGGTTGTTCTGTATAAAGGCAGACTCATTAGTTGCTTCCTCACACGTCTGTACAGTCAATTACAGGGCCCACTGAAAAATCTTATGCACCCCACCATCCCAAATGTGGGAAGCAAGACATTCTTAAACCTATATTATCAGTGATCCACTGGGCTTCCAATATCTGGGCCAGTCTGTAGTTACTCCCTTGTGATCATGGAGCATAGCTTTGTCATTCTAGGTCCCTCAGAATAAAAATACAATGAGTTTTGGCATACTGGGTGTTATCTAAAATGTACAGTTTCTAGCTCATTTCAGTTTGGGATTATGTGAAGATTACAGTATGTATTTAAAAACGTGATCTGAAGGCAGACGGTCAAACTGACCAGTAAAGGCCAGTTCTGTTCTTTCAGCAGCCATCTACCTGTTTGATTGTACATATGAATTGATACAGCCATTTGCTGAATGTATTAACAATAGCAACCATATTTCATCAGAATCAGTTTATTGTTTATTTTTTGGAGGGGATGCAATGCAGATGGAACAAAGGTTTGCTGGAGGATTATGTCTAAACTTGTGACACTTGTATTTTCTAGGGTTGACTTCAATGTCCCAATGAAAAATAATAAGATTACAAACAACCAAAGGTAAGTTGTGCTTTATTTTATACTTGATAGCTTTTTAAAGAAGTTTTAACATAGTGCTTGTATTGTACTTGCTATCATACTTATTTGGGGCATGTTAGATCATGCTCCTGATTGGTCCAACAATCTTTAGTTACATCTAGGCATGTCTGATAACTGCTAAAAACCCTCCCACTTTTTTAAAGGGGTGGATCATATTCTAAACACTCCCCCCCCCTTTTTAAATAGTTATCCAGAAATGACACTTTCAAAAATTGCTTTGTATTTTAATCAGTTTGCTTCATTGTATAACCTTAATTTCCCCAGCAGCAACTTGGGTCAGCCATGGCTGCAAACTTTGTGTACAGTTAAATTGATCGGGTTTGGACCCTGGGTAGCTGAACATTGATTAATGAACAATTAATAAAGTTGAAGTTACCACTTGTGAAACATTGCAATCACTTTAGTTGACACCATGAAGAATAATTGTTTGAAATCCTTTTTTTTGAATTTGAATCAGGGAGTAATGATGCGAAGGGGAGATGGTAGAGTGCTACACCACTCCTTTGTGCTGAGTATTTAACTTGTTTATCGGCATTGGTAAAGGTGTCCACTTTTAAATTGTTTTTAACTGTATGTAAAAGTGTTCTGATTAA
This sequence comes from Xenopus laevis, assembly GCF_017654675.1. Lineage (NCBI taxonomy): Eukaryota > Metazoa > Chordata > Amphibia > Anura > Pipidae > Xenopus > Xenopus laevis. Next base: position 51,561,910 of record NC_054385.1, read on the forward strand.
ATTTATTTTTTTTTTATTCAAGGATTAAGGCTGCTGTTCCCAGCATCCAGCACTGCTTGGACAATGGTGCTAAATCTGTGGTTCTTATGAGCCACTTGGGCAGACCAGATGGTGTCCCTATGCCTGACAAGTACTCTCTGGCACCAGCTGCTGAGGAACTCAAAGCTCTGATGAAGAGGTAGGGCGGACACACTAGTTTGTCTGAAAAGTTCACTTTTCGTGTACCAAGGATATAGAACTCCATATAAACTGTTAAAATGATTAACTTTCCTACATTGCTTTGCAACTCTTTCTGAATTGCAGTTTTTATCATCCACAGGCAATTAAAAGTTCTAATGGTTCTAAAATAGCTAGCTGTAGGGACAAGAACACTCTTGTTATAAATAAAATTTTGGTATTAATTAGGATAGTTGATAATTACATAATAATCTAATTCTTTGTACATGTATTGACAGCATTGCTGTTCTCTTATTCCATCAATCTTTTTTAACACCTATAGAGAGATTGTCTTCCTGAAGGACTGTGTGGGCCCAGAGGTGGAAGCTGCATGTGCTGACCCAGCCCCTGGAACAGTGTTGCTTCTGGAGAACCTTCGCTTCCATGTGGAGGAAGAAGGGAAGGGTAAAGACGCTTCTGGGAACAAGGTTGGCAATGTTTCAGATGCAATATTCTGAAGTGTAGTATGTGGGATTCATTCTTCTAAGGTCCTATTTCTTAACAGCTGTTGTTTAGCTATTCCTCTCTCGTGTGCTTCAACATAAAATCAAACTTGCTTGGAGCAATAATCCAACCTCTTCTAGGGACCTAGGTTTAATAAACCAAGGTATAAGGAGATTATGTGCAAGTGGGAGGCCAAGTCCATAAGAAAATAAATAAATAAATAAATAAAAGCTGCTTTCTAAATTTGAGCCAGTGCTGAGGCTTACATCTGATACTTTCTACAGTTTGTGTGACCTCTGATATTTTCCTGAATGTTAAGAGGTGGGAGGCTGTTTCTCTTTTTAGAAACCCGTGACCCAGTTTAACATGCTGTCCTTGTAGCAAGTAGTCTCACTACTGTACATGTACAGCCTGTAAATGCTGACCTTTACTTGACATTTTACAAACAAGACGTTCCTGTAGCAAAATAAATGTACTGTAGTTATTAGGTCTGCTTTGCAGAGACCCTGTAATACTTTGTGCAGGATACGGTTAGACTGGCTTCTCTGTTTACAAGGACACCTGCTTTCAGGGTGAAATTCAAGAGACCTTTATTATATAATATTACTGTATTTAACAGTCATAATGCAAAGGATGCTCCATATACAGCGTGCAGAAGGATTTTATTGGGATTCACCTCTAAATAGGGTGCATTGGCTAACTAGAAGGTACAGGTATTGGCAGTTTAAAATTGCTGTGCAGTTCTCATTCGGTCAATTTTCTGCACAGTCTGATTCAAACTAGCTGTACATTGTGAGCTACACTACAGCTTTGGTCTAATATTGTGCCAGACTGCTAATGATAATGTAACTGCTTCTTTAAACCCCCCCCCATGATGAAGGTCCGGGCCCCCTGCTTTCTTTGAGAAGTTCACCCCATTGAGTGCTATTCGATTCTTTCCATGCATAATTTACTACTAGTTGGTGTCCAAGTGAAAATTTGCCCAGTATTGATAAATGAGCCTGTTATGTATTAACCAGGGCATTTTCCACTAAATATCTAACAGTGACAGGCCAACAGGGTGATTCAATGGCCACTGTTTTCTGCAGAATGGTGGTAGTGGCCAAATTGCTCCATGCCATAGGTCTAATCCTTCTAATTCCTGCTGTGCTGGCAGGGATATTGGGAGACTAGACATTTGGATATGCAGCGCTTTATCCAAGAGGGTTGGGGAGTCAAGTAGGTGTAAACGTGTCTTATTCAGACACAAAATTTAGGGAGTGGCAGGTGCAGCAGCCTGCAACAAGGTCCTGTCAATACCCCATAGGGCAGGTCTAGTCTGTACATCCTGATGCTGTGCTTGCTCTTGTGCCCCTTGTTCTTGTACTTGCACCCTGGGGTAATGTAAATGACACCTTGTGTGTTTTGTTTTTTTTATAGCATTTACAGAAATGTAATGTGTGCATACAGACTTAATATTTCTGCCTTCTCCCCCCACTCCAGATCAAAGCAGATGCTGCCAAAGTAGATACATTTAGAGCATCTCTTTCTAAACTTGGCGATGTTTACATCAATGATGCATTTGGAACTGCACACAGAGCTCACAGGTAATTCTGCGTATTTTCTGGGGACTAGACAAGACTAACAGTTTGTAGCCAGTGCTTTTTTTTTTTCCCCCTTCATTTTATCCATGCATAATGCTTTAAACGAGTTGTTCACCTTTGAAATAACTTTAGTATGATGTCGAGTGCTTTGAATTACTCTACTTTAGTATGATGTAGAGTGTTATTCTAAGACTGTTTGCAACTGGTCTTTATTTTTATTTCAAGTTTTTTTTTTTTTTTTAAGTTCTTTAGCTTTTTATTTAGCAGCTTTCCTGTTTGCAGTGTAGGCAATATAGTTGATTTCAAATTACCTTAGCAATTAGCCCTAATTTGAAAGGGACTGGAATAGGTGAGGGACTGAATAAAAAGATTTAAGCCTTGGAGACAATGTTGATATATTTTTTTTTTTTCCTTAGATGCCTGGAAAGAGTTAGAAGGCAAATTAATTCAAACTAAAAAAAAAAAAAAAAAATATGAAGGCCATTCTGAACAACATGATGATAAAGTTAAAGGTGAAGCCCCCTTTTGAAGGGGTGGTTCACGTTCATACAACTAGTTGTTTTCAAATAGATCACCAGAAATTACTTTTTCCAATGACTTTCTATTTTATATGTGTGACCGTTTTTCTAATATTGAAGTGTAAAATGTCATTTTTCACCTTCTGAACAGCTCTGGGAGGGGTAGCAGACGACCCTGTAAACTGTTCTCACGGATACATTTAGTTAATACATTTCTTATCGTTTTCCCTGTTGAGCAAAATCTCGGTTTCATTACAGGCAGCTGTTAGAATTGATACAATAATTGCTAATACTCCAAAGATACTGCTGCAAAATGTATCAACTAAATGGTGCAAATTTGTAACAGTTTAGAGTCTGAGTCTGGCAGCTTAGTAATTCAGGTGCAAACACCAGAGACCTGAACATTCAACTTTAAACTTACATTTTGAAGAAAAAAAAACCAGTAAAAAATAATGGAAAGTAATTGGGGGGGGGGGGGGGGGGAAGTCTTTATTCCGAGGAACAATTGAAAAAGTGTTTGGAAGATGTACAACCCCTTAAGTATCCCAGGGTATGGAGTGTTAATGGAGACGACAGCTAGAACTAGTAACTGCTAGTAGTAACCGATAGCAGTAGTCTTAAATCTTGTTATAGCACTCATGTAAAATATGTGTAGTATAGCAGGAAGTAACAAGAGGCTATAGTGTGATCATGAATAGCTTGGCTTTTATTAGTATAGTCAACATGACCATTTCGACTTATTTCCTAGCTCCATGGTTGGCGTAAAGCTGCCCCAGAGGGCTGCTGGCTTTTTAATGAAGAAGGAGCTTGATTACTTTGCTAAGGCTTTGGAGAACCCCGAGAGACCTTTCCTTGCTATCCTTGGAGGGTAAGAATATCTTAATTAACCTATGATTTACTAATGCAATTTTGTTGGTTCTCCTGTGTGTAAACATTACTCCAGAGATGACTGTATAAAATAAATATTTAGTGGAATCCAAATTCCCCATTCAGCATCATTCTGTCTAGTTTCATAGGCCTTTTTGAGTTCCCTAACCATAATTTTCCTCCTCTATGCTGAGTCAGCAGTGAGGCTTGGAGCAGCTATTCAATTGCAACAGACTGTAAAAACTTGAATTTGTAATACTGTACTGACTTGCTGCCCTTGTCTCCTTTTCTTTAACCCTCTCTGTCCTGTTTAGTGAACAGTTGATAGTGGGACTTGTCTGTTGTGTTAATGCCACATAGTTCCTTGGCCTGCATATATCTGCCACATATGCCTTTACCCAGGCTGATTCAATGGTTCCAGGTGCAAGCCAGGGAGGAACAAATTTAGCTTTAGATTTTTTTCTTTCTTAATTTTGATACCAGAGAGGACTTGGCTATCCATTTTAATACCCTGTTCTTAGGGTATTTCCATACAACTTTATCTTACATTTCATAAGTTTGCTTTTTATTCTCCTGTGACATAACACACTTTAATGCTGTTAATGACCTTTGAAGCTACAAGGGGACTAGTGTTTGGATTTTTGAATGTCCAGTATGATTTAGGTTTTATCCTCTGATGTAATGTTAAAGGCTTGATGCTTTGGGTAGGATACTCCTTCATGGTTTTTTTAAATATATATTTTATTTATTTTCAGTGCTAAAGTAAAAGACAAAATCCAGCTAATCTCTAACATGCTGGATAAAGTGAATGAGATGATTATTGGTGGAGGGATGGCCTTTACATTCCTAAAGGTTCTCAACAATATGTCCGTAAGTATATCTAAAAATAATTTGAAATATAAAGCTTGCAGGCTTTAGAGTGAACATTACCTCGGGCTGCAGGTTACTAGGGTTATTCTAACTATTCTAAAGTCTAGTGTTTAAAATTAAAATACACTTAAAAAAAAAAAAGGGGTTCAGTGTTACAGAATCAGGCCAGACTGTGCCAGTATATCTTGTAGAACACCATTATCTGTGGCTTAATATTACCTCTTATTTTATTTTACATTGCGTCTCCAATGTAACAGTTTGCATTCACCAAAGTGAGCATTAAAAGTTAACAGCCGTCTGAATATACAGTTTTGGCACTTAAAGAAAAATTTGTGTGTGTTGTTACTGTGGGTGAAGGTAGGGGTGTTTGTACCCTTTGATTCTCTTGCAATTGGTTCGGTGCTATAATTGAGGCCTTGAGTTTTTAATTTTTTTTTTTTTTCCCCCATAGATTGGAACCTCTCTATATGATGAAGAGGGAGCAACCATTGTTAAGGACTTGATGGCCAAGGCTGAGAAGAATGGAGTGAAAATTACACTTCCTGTAGACTTTACCACCGCTGAGAAGTTTGATGAAAATGCCAGTACAGGACAAGCCAGTGTCTCTGCTGGAATTCCTGATGGATGGATGGTAAATATGCCATGGCTGGGATTGAAATACCATCAAAAACATTTCGCAATTAGTTTTAGGAAGGGGCACTGACAGTTGTTACACCTATAGGAACTGAGCAGAATTGGCTTAAACCAGCAAGAAAACTTGTTGCATTATTAGATACCTTATCAAATTTACATTATCACTTATAAAAGTGTGCAAATCATATTGAGCTTCAGAGAGTAGATTCCTACTGTAATATTGCTATGGTATGTGTAGTTATTTTTTGCCTCCCTAGATATATAAAGTATTTAGAGGAACACATTATATTCTAACCATTGTGTTAGACTGACTGCTGTATAAGTTCCTGTGCTTAAAGTAGTAACAATGTTTAGTGCTTGCATAGAGCCATTATGCACATTATTTTCATTCAGTATGTGAATATCCTGCATGATGCTGCACACTAGCAGCAGTTCAAACAGATAATTACTGCCGCTTTTACTTCTTAGTTGTGATTTGTTTTCTAACCTAGGGACTTGACTGTGGCCCAGAGAGTGTGAAGCTATTTGTGGAAGCTGTGGGCAGAGCCAAGCAGATTGTGTGGAACGGTCCCGTTGGGGTGTTTGAGTGGGACAATTTTGCCAAAGGAACCAAAGCTGTTATGGATAAAGTGGTAGAGGTCACTGGCAAAGGCTGCATTACAATCATTGGTAAGTTTCCCACATTCAAGTAGAATTAACAATCACAGGTATATTGTATACTAAATAACTATGAAGTGTGTTTTCTGCGATGCTTCTTACTAAAATGAATATTTGTCATTCACCCTTCAGATTAAGTAGTTATAGAATGTAATATACAGTAAATTGTTATAGCTTTCTGTTGCTTTAATAAAGAATTTGTAGTTCTAGCCCCAGTAATGCCATATAAAAAAGAGGCACAGGTTACATAACTAGGGATGCACTGAATCCACTATTTTGGCTGACTACCTAATTTGCATATGTAAATTAGGGATGGGAAGGGGGAAAAAAATATTTTTTTACTTTCTTGTTTTGTGACAGTCCCGCTATTCCCCTCCGACATATGCAATTTAGGATTCGGTTCGACCGGGCAGAAAGATTTGTCAGAATGCTGCTGAAAGCCCGAATCCCACATAGAATCCTGGATTCGGTGCATCCCTACTCATAACAGATGAGCCCTGTCCAATATGATGGCGTTTTTATCTGTTATGTAACCTGTGCCTTTTCACTTATTTTTCCCAGCAGCTTGAATGGCTACACAGCAGCTTGTTTATATAAACTATAGTAGTCTTCTGAAGAAAACATGCAGTTTTTACCAGTGCAGAGCAATACTGCATTATAATTTAAATGCTTTTGGTTTTTTTGGTGTTTTCTTTAAAAACAGGAGTCTGAGCTAGCATAAACTGAGGCATCTTGAGTTGGTGTTGAAGGATTTAAGTTCAGATTCCACAGCCCTGCATAAATGGCATTTGACTCCTGTTCATGTTAATGTGTAAAAACTAAGCCTACTCTATTCTGCACAGTTTATATGTAAACTTGTGCTTTTTTTTTGTTTTTTGTTTTAGTCCTATTCAGCTTGAATGGCTGGCTACACAGTAGTGTGTGTCTATATACAAACTATAGTAGTGGCTGTGCAAACTTGCAATTTTTACCAGTGCAGGTTAAAAGTACTCTTTATTTAACCAGTGGTCTTGGTGCTCCATTAAAATATCTGCCTGTTTAAATGGTGACACTACTGTGACGAATCCTTCTGAAGCTCTGTATTGTTTTAATATGTTCAACCCCCCCCCCCCCCCCATTCTTCCCCCTAACACTATTGCATTCTCTTGTCCCACAGGTGGAGGAGACACTGCTACCTGCTGTGCAAAGTGGGATACGGAGGACAAAGTTAGTCACGTCAGTACAGGAGGAGGAGCCAGTCTAGAGCTGTTAGAAGGTAACTCATGTACAGATTTTCCTGTAGTGAAGCTGGTAAATGCATTGATATCAAGCACAATGTATACTGTATATATTCTCTAAAGGGTCTTTTCGTTGTGGCAGTACCCCTGTATTAAGCAGCATAGAAAGTCTTTCTCAATATGTAAATATTTAATGGGATAGAATTGTTCAGTATATCCTGTAATGCATTTTATTCTTTACCCTCTTCTAGGAAAGGTCCTACCTGGAGTTGATGCTTTGAGCAATGTGTAAAGGCAACCGTAAGAATTTAGTGAACGGTTTGATCCAGAGTCCTAGGGAATAAGCACTGAAACCAGACCAGATGAGCTGCCCAAACAGAACCCCCAGCACTTTACAGAAGCAAACCCACAGTTCTCGGCTGAACATTTCATTTTTTATGTTTGGGCAACACCCCTGTACTTCCAGATTTTGTAGTTGTAATGGGGTTAATGTAATTTTGCCAGTAATCCATTTGCTCCTTATGTGGCCAGGGTACACTGCAGTATGGTCTAGGGACTTGCTGTATGTTGTGCATTATAGATGTGTATATATTGCCCTGTAAGTCTCTTCTGCATTACTGTACCTTCACCATCTTCATATTTTATTTACTGGTTTACAGAATAACAATGTAGGCTCCTCTGTTAGCGCTGCTCAGAATAAAACCATTACCCTATCCTTTCAGTACTTGTCATTTATATATGTGTATTGTACTGTAAATGTAACTAACCACCATTTCACCTACGGAATGGCACGGTTCAATCTATTTTAAACCTGCCACCGAAGTGTAACTTTATACATTTCACCTAAATTATTGAGCAGTGTCTTGACTGAAGAGTTAAAAATGTCAATATATTATGTTTCCAATTCATTGACCTGCCACAACAAAAGTATTGATGGCTTATGTATGACACTGCTGCAGTTGCACCAACGGCAACCTTCGACCCCTTTGCTGTTATGGAGCATGAACTTCTAGAATACTGCTCAGGTTAGCTATCACACAGGTCATAAGAGCCTATGATCCGTAGTTCTTTAAAGGGTATTCTAATCTGAGCACATGCTATTAAGATGTGCGCTCTGAAGTCGAAGTGCTTTGCGCGCTGTTACGCATGTGCGTCCTCGGCTGTATGCCCAGCTACGGCGGGGACCGAAGTTGCCTGGGGCAAGTGACCGACCTGGCCCAGCACTGATAGAGGTGGTAATTGCGGATTATTTAAATTAGTCTAAATGCTGTAGAATGTCCATTTTGTACTTGATCCCATTTAAGGTATAAACTAATCCGTATTGCTCTGCAACAGGTCTGGGGAATAGTGCTGAATTAACCTTGGCACCTAATATAAAGTACTAGGACAGTATTATATGGTCACTACCAGAAATGGATCCCGCATTCAGCTAATTACTATAGTGGATCTGGTCCTATGACCAATATAATGTGGGACTTCCCTATACCTAAAAAGCTATCAAATCGGGGTTTGCAATTTACTACAGGTATGGAATGGGTTATTCAGATAAATCTTTCACACATTGTCTAAAAAAAAAAAAAAAAACCACAACTGAATAATATAGTTTGATCACCAATGCCAGATTCTCCCTGCAACTCTTAGAGGCACATTTATCAAAGGTTAAATTTCGAATTTTTTTTTTACTTTACTAAATTCGATTTACATCAAAATTTGATGTGAGGTTATTTTATATATAATTTTTACTGACCCGAAAACTCTTAATTGAATTCAATTTGAAATCGACCAAATTTGATTCGGGGGGGGGGGGAAGTTACAAACCTCTCTCAATTGGTCACTGGACCGCTCCCATTGTCTTATCCATGAATTCGGCAGGTTTTAGGTGGTGAATAGTTGAATTCTTAAAGAGCATAAGTATGGTAAATCTTGAAAATAGATTACAAATTTAAAAAAAAAAAAATCTAAAAGTTGGATAATTCCCTATTCGAATTTGAGTTTTGGAAAAAATAAATAAATTTGAATTCGAATTTTCAATTCGACCCTTAATTCTGCCCCATAAATTTCAATTGCGCCACTGTTGTATTCCACTATTATCTATATTGATGGAGTGGGGTGTGCTATAATTTTGCAACTTGACCCAACTTTCAGCCTTAGAAATAAGTTATGAAAAAGTTCCAAATGCCCACGATCTTTATTTAGTCATGTTGGCATAACTGGTCCAATGTCTGTTTTAAACAATCTTAAGATTTGAAGTTTTATTCTGGGAGGTGACAGGGCATAGTCGTTTAATAAAGTACTGTTGGGAAAATCACCATTTAAATAACTGGAAATGAATTATGAGAAAATGGATCACATAGAATGGGATTTTACACATTCACGATAGCTTAACAAAAAAATGCATAGGAAAAGGCACATTCCAAGTGGTGGTCAATAACTTGTATTGCAGTACCCTCTAGTGATGATAAAGTGTATAGGATTAGTCCAATAAATGTAGTATTTAGAGACACTTTTATGTCATTTTATATTCCTTAGCCTTTCCTATGCAGCAATTCTCTCGTGTCCACATGCTTCTTTTTCACCTAACACACAATTCCTAAATACCCCCTTATGATATAACCAAGGACACTGGTTCTCAAACTCTGGATAAATAGCCTGTGCAAAATAAAAAAAAATGTTTCTATTAGCCAAAAATGTAATGTATAAAGGCTGGAGTGACTGGATGTCTAACATAATAGCCAGAACACTACTTCCTGCTTTTCAGCTCTAACTAGTTAGTCAATAAGCCACATGGGACTTAACTGTCCAGTGCGTTTACAATTAATCCTTCTCATTCAGCTCAGATTCAAAAGCAACATCATGTGGCCTCCCCACTTCAAGTCACTGATCCACAATCAATGGAATTTGTGGTTTCCATTGATTGTGGCTCAGTGACTTGAGGGGGGCCCATGGATCATATCTGTTGCTTTTGAATCTGAGCTGAATGCTGAGGATCAATTGCAAACTCTCTGAACAGTTATGTACCATGTGGTCCTCCTTAAAGTTGCTGACTAACTCGGTTAGAGAGCTGAAAATCTTGCGCTCAGGTCAATTTGCATAGGGCGGGAAATTTAAAGTTGTATGGACGTCTTTATGTTAAGGGGCATATTTATCAAGGGTCGAATTTCGAATTGAAAAAACTTTGAAATTTGAATTCAAAAAGTTAAGTCGAATTTTTTTTTTTTTGGCCGAATAGGTTCGTATTTGGCCAAATTCGATTCTAAGTTTTTCCCAAAAAATTTCGATTTTTCAAAGTCCACCAATTGACTCCAAGTAGGTTCTAGGAGGTCCCCTATAGGCTAAAACAGCAATTCGGCAGGTTTTAGATGGCAAATAATCGAAGTTGACCAGTTTGCCAAAAAAAATTTGTTAGGACTTTTGCTGGCAATCAGGCTGAAAAAAGGAAGAGACACCAGCGTTTTTTGGACTTTGATGAATTTTCGGCTCACAGAATATAATGTAACTGACAGAAGATTGAGGAAGAACTAGCTTCTTTTATGCATTTCGTCTGGTGTGAGGTGGCTAAGCAACTCTGGCGAAAGAGGTAACGTTCAGTAAAATCCGCATTTTAGTGAGTTTGCGGAATAGCGTCCGTCTGGCGATAGAATGTGAATGACTGCTAGCGCCAGTCTCTCTCATTAGCGAATTCTAGTGTCCTTCTGGCGATAGAGTGTGAATGACTGCTGGCGCCAGTCTCTTTCACTAGCAAATTGGCGCCTGCACCCGTTCGTAAATCGGCGATGCCCCTGCGGGTGGCAACACTGACGAAATGTCACTAGCGTTGGCCACTTCGCCCTTTAGTAAATCTGCCCCTTTAAATCTTGTAAAACTAAGTCAGAAGAGATATTCCCCTGTTAGGAAAATGAGTAATACAAATATGGGGTATATATACATATATATGTGTAAAGTAATACAAATGAACACACTAACCAACTGTGAACAGAATGAGCAAACCTATTTGTTTCTTTGTCTTCTGCATTAATTACAATCAAACAGAAAAAAAGAAAAATAACGGGTAACAAGGTATCTTAGTAAGTTTTCTTAATATAAAGCGAGGCTGTTTGATAGCAAAATCTGCAAATGATCATTCTGGGTTCAGAGGAATGTGATAAGTTTTATTCTCGCTGCGAGGGGACAAGCAATACAGAAATAAGCTGCAGGTTGACCAGCTAATACAGAAAGTATCTGGCTTTTTATAGATACTGTAAAATGTTAATCTGTCTGCAGCTGATTTGACCCCACGTTCACGTCATTTATTCAGGGGACAGTTAGCTGCGTACATGTGCACTGTTTCAAATTATCACAAAGACTTGTTATTGTTAAAGAAGCTACAATTATCACAAGGACATGCTATTGTTAAAAGAAGCTACATTTCACATATCATGCATTTCAAGTATTAACTCAAGAATATACTTACACTGTTCAACTGAACAAATGTGGTAAATGTGATGACCCGCTAGAGAGATTTTGGCACCCACCCAGCCCAGGGGCTCCATAATGTCTGACACCATTGGTTTAGTATAATTTAGCCCCTAAACAAGTGATAGAACTGGATTACTTGCCTGCTGACTGGAGACAGTTGGACAGCACTGAGCCAGAAAAAAATATTTAACAGCTAATATGTATGCCTGTACTGTATGATAACCCTGAATGTAAAGAAGAGGGAAGTAGGAAATTACTGAAATACTGTATACCTCCTCCATGTGACAATCAATCCATAACCTATTACCTACAATTTAAATTAAAAGTCAGCTGCCTATGGTATGTGCAAAGAAAGCTCTCCTCAACTGTATAGTATTGCTCATGCTATATCACTAAATAACAGAAATGTTTGATTTTTATTTTTGGTCAAAATCAGTATTCCGTATTATCAAAGGATCAAACTAAAGTCTATTACATTGTTACACACAAACAGTGTTCCCTGCAATGCTCCTGTTATGTGGAAATGCACAACAGAATGCCATTAGCTGTTGAGAGGGGCTCCTCTCCCAAAAATGCATTTCCCCTTCTTCTCTGCCATGTCCAGTGTACAGTTCAAAAGCTTCTCCCAGCTGTCTCACTACAGCTCCTGTAGGTTATCACTAACCTACTCCTAAATGCTGATATCCTTAACTGGCGCACAATCACCCGGGGTCCTAACCCCAAACACTGACTCCTCCTCAGCCTTAGGCTGCTCTTACTGACTAGCTCAGTTACCTCTCCCCTCTGAGGTGAGCCTGGTACTGACCTCCTAACTTGCCTAGTCCTAGCAGGGTGCAGCCTATTAACAGATCTGGCATCTACAGTGTCCTGCCTATGATGTCATTACGTCTAAGAAGAAGTTCCTGACGCCTACACTTCTATGTATAGACTCCAAAATAAAATAAAGGTCACCTCCTTACAAAGAGATACTTTAGTACACTCATGAAATGATTATTTATTACCAGTGGGGCAGAAAACATTACTGATCAGTTGGACCCCACAAATTAATTTCTCCAATCCATCTCCTCCATAACTATAATTACTGGGCCCCACAATATCAATGTATTGCCCTCCTAAACTTTCTGAAGAAGACTTTTTTCATACACACTGTATATATTTAAACTTTTAATCAGTTAGTTCTTCACTGGGTCACCCCCCTTAGCTCTCCTCCAGGTCTGCTTTTTCTATAGATAAGCCCCTGCTCCAGACACAGTCACAGTGTGAAACACAAGGATTTAATTCCTTCCAGTATCTCTATCATGTAATATATATCACAGGTAATTTTAGAAATGACAACACCTTTGAAATCAGTACCTGACCATCTCGTGGGCACAAACTCACACTGCTGACTGTTTCCCATGAAACAAGTTGGGTTCTGAAGCTATAGCTTAATTTCAGAAATTACAGGACATCTTTTTTACTCTGACCTGCATGTGCCATCTTCTAATAGTTTATGTCTTCCATCATTTGTGCTATGCATGTTACGTGGTGTAGTGAGTTGAAGCCTGCAAACCCATTGGCACCTTGTTCCTACTAGACATACATAACAGAAAGTGAACTGTGAATTGCATTCACTCTTTGACAGATATGCCCCTTGGTGCGGGAATCTTTCTGCCCCTTGTTGTTTGAAAGTCACAAAGCGGTTAGTTAATCAGTCACTTACTGATGCTGAACTAAACTTAATCTGGAAACACATCTTTGAACTTTGTTTTGTTAAGTCATTTATAACCAGTGCATAAAACACTTGTATTCCCCAAGTCCCAGAGCAAGATGAGTGTTGGCTGTGTCTTAAATAAATGGATTAGCTAATATGTGGTGTACAATACTTTTACACCATTTAGCAGCTAATATACTTTAACCTGTCCTCTCTTAACAGCTTCATAGGGAAAACGTACTATAGAGCCAGTCTTAACGATCATTAAACTGGGAGGTGCAGAATAAAGGGTGGGAGGTGCTGAAGGATATAGTGCAGTGATATTTGGCTCAGCGTGTCCTTCTTTTATATCTCTGCACACACTGGATTTCTCTCTTCTGGCAAGTTCAGCAGTTAACAGTATGAATTCCCTCTGGACCTTTGGGACATGGATATTTATTTTATATGGTATGTACCACTTGTGTCTAAAAGGAGGCACACAGGGATAGCAGGTATAGTATGGAGTGATGTTGCCTATAGTAGCAGTAGGATAATAGTCTCTTGGAAGGGACTGTGGCTGTGGGATAGCAGGTATAGTAGCGAGTGATATTGCCTATAGTAGCAGTGGGATAATAGTCTCTGGGAAGGGACCATGGCTGTGGGATAGCAGGTATAGTAGGGAGAGATGGTGACTATAGTAGCAATGGGGACAATAGTCTCTGGGAAGAGACAGTGGCTTTGGGACAGCAAGTATAATATTGAAATATGGTGCCAGAAGCATTGGGGATAGAAATACAAAATACAGAACTTGTTTCACTTGTGACAGCATTTATATACTGTACATTAGGAAGGCACCAAATCCACTATATTGGGATTCAGCTGTATCTCAAATCTTTCATGAAGGATTCTGCCAAAACCTGAACCAAATCCCTGAACTGAATCAGAACCCAAATTTGCATATGTAATTTCCTTGTTCATGTGGTGAAAAGTCATGATTTTAAGGATTTGGATTTGTTTTGACCAGGCTGAATTTGAATCCTGCTGAAAAAAGATTAATCCCAGCTGAATTCTGAACCAAATCCTGGATTTGGAGCATCCCTAACATACATTTTATAAAGTATGTATAAAAAAACAACTGCCGTAGTCAGCCTAAAGGTCATTTGCACTGACTTCAAGGGCACATGTTGGGCGAAAATATTTCCGTAACGGTAGTTTTTTCTTTTTTAAAAAATTGCCCCTCGCCAGCGCTATGCACATAATGAGCAAGTTGCGGCATTCGCTTATTAAGCACATGCTTGTGCCCCAACATTGTTGCTCGAACTGGGAACTCCCTCCTGGTGCGAGTGTCCTGGCGCTGGTGGGAGGCAATTTTTTTTTTTTTAATAGTAACTTTTTATTGAGTTTTCATTAGGTGGGAGGCAATTTTTTTTAAAAAAAAAACTACTGTTAGCCCCGACAGGAGTGCAGACTCTACTTTCTCTCAACAAGTGCCCTTTAACTGGTGCTAATCTAAGTATTCTGCTCAAGTCTTCTATTTCTGTAATATGAATTTATTAAATCACAGTCTAAAAATGTGGATAGGGGCACATTATCAAATGCCCTGTGTGTGCTGATTTTTTAAATTAGATTTTATAGGAATTAAAAATAATTTTATCCCATATGTGTTTGTAGGCAGATGTGCTGCCCCTATGCTGTCTGCTAATTTATGTATTTATTGTAGGTTAAAAGGAGTAGTATAGATATTTTTTTATTCCTGAATTGATAAAAATAGAAATCACTGCTGTTGTGGAATAACCCTTGTGCTTTCTGGTGTAGTTGGGTTTTGTTTGCATGTACAAATGTAATATGCATATGTTTGCATCACTGGATACATTCAAAGATCAGCACCACTATTCAGTAAGTCTATATTATTATTATTATTATTATTATTAACATGTATTTGTATAGCGCCAACATATTTTGCAGCACTATATATTAACTTATGCAATCATGTAGGATAGGAAGGAGCTGACGATCCGCAGGCTTAGCTGCAAAATTCCTTTATTAACACAACATGTTTCGGATCATCATGGATCCTCTTTCAAGTGAAAAATACAATGGCAAAAAACCCCACTTTTAACACTAAACCCACATTGTTACTCCTCCCTCTGTGACATCACATATTATTCAATCAGTCCATAATCATTTCTGTTAATCCATGGTAAATGTGCAGTTCCCATCCTCAACCTAAAATCGTATTTATCCACCAGAGGAAATGTGCATTTTGTAACACACTGCAACATTAAAACAATGTAACTATTAAAATATGACCTTAATAAATAATTTCAACCATTGTTACAATATATAAAAAACTGATACAACTTCCTGTTAGCTCATAACAAATGACTTGAAAAATAGGCACTACTCTTTTGAGAGTCTGCCTACCATATGTATCCAAAACTGTGTCACTATTTTAGAAGTACTTTAGTTTGAACTGTCTGTTAGACAGTGTTAATTATTTCTTCATAAATTACTTTTATAAGATATACGCAAGTACATTTAGGATCGATAAATAAATATTTCTTACCGTACCTACACATAAATATATATGGGAGTCAAAAGGAGTCTAGAAAAAGAAAATCCATAATTCAAGTTAAAACAATTCATAGGAAACATTTTACACTCCACGCTTCATTTAAACCTTTAGGGGCTAGTGCATTTAGCCTCAAAATCCAATTAGCTTCTCTATGGAGCATTTTTTGTTTGAAATTACCCCCTCTATTCAAAGGTTTTACTATTTCTAAAACAACCCATTTCAGTTGTCCATGTGTATGTTTAGCTGAGTTAAAATGACGAGCCACCGCTGTGTCAGTCTGTGTATTATATTTCAAGTTACGTTTGTCATTTTTATGTTCCTTTATTCTAGTTTTGATGTTTCTTATAGTTTGGCCTACATATACTAACCCGCATGGGCATTTCAACATATATATAACCCCTTTAGAATTACAAGTCGCTAACTAGTGTTAGTATAAAATAAGGGAATGAATCGATTGTAAAATTATGCTGATAGTGGGCAGTGGCGTCTCCCCAGGGGCACTGCTCTGCCATGAGGCGAGTTGAAAAACTACCAGGGGTGGCAAAAATCTGCTCCTTGTAACTTTAAGAGCTGAAATTATGATTTCAAAATCATAAAGCTATGGCTCCTCTTCATTTCCTGCAGTTTTGATTGCTTGGGATGAATGGAACAATAGAATGTAGACATTCACAAGTATGGCCACTGTCAATCATACAGAATAAATCAATTTGGCCCACAGATCATGTGGAAGGATGCTGTGGCAGGTTGGTGGATGTATGGCAGATGAAGTGTTTAAGCCTATCCTATTCCCAAAGTGAGTGATATTTCATAGTACATGGCATCAGTCGGCATTTGGAGGACCACAAAACATTTGCCAATAATAGTTCAAAACGGATATCATTGGTACATGTATGGGCAGCTTTAGGTTTATGAAGACATCAATCCTGAGACTTGGTTTATGATTTGCTCAAACTAAACGTAAATCCATGTCAAGTGTCAGAACAATATTTAGAGAAACCCTGCACGAAGACTTCTGTACTTAGAATAAAGCTCATGCAAACAACTTTCCCAGATATGCTGCATCTAGCAAATAGCAATGACTGATATTATAGATAGGGTGTACACTTCCTTTATACTTAATTTGTGCTATCAAATGATTCATTTGCAATTGGCTAACACAGTTTTTAATCTGTCAGCTAAGAATGTTATATCTGCTTTTTTTATATCCTTATCTTCCTTACTTTGACCCTTAAATATAAAAATGATTAAGCAAAATATTAAGCCAGTGACACCAGAAAAAAATGAATGTAGTAAGTTTATTTAAACAGTCTAGTGCATATATTGTAGAAAGCATAATATTTTGAAATAGGCTTTCAAAAAATATTTTTTCTTAAAAATTACAATTTAGTTTTCAACAACATACATTTTTATGGATTGTGCTAAAATTTATGTAATTGTGGTTAAATTCTTGAGCTAAATTCTCCAGGTGACACTTTGATGGACATTTCTGTATTTGGTTAAAATCTAAAAATGTTGAATAGCATGCATCCTTTTTAGAGCAATATTGTTCCAGGAACTGGCAGGCCCGGATTTGTGGAGAGGCCACTAAGGCCCGTCTAGGGCGACAGGATTTTAGAGGGCGACATGCTGCCAAACCACACCCTCATTGGTTCCGAAACACTGTGGATGCGCAGGAAATACAATCGTTTTTTTATTGCTTCAGTCCCAATGATGAAAATTTAAGTAAATAAAAAGGAGGGGACGGGGAGATGAACGACAGTGGGCTTATGTAAATACGGCCCTGGGGACTGGTATCATTGCCATTTTGCAGTCAGGAAGAATTTGTATCCCCATGAGTAAAAATGGAGACTGCATTTGATTTTGTTGCTTTCTGTTGAATCAACTAGAAGTTAGGAAGTTAAAATTAACACTGGATGGACATTTGTTTTCAGTCTTAAATACTATATTACCTTGAAACCACAGCATCACTGCACACTGACCAAGAGTGCGTGTGGTGCAGACTTCAAAACTGCCCTTAAAACTTTTCAAAAATATATTTTTTACTAAATGGGTGATTTCATCTTTGCTAACAAAACTCCCTTGCAGTATGGGGAGTCACTGTAAGAGGTGATGATGAGAATAATGCAGTTCTATTCCTTCTTCCATTTCTTCTTTTTATATTTAATGATTTCCTTATATCTGACAGCACAGAAACAGGAGATGCATCTAATATTGTTAAGGTGGCCATACACTGAGAGATCCGCTCGTTTGGCGATGTCGCCAAACGAGCGGATCTCTCCCCGAGGTGGGCATATCTCTCCCCGATATGCCCACCTTGATTTTTTGTCCCATCCGATCAAGATCTGGCCGACTTTCGTCCACATCTCAATCGGTGAAGCCCATCGGGGGGCCCCATACATGGGCCAATAAGCTGCCGACACGGTCTGTCAGCAGCTTTTATCGGCCCATGTATGGCCACCTTAAGTCTGTTAGAAATACTCATAATAAAACACAGTCTAAAATAAGTTATGCCCATTTTCAGGTTATAGTAGCAATATTTAGATAAGCAACAGAAATCTACTGCTGTAAATATATTCTAAGCAACATGCCCTGCTGCTAAGATAGTGCTCAAGACAGGAAACTGAAGGAAGCCATCATTTAATGTTGAGATTGATATTATTATTATTGTTAATACAATTTGCACAAAATATTTGGTCACATTTTTCGCAGTTGTGAGTTCTTTTTTTCCTTTGATTTTATAGCTTTAAGATAACTTTTAGTATGTTATAGAATGACAACTTTTCAATCAGTCTTCATTTTTTGAACTGTTTTTTAATTATTTGCTCTTTCTTCTGACTCTTTCAGATCAGTCTTTTTCAAATGGGGGTCACTGACCCCATCTAAAAATGCAAGGCTACGCATTTATTGTTATTGCTACTTTTTATTACTCATCTTTCTATTCAAGCCCTCTCCTATTCATATTCCAGTCTCGTATTGAAATCAATGCATAGTTGCTAGGGTAAATTGGCCCTAGCAACTAGATTGCTCCAATTGCAAACTGGAGAGCTGCTGAATAAAACGCTAAATAATTCAAAAACCACAAATAATAAAAAGTTAAGACCAATCTACATCATGCTAAAAATGAACTCAAAGGTGAACAGTCCCTTTAATGAAGGCTCTGTTCATTTCACTCCTTTTAACTGAAGTATTATAATGACCCTTTTAAAGTGTGTTGCCAAGGAAAGTTGCATTTGACGTTTTGCATCCAATATACCACCACCATTTTGAAAATTAGCTTACAATAATGTATATCCCATGTAGATTTCCAAGGTCAGGCTACACTTTGCACTATTTACCATATGTCTAATAATAATATATACCTCAATTTAATTTCCCTTCACATTCATTTATTGCTTTGAGATATTACTGTGTCAATATTTGTTTTCCCAAAAACATATATAAAGCATCTTAATAATATGTCATCATGGTTTGTTTGTTATACATTGTTCCTGAGTGTTTTTTTTTATTTCTTTATTGGCAGCATGTGCAGAAGGCTTGCCAAAAGCACCTCGAGATGCGACTGAAAGGAACTGTACAGTCAGCCCTCCGGTGAGAGGATAAAGGAAGAATTCATTTAAAATAGATTAATGTCCCGCACAGAAATCTGTATTTTACACACAGTTTCAACAGTGCTCTAATTGGCCTGCAGTCTAATTTGCTGTAAAAGATTGTTAACAACTTCTACTCTAAGGGGCCCATTTACTAAGGGTCGAAGTGAATTTTCAAATTAAAAAACGTTGAATTTCGAAGTAATTTTTGTTGGACTACCCTATTCGATGGTGTAATTTCAAAGTTGTTTTCACTTCGAAATTCGACCCTTGATAAATCTGCCCCTAAGTTTATTGAAAGTAAAATGAGAACCTAGCTATTCCCTGTTACTTTTCATATAATAACTACAATAATTACATAAGTAACAAATGACATACACATGATCCATGCATCACCTTAGACCTGCAGCCTAGTGCTTTTATATGCTCACAGAAATCTGGCGGTATAGCTAATATCAGGACAATATACAAAAGCAATTCATATTTTTTATAATTGTGTTTTATTTTTGGCATGAGTTAATTCAGTTGAGCTTATGCAGGAAAGGCGCAAACTTTTTTGTCAGATACATATTCTTTTACATTATAACGTGGCTGCTTTATTCTGTATTCTGCATGTGCAAAAACTGACTCTAGCGGAACTGAATATTTTCAACACTGTACTGCACTACATTTTGTCCATAATATGCCTTTATTAATTAATCAGCATGATAGACTGAGATACCTATGTTTAATCTTTAACAATGTGCAATGATTTATATCCAGTATCTTCCGCCAACTGTAAAAAATACCACAAGACAACTGAATGACCTGCGCCAGAAGATGAGAGAGAACAACATCAGTGCATACATTGTACCAGCCACAGATGGACATTTGGTAAGCCTGTGAGAAATTTGGGTTCAAAATATATCACCAGCAACATGGGAGTAGTGGGCACATACTTGACGAACCCAAAACCTAGGTTATCTTATGTCCCTTACCTGGATAACTGATGTGTGATGATGCCTACAATAAATCCTACATAAATAAATGACACCAGACCGGAGAATGTGGGGTGAAAGGCCTCAGCTGCTTTTATTATAACTCAGAATTAACAGAACCAAGTATTTAATTCCTGTATACAATTTCACTATTAATCTTTTAGCCAGGAGCAATGCTCTCAGTGCCCTCCATGACTTAAATGTTCTGCCATGACCAAAGCCAGAACCATCATGCAACATCACCATCTATTGACTAAATTGAACAGCTGCGACAAAAAGGTTTCTTTTTCTTTTTTTGTGGGTGGGCTGGGAAGTTCCACGAGTGGCACTCCCAAAGCTGCAATGCGCACTACAGATGACTGATTGATATAGCCCCTGCTTTCGTGGGCTTTTGTCAGACGGGCCAACGCACCAATCAGTGCTCATATAAGCGCTCCCATTTGCCTGCTCTATTAGCCTAATAGCCCACCTGACTAGAGCCCTCCTATATTATATATACCTAATCTATATTTGTTATGCCACACTCCCATGCCCAACTAAAGGGGGGTTAAATACCCCCCGCTGAGTCCATAAGCTTTGCACATGCAACCAATGTACAGACTAGTGAAGACAAATCAGTAATCATTATACATAGGTGCCACGTATTCATTTTCAGCAGTCTGCACAAGGAGAAATAAAAATGTCTAGTCTCAGGCGCGGCTGAGCAGTGGTTACATTTGGATAATCTTTCTGTGATGGTAACACTACATTCAAAAAGAGCAAACATTTCAGCTATGTAGTATATGCATAACATGTTTCCGATTTATTAGATGTAGTATCACCCACCAAGCAATGCATGCTGCCATTACATGAAAACATGGTAGGCCTATTTTTTGAAGGTTGATATATATAGATGGGGTCAGTGACCCCCATTTGAAAGCTGAAAAGAATCAGGATAAAAAGGCAAATTATAAAAAAAGTACAAAAAATAAATAATGAAGAACAGTTGAAAAGGTGCTAAGAATTGGCTGTTCCATAACATACTAATCTATTTCTCTAAAAAAACAAATGCCATGAAAGTTATTAAAAGATCGCAATATAAAAACTAAGAATGGAAAAAAAAACAATGTATGGAGCTCTAAAAAAAATAAATATTTCTAAAACCTCTAAAAATTCGAGTTTTTTGGATAATTCTGAATCTGAACTCTGAATAGTTTAAAGAAATGTTCAATAAAATCAGCACAGCTCCCGAAAAACATCTATGGGACCTCAACTGCTTTTACTTAGAGCACTTTTTAATTCGAGTTTTTCGAGATGTTTAGTTATTTTTACACTTACTAAACATTTTTGGGGTTTGAGGAAAAATAAATTTTTAGAGAAAAATACAATTCATGGAAAAAAGGAAATCCGAATTTTAGTAAATAGACCCCATATGTTTGGTCACATGGTATAAAAACAAGTGGATTTTTTGGAAGTCAAATATTTACAAGGTAATATTTCTATACAGATATATATATATATATAATCATTACATATTTTGCCATCTTAATGAAATTATTCAAAATGTGTACATTTTTCTTACAGCTGGGACATTTACAATGTAGGAGCAGTGATGTTTTTTTCTATTTCAGACCATTCACTGGGTTGTATTTGCCTACACTGAAGCTAGTGATTCATGTGTTAAAGTCCTTTTCTAGTTGGTAGAGTCCTTTTTTATGTGCTCACCACTGCTTATAGTCAAAGTAGTTACTTTATATTACACCTAAAAGTACATAACCTAGTGCTGGCCATTAAAATGTTCTTTTATGGTTATGGTTTGTTACCAGAAAATGTTCTGGGATTAGTATTGGTTGGGTGATGGCTTCTGGATTTTGTAGGTTCAGAAAATATGGAGCTCAAAACCATAATTTTATTTAGAACTCTTGCCGTGTTGGTGGTGCTGCCCTCAAAGACGTTTTTAGTTATTTTCTATGCTCATCCAAAATCATGTTAACATATATCAAACACAGGCTGACTGGGTCACCATAAAGTCCTATGAATATTCAGAAGTCAAAGCTTCTAACCACTCAGTTGGTCAGTGCTGTGCTGATGGTTACTGATTAGTAGATTTAAGTATTTTTCTGGAACCCATTTTTCCTGATAAACAACAACATGACCATCAGTTGATCAATGTTCAAATGTAATCTTCTGCATTAGGGTGAATACATAGCTGATCGAGAGAAGAGGAGGAACTGGTTGACAGGCTTTACAGGATCCTCAGGTACAAAATAATTTTAATAACACAATAAACTTGTTTAGTATTAATCTGTGATATTTTTATTGGTGATAAAATACGACGCAAATACTGTATATTCTTCAGAAAGAGTTGGATTTTTTTTTCAAAATACCTTGATTTTTTTCACAAGTATTCCAGTTGAGTGCAGCACTATGTTACTATATATATATATATATATATATATATATATATATATATATATATATATATATAATGGCTCAAAAGAAGCTAGCACACACAGGACTCATGGAGAAAAAAAGGTTTTTATTTTAACAGAATAAAAGTGAATGAAACAAACAATCACAACCATTTTAAAGCATCAAAGGCGGGAAAAGGGTATGAGTGACATCATAGAGTGTCATGGATGTGGGTGGGGCAATACACCAACGTAAAAACAACAATAAAGTGTGTGAAATATACAAAAAACAGTTTGCAAACACAAAAGGTGTCAGTAAAGCTGCAATAATGTACTGACTACTCCTCAGAGAGCTTTCTCAGTCCAGAGAAAGCACTCACGGCATTGACCATCAGATATATTTCAAAGTATATTTATTCGTGCATGGTGCATCAACGCGTTTCGGCTCACATAGAGCGCCGTCGTCAGGACTATTATTGATTTATTGGTTAGCACCCGGCGAGAAACCCAATGAATGGTGAGTGTCGTTTGATCCCACATATATATATATATATATATATATATATATATATATATATATATATATATATATATATATATATATATAACAAACTACTGGATAGGTGCACTCAGAAAACAATGGAAATGCCTAGGTGCTGGAACATATATCAATATCAATAGAGCAAAGAAATCCACACTCATAGGTCTTTGGGATGAAAAAAATGGGTTTATTCAACTTTTCGGCTCTTAGACTCTAGCCGTCATCATCATCATCCCTTCCTGATGACGGCTCGAGTCTAAGAGCCGAAACATTGAATAAACCCATTTTTTTCATCACAAAAGACCTATGAGTGCGGATTTCTTTGCTCTCTCTCTCTCTCTCTCTCTCTCTCTCTCTCTCTCTCTCTCTCTATATAATACACAAAAGCCATGAATATCCTGTAAATTATATCCTTATAAACGGTGAGTAGTGATGTCATCAGTTATAAACGGTGAGTAGTGATGTTATTTCTGTCACATGACTTACTAAATTTTGTGTATTATAATAAATAAAGTACCCCCAGTTGTAAAATATGAGGATATTAGAAGTTACCTCTGAGTTCCATGACCTGTATAAAAACACTCGGCCTTCGGCCTTGTGTTTTTATATGGTCATGAAACTCCTCGGTAACTAATAATATCCTTATATTTTACAAGAGGGGGTACTTTATTCACTATATAATACACAAAAGCTATGAATATCTTGTAAATTATATCCTTATAAACGGTGAGTTCTGATGTCATCAGTTATAAACGGTGAGTTCTGATGTCATTTCCGTCACATGACTCACTGAAACTTGTGTATTATAATAAATAAAGTACCCCCAGTTGTAAAATATGAGGATATTAGAAGTTACCTCGGAGTTCCATGACTTGTATAAAAACACTCGGCCTTCGGCCTCGTGTTTTTATATGGTCATGAAACTCCTCGGTAACTTATAATATCCTTATATTTTACAATAGGGGGTACCTTATTCACTATATATACTATATTTGTGGGAATCTGCCTTGCAAGGACCAAATACGGAGTAGCTTCATTTTCCCGGTTTGCCCCATTTAGCTCAAGAAATGACAAAAATGTTTATGTTCTGCTTATAACCCTTCTTTTTTGTCACACAAATGTTGCAATTGAATCATGTTTTCTTTTGAGAATAGTATCAAAATAAAAATCTTGTCAGGACAAAAACCTTTTGGTAGAAGAACTAGGATAGGAGAGATTAGATTTGGGATAGACTGGGGACATCTGTCAGAGCTAGTGAGGATGAGGTAGATTTCCTCACTGTGTTGTTTTTATATTGAGTAAATCTGGCAATTTGCAGTGACAGATGTTCAATCTCTGTAGTGACCCTCTGATCTCTAGCAAATGGTTTGACTTTCACCACTAAAACGTGTAATTGCCTTAATGAGTAACCTTGTCCATCCAGCGAGCATAAATGTGGAAAATAATTTACAGATCCACCAAGTGAGTAATGAACATTAGTATCATAAAAACAATCTCTTGCCTGTGGAGACAGTGTAGATTATTCTCTAGTTACTAAGAGATAACACATTTTATGAGCCGATGTTTGCGAAACAGGTTTCAGCTGTGATTATGTTATTTCCTTCAGCTTTTGGGTCAGATGTTGTGACAGTGTTGTTGCTGCCAAGAAGGGATCTGCAGTGCGTTTGAATATTCATTTTACAGCTGTTTGTGGGTAAACAAAATATCATATTTTATAAAAAATTGTATAGAATATATATATTCTCACACATCCATTATGTCAAAGATGAAGTTGCTCTAACTGCTGCAGTACAAGAGGGAGCATTTCAGAAAGGGTGGTGTCATATGGGCAGTTGTTCTCCCTTGTCCCTAACAATGAAAGCTAAAGTGAGTGGAAGATACAGAATAATTGGCCACTGTAGAGATGTGTGGGTTGTAGGCAAAGGACAGGTCAGCAGTACAGCTCACAGCTTGTTATTGCTAACTTGACCTCATGACTGGATTTTTGCTCAAACAAGGTTACTAGCTGCAGGTAAGTATCTGTAGTTCTTGTTAGTGTAACATTTGGTCACCCAAACCCAGAGCAAACCCCAAGGTCCTGGTCACGGCTCACTGTTGTGCCCATAACAACTGCCTTTCGCTTTGGGAGGAGCACTCCACTACTCTGATGCCTCCATGTCTTAATGTGAGAGGACCATGGAGAGAACTCTAGGCAATCAAGGGAACCGTACAAACAACTGGAACGGAGAATATGATTGTAGTCAAAGGACAGGACGAGGCTAATCGTGATATAGAAGCATAGTCGAGGTCACAGGATGAGGCAGAATACCAAATAAGGAAGCGAGGTACAAGATCAAGAGACAGGAGCGTAGTCAAGGTCACAGGCCAAATCATAATACAAAAGTGGCGGGTTCAAATCAGGATCCAGGAGAATAGTCCAAATACAGACAAGAGTCAGGACAGGCAACAATCAGGACAAGATCAGGGTCAGGCAAGGTCAAACACGGAATAACAAACTAGAATTACCACCCAGGAAATACTAAAATAGACGTACGTTGGGCAATGCAAAAAAAAGACGCCTTTATATATTAGAATTTTGAGATAGGCGCAATGACACCACCCACGTCACTCGCTCAAACCCGTAAGTGGTCGCTGCGGTCAGCCCTTCAGTACACTCATCGCCATGTATGAGAACGGACGCGGTGGGCGTCCCTGCCATGGGTGCGATGGGCATCCCCGTTGCACACCCTCTATACCACTAGGGTGGGTTCTGACAGTTAGGCAATACAGTACTGACAAACACAATGGTTTTAGGTTCCTGGTGATGCACAATACCATTTAAAAAAGTTTGAACATGCATTACATTTAAATGTTAGACAGTGGTAAAATTAAACATGGGTTTCGCAAGCTGTTGATAAATGTTCCAGTAGAGGGAAAAGGACTGACAGTAAGGAGTTGACATACCCTACCATGTGGGAATTCAATATAAAGTATAACAAATGCCTGATGGGATTATGCTATGGGTATTCCCTAATATATGTGATCTAGGGGTTGCCACCCAGCTGGTATTTTACCAGCCCAGCCGGTAAAACAGCTGCCAAGGCCAGGGCCGGTATTTACAATGTAGTTGTCAGTAAATTTGTAATACCCTTAACAAAACCCCTTGGCCCGCTGGAAACGTAACTGTTCTCCTCCTTCTGGCCATCGACGCAAAATGGCTCCGCCTCCTTTTACACCACAATCTGCCCCTTTTTCATCACGGTCCACCCCTTTTATTCACGCCCTCCCACCGACCGAAAAAGTGGCAACCATAATGTGATCTAATCAGTTTAGCTATGAGCTATGCTTCGTTGTATAGAAGGGAGAGATGAGGGTTAGTAATTCAGTGTTTATGTTTAAGAACCACTGGTACCCAAGATTTCTTCTGAAAGTGTGTGTGAGAAGCATGTAGCAGGGTTCTCTTACAAAAAAAGTGCATCCATTATGACACATTCTCTCCAACATCTTATTAAAATCTTTATTTCTTTTATTTATTTAAATACATTAAAAGCTGGCAGCATTGGCTCAGTGCATTAAACAACTACTGACACATTTCATGCCCCATTTCTAGGCATTTCCTCAAAATTCCTCATAATGGATGTCCTTTTTTGTAAGAGTATACAAGTATCCGCTGCCAGGAGGTAGGATTAATGAACATGACTATTTGGGTCGAATTGGTGAGCTCCATACTCGTAAGTAGAAGTTTTGTAGCAGTGTTCTATCTAGAGACCAGAAGGGCTTAAAATGTTACCTTTTTCAAAGAACTACATGTATTTAGCAGCAAATGAACAGAACAGACAGATCAAAACAGCAACAGGCCCGACAATGTACAACCCGCAATGTTGAGAAGTGATGTTAAATGGACAGATAAATGCATTTTTGTTGAAAATTCTCTTGTATTAATGAGCCTTACATGCTATTGAAAGGTAAACTAAAGCCTAAAAATAACTATGCCTAGAAATGCTGCATTTTATACTGAACTTACTGTAGCAACAAAGAAGTTTAGCGCTTATTACACTACTGATGCAGGCCTTCCAAGCTATCCACAGGAGCTCGCCATCTTGAATTTTGTCGGACTATCTTTTGATCTGCTCTGGACAGTTCAGAAGCCGAGGAGCTACTAATAATGTGTTAATTAATACAATATATATAATATAATCCTAGACATTAAAATGTAAAAGATTTGCTCTCACAAATATATTGTTTTTGTTGTGTTCTAGGCATTGCAGTGGTCACGCACACACGAGGGGCTGTGTTTACAGACAGCAGATACTGGATTCAGGCAGAACGAGAGATGGACTGCAACTGGGAGCTGGAGAAGACTTGTTAGTAAAAATACTAATTGTCAAACATATATGTACACAAAAAAACTGTAATTTTATTTTGTAAAACAGAGGCCAGATAATTATCACTTATTTTGGAGAACATGGCCCTGTCTGGTTGATGTACAGGTTAGCTTTTTATTAAAGATTATTTATTCATATTTTATTTATTTCTTAAAGCATATTTCTTAAAGGGATCCTGTCATCGGAAAACATGTTTTTTTCAAAACGCATCAGTTAATAGTGCTACTCCAGCAGAATTCTGCACTGAAATCCATTTCTCAAAAGTGCAAACAGATTTTTTTATATTCAATTTTGAAATCTGACATGGGGTTATACATTTTGTCAATTTCCCAGCTGCCCCCAGTCATGTGACTTGTGCCTGCACTTTAGGAGAGAAATGCTTTCTGGCAGGCTGCTGTTTTTCCTTCTCAATGTAACTGAATGTGTCTCAGTGGGACATGGGTTTTTACTATTGAGTGTTGTTCTTAGATATACCAGGCAGCTGTTATCTTGTGTTAGGGAGCTGCTATCTGGTTACCTTCCCATTGTTCTTTTGTTTGGCTGCTGGGGGGAAAAAGGGAGGGGGGTGATATCACTCCAACTTGCAGTACAGCAGTAAAGAGTGATTGAAGTTTATCAGAGCACAAGTCATATGACTTGGGGCAGCTGGGAAATTGACAATATGTCTAGCCCCATGTCAGATTTCAATATTGAATATAAAAAAATCTGTTTGCTCTTTTGAGAAATGGATTTCAGTGCAGAATTCTGCTGGAGCAGCACTATTAACTGATTCATTTTGAAATTTTTTTTTTCCCATCACAGTATCCCTTTAAAGCTTTTTATTCTCATTGGCATCAGTCTTGCTCGAGACTGGAAAAATTCAGCCACATACCATGGAGAATTAGATTTGCATTTATTTTAGCGACACCTATCAGGCTGGAGGCTAACTGGGTATTTAAAACTGACCAAAGTTAATATATGAGCCCTTATAATTTGTTGTAAATACTGAAAGCAATTGTATTGCTGGTATAGTAATAGTTTTGTACCTTAGTAGTATCCATTCTCTCACAGCCTCTTGACTCTCCAGCTTTATGTGAAGTATTTAAAAATAATCCCTTTGTGCCTGAATACTTCCCGTAAAGATTTTTTGCAAGCATTAAAAAAAAAACTAAATGCTAAAATTTAAAATAGTCAGCAATTTAGTATTTTATATACCGAAATTGATTCGTACGATCGGATCTTTGCGTCTGTGGCCAGCTTAAGAGGCATGTTACTAACATTGAAGATAAATATCTGGAGAGATTTCTGGAGATATTGCCCATAATGTTACTAAACATGCTCCTAATTCTTTGCTTGTGATGGACAATTGGATATGAGAGGTCACTGGAAAGTCTTCAAAGCCAACTGGAAGGTTATGCTAGGATCAGCCATCTGCCTACATGAGATACTCATAATTAGTGGGCACAATGTACAGTATGTTGCTTCTATAGCCTATAGAAACCAGTTACCAGTTGGTTTTATCAGTCTACTACTACAAATAAGAAAATTCCTATGAAGTTGATAAACTATGAAAAATAAGTTATTTGCATTTCCGGCAAATACAAAATGTGGCTTCATACCATATGTACTAAGACTGAAGGTAATCACAGTGGTTGATAAAGGCAACTCAACTATTGCAATTTAGCACTTCAGATTATAAATCGGCTGCTATGATTTTTATGTCAGATCTTACATTTTTTACAGTGTCATCCTATGCTGTTGTCACTTGGATCCAACAAGAATTAAAACCAGGAGAAGGAGTTGGCTTTGATCCCTTCTTGTTCTCCATCGGTATGTAACAGTTACAGGTCCACTAAAACACTTGAAAGCTCTGAATTAATAAGTAAAGAAATTGTTTAAAATGTGCGCTATCATTTAATGGGTATATGTACATCGTAATAGGCAGTTCTATGATACTTGGCAATATGGCCTATTATAGTGAGCCTTCATTGGCAAGTCTTTGTCTACTACCAGTAGCTGAATGCAAGAGATACTTACAGTGACCACACTAAGGTGCAAATTCACTAAAGTGCGAAGCGGCTAACGCTATCGCAAATTCGCCAGCGTGACGTCATTTCGTTACTTTGCCAATTCACTAACAGGTGCTGGCGTAAATTTGCTAGCGAAGTGGACCTACTCTAGCGCTACTTCGCACCCTTACACCAGGCGAAGTTGCGCTATGGTGAAGGGACCTAATTACGCTAATTCACTTACTTGCGCATTTTACTGAAAGTTACCTCTTGCGCCAGACTTGCCTTCGTCACCTCAGACCAGGCGAAGTGCAATAGAGTAGATAGTGCTTGCTTCAAAAAAAGTTGACATTTTTTCTAAGTCCCAAAAAACGCTGGCGTCTTTTACTTTTTTAAGGGTGATAGGCTGAAAAAGATCGTAAATTTATTTGGGGGTACCCTCCTTCCCCCCTACATTTCCTAACATATGGCACCTAAACTATACAGTGGGCACATGTATAGGGCTAAATAACAACTCTATTTTATTTTATGAAGCTTTCCCAGGCCTGTGTAGTGTAATGTATTTGCTGCTACCTATGCCGTATGCAAATTAGGCATCGGTAGCGTAACTTTGCTTTGCTTGATGAAGTAACGCTAGCGCAACTTCGCTACCTTTCGCCTCCCTGAGCGCAACTTTGGATTTTAGTGAATTAGCGGCGCACTGGTGAAGTGCGGCAAAGTGCGGCAAAGCCAATGCTGGCGCAACTTCGAAGGTAAGTAAATTTGCCCCTTGCTGAGACAGATAGCTCATTATTTACTAAACCTAATTTCATAATTACTAAACCTGATATAATAACTATTAAACCTGATATGGGCATAGGTTTTGTAACTGGTCTGTCTAAGACATCATAGTGTTAACCCATCACTACAGAATTAACTCCCTTTGTAAAGGCCAAGGATTTCAGATTCCACAGTTATCAGTTGCCAATAATATGACACCCGTTTGCAATGACTTCATGTTTCAGCAACGAAAGTGTAGATTTGGCTGACTTAAGGAGAGCATAGGAAGTTAAAACGTAAAGGAACCTCCACCCATCCCCAAATTCACAATGATATATCCCAAGGCCCTGCTGGACCTGGCCAACCCATATGGAATGATTTCAAATAATATATTTGGCCCGGTTTCATATAGGAAAACTGTTATGAAAAATTGGCTTGGATATTGGAAAATCAACCCAAACATGGAAGGATATGTAGTTTTACATTAATATTTTTTTCCCCATGGATTTTAATTTATGTGTGCAGCTGTGTGCAGTTACAGTTTCCCATTTTATCTAAGCATAATCAGGCTCATGGAACCAATACAGCTTTTTTCCTTAGTAGATAGATTTAGATCTCATATTTTTGAGAAATGATTTTAAAAATGATCTACATTAAAAAGAAAACAGAGTAATAGACTCCATACATACCACCCAAATAATAATTTATAAATGAAAATGTTTCATGAACCCCTTCCCCTCAGCAATGTATTTGGGACACTTTCAGGGGTAATGGACTATGTGGGGGAAGTAGGGAGGAGACTATCTAGGGTAGTAAGTCTGGGCTTTTCTTATTGGGGGTTTTAGTTCTCCTTTAAACACCATCATCCCCCTCAGACAAATCATTCCTTATAAGAGAGTTAATGAAGAAAGGAGGAAAGGCAAGTTCAAACACAGTTCATGGTATCCAAAAGGGTTAAAGAAAAAGAATAGTCAAGTCCAGGCAAAGGTCGATTCAGGCAGCAAGGTTCTTAGTCAATATAACAGGCCGAGGTCAATAAAAGGAATCAAGAACAGTATATTCAATCACACCCAGGAACACAACAAGTTGAACCTATAATTGGGCAAGGTCTGCAAGGCTCTGGCATCTTTTATAGGCAGATATTCGCGTCAAACAAGCGTTATAACATCGTGCGTCACGCACGGATGTTGCGCATTTTGATGCGATGGCGTCATGACGCTGCACGTGTCTGACACGCTGGCATCCTAACGATGCGCACGTTTTGACGCACTGGCGTCAGAACGTGCCACGTAGAGGTACTGGGCGTCGCCATCTTGTCCGTGGCGTTGGGTGAACAGGAGAGCTGGTAAGAATTCCTTACAAGAACATTGCAGGCAGCATCAGACTGGGACACCTAGGGCACAACAGAAAGCCTAACATAGTGGGCACGCCAGTAACGTAACTATTCTTGGGCAGGCCTGGGTGATGTAATCTGACTGGGCCTCCCTCCCTTCCAGGCGTGCACCCCCACACTTGAGAAAGGGCTTTATTGGCCCGAAACATGTTGGGGTAAATTTATCAAAGAGTGAAGTTCCGCCACTAGAGTGAAATTCCGCAGCTCTCAATTCATTTCTATGGGATTTTGAAAGGCGTATTTATCAATGGGTGAAAGTGAAAGTTGACCCTTTGATAAATACGCCTATAAAAATCCCATAGAAATGAATGGAGAGTGGCGGAATTTCACTCTAGTGGCGGAACTTCACTATTAACTTCACTCTTTGATAAATATTCCCCATAGTGTCTCACAGACTCTCTATAAGATTGGTGCACCCCCAGGAGTTACACTAATGGGGCCCACCAGCTGGAGTCCAAAAACCTTTTTCATCTTGTTAAGAAGAATTATGGTACCCTCATGTTTATTGTGCAAATGTAACTAATTAATATAACCTAGAAAGTGCTCATTCTAGATGCCTGTTCTCTGAAGGGTATTGGAAATATTTTGTTTATATGTCTGTGAAGGTTCTCATTCATCCAGACCAAGGTATATCTATAGTAATAAGTCAAATCAACTGGACTTGCTGTATTTTTTTTTTTGTTCCTTCAAAGAAATACAGCAAGTCCAGTTGATTTGACTTATTACTAGATATTTTGTTCAGAGATATCACAGCAACCAGGATGGCTGCTTCCAAAAAGACATATTCAGCACTAATTCTATGTTGGCAGATGTGCTCTCCTGTGTGTTTTGTTTGTTGCAATATAGCTAGTACAATCTGTGTAAGAGCACAGAGCAATACAGTGGATACAGACAGGCTTGAGAGGATAGCACAGAAAGACAGACAGTGTGCAGGTGGAACATCTCTAACTATATGTTGTTTAGAGCCCAGACTATATGGTTGTTGAGGAATCTATTGATTCTTGTTCTGCCATTTACATTCCTCCTTTAGAAGAACCCCCCCCCCAGCTCTTTATAATTAACAGCCTCCTGGACTCTCCTGCTAATAATAATAAATATGAATTTATGGGAATAAATGAAACACAAGCAATACTGAAAAGGATAGAAAAGAGTTCATGCTCTGTGCTCTAGAAAGGGCAAAGGACCAACTTTACCAGCTTTTCTGTTACTCTGCATGCCAGTCAATACTGATTGTAGGGGTCATTTGGAAAGCACAGGGTAGGTTGCAAAGTACAAAAAACAGATGGAATCCAGCATGTCTTGCACTCAGGCCTGGATTTGTGGCGAGGCCACAAAGGCCCGGGCCTAGGGTGGCATAATTTTAGTGGCTGCATGCCGCCCAGTCGCAATCCAAGGGAGCACTGGGGACGGGTACACCTGTACTCATCATCCCCAGTGCTCCGACGCATGCACACACACGCAGGGGTGGTGCATGCGTCGGTGCCGGCACTAGGACCCAGTGGCCTCAGGTGCCGCAACACGCAACAGATCTCTGCACTCCAAAATGGACTGGTATCTCCATCCCATGAATACTGTGCTGCCTGTATTCTGGGGGAATATCTACCACATGTCCCCGAACATCCCAACATTAGTGAATACTGACAGATGAAGGCTACAGCAGTAGGGCTGGGTGAATTTTTGCGCCTTGTTTCACAGAAAAAATGACGCCCATAGACTTATATGGCGTTGTGCGTCAAAATAAAAAGACGCGCGCCAAAAAAATTTTGCCGCGCAACAACATTTTTTTGACGCCCATAGACTTTAATGGGTGTCGACAACATTTCGCCGGCGGCAAATTTATGGCGAAACTAAACAGGTCAAATTCGCCCATCCCTATACAGCAGAGTTCTGTACTTATGGCCTATGGCAGGTGGTAAGGACAAGTGCGGCTAGCCTACTGACTGCACTCTGCATTCAGCATCAGATTTCTAATACCATCTATGTCACCTTCTCTACAGTGCCCCATTTTTGCCAGTGATTTGATGACAGGAGTTTTTTCTTCAGCTGCCCAAAATCGTGTGTGCAATTTTGCCATGCACCACTAGGTGGTATGAGCGACTATAATAAAAACTATACAGTTATTGAAAAATTCCAGAAACTATTTTTTCAATCCAGCCTTAAGACGAGTGATACATTTAGGAGTGAACAACACACTTACAGGCATCAATTCATTTACAGAAAGGCTACGTAGACACGGGCAGCTTTCTCTGCTTGATTTCTGTGTTTGAGTTTTGTGCGTAGAAACAGTGGGCAGTTTATACTCGTGTTTAGTATCTGCTTTTAGAAAACAACAGATCCCTGCACATATATTTGTTGACAGCAGTTATTCATAGACTTGATGTACATTGTACTTAAGACTGCTATTCTGGATGTCAAAAAACCTATGCAGATGAAGTTGTTTCTACAACATGAAGGTGGATTATTCATGCACTCTATAAGTGTGTTTCTCTCTCTTTATACACATATATATATTTATATCTTCTTTATAGGTGAATGGCAGAGTTATTCCAGCTTAATACAAAATTCAGGGATGACTTTTCAGTCCATACCAACAAATCTGGTGGATTTAGTGTGGGGAAACCAGCGTCCCTCGCTCCCCAACAAGGACATTTATGCCCTGAAAGACGAGTTCGTAGGTAATGTCATTTATATGTACATATTTAATCATTAATTTATATATTATATCTTTCTCCTGGTGCATTCCCTATTTCCATTATGGTGCTTGCAAAATAAAAAAAAAAAACTGGGTGCTTGGCAGTGATTTCCAATTTCTTTTTTAATGGGGGCAAATTGAGCATTTTGTCACTCTTCCATGGAGCTACAAAACACTTGGCCAACCAGATGGTTTAAATTATGAATTTAACATGTCAAGTTATATATAATGTACTTTTAAAGGGGACCTGTCACCCTAAGAAATAATTTCAAATAATTTTTTATCATTTTAGTTGAACAAAATGAAACTTATCTACACTATATTTATTATTTAAATTTAGTTTCCTTCAGTCTTGGAATTACACAATCACAGCACACAGACAGGAGCCATTTTGTGGACACTGTTATTAAGACAAATTGTGTTTCACCCCAAAATCTTGTGTATGGGGGACCTAATGCCCATACACATTGCCCTACACAATTATAGAGTGTGAGGAGGGAGGGGGAATGTGGGGAAAGCAGTGACATCTAGGAAGTGCTGAATTGAAATTAAAGTAATTGACTGCCCCACCTTTATGCTTCAGGCATAGAGGCGGGGCAGGTAATATTTGATTGACAGCTCAGATATTTAAAGGAACAGTTCAGTGTGAAAATAAAACTGTGTAAATAGATAGGCTGTGCAAAATAAAAAAATGTTTCTAAAATAGTTAGTAAGGCAAAAATGTAATGTATAAAGGCTGGAGTGACTGGATGTCTAACATAATAGCCAGAACACTACTTCCTGCTTTTCAGCTCCCTAACTCTGAGTTAGTCAGCGACTCTAAGGGGGGCCACGTGGGACATATCTGTTCAGTGAGTTTGCAATTGATCCTCAGCATTCAGCTCAGATTCAAAAGCAACAGATATGACCCATTTGCTCCCCCCTCTAGTCTCTGACTAGCTCAGAGTTATAGAGCTAAAAAGCAGGAAGTAGTATTCTGGCTATTATGTTAGACATCCAGTCATTCCAGCCTTTATACATTACAGTTTTGGCTAAGTAACAATATTAGAAACATTTTTTTATTTTGCACAGCCTATTTACCCAGTTTTTATATTTACACTGAACAATTCCTTTAAACTCCTTTATAACAGGTATGGATGCTTTAATGAAAAAAACTATTTGGCTTCCATGTTTTATTTGCAAATTACTTTTGTTATACAGCTTTTTATGTGTAGATGACAGGTCCGCTTTAAGGCTTTTTCTATGGTTTATAATTACTTTCTTTGGAATAAATGGTGTTGCTTACAGCCAACTGAAAATGTATGTGTTTGTGGTATTATGAGGGTCATACCCGCTCTTTGCAAAGCACTCTTGGGTCTCCAACCCTTACAAATGATATTACTGAAATAGAGAGAGGAATGTAAGGAAAAAAGAAAGGTTGGTCTAAGTTGGGGTTGTTTACATTGATGAAGAGGCACAAAGGTAATGTCAACCCCAAAAATATTTTTTTTTGCCTAATAAAAGAAAACATAATGCTCAGCAACTTTGCATTATACATTCATTACAATTTGTATATGGTTTTTAAGTTATTTGTATATGTATTGCTATTGAAAGCAATGTTTGTCTGTCCCGGTCTATTCTCTGCCCTGATGGCTCAGGACAAGCCAGCTGATTAACACACCTGTCCATGCTGGAGAACTAAGACCTTTGCAATATTATTTTAAAAAGTATCAACCAAGCAAATGCTGCTTTCAAAAGTAAGGGGCCGATTCACTAACTTCGAGTGAAGGATTCGAAGTAAAAAAACGTCGAATTTTTGTGCTCCTCGACTATCGAATTGGCGTAAATTCGCCTGAGTAGAATGATTCGAATAGATCGAGCGCAAAAACGCTGCGACTATTCGCCATTCGATAGTCGAAGTACTGGATCGAGCGCAAAAACGCTGCGACTATTCGCCCATTCGATAATCGAAGTACTGTCTCTTTTAAAAATACTTCGACTGCCTACTTCGCCACCTAAAACCTACCGAATTGCTTTAAAAGCCTATGGGAAAGTCCCATAGGCTTGTTTTCCAAGTTTTTGATCGAATAAAAAGGCATTCGATCGAATGAAAATCCTTCGAGCGAATATTCGATTGAGCGCCTATTCGCCAGCGCGTAAATTCACCCGAATTGCCTATTCGATTCTATTCCCCAGTCGAATTTCGAGGGATTTAACCCCTCGAAATTCGACCCTTGATGAATTTGCCCCTAAGTGTTTTTACAAATAACTTTAAAAGCACTGAACATTTTTAATACATGTACATTGGAAAGTTTCTTAGAATTAGATTTTCACAAA
This sequence comes from Xenopus laevis, assembly GCF_017654675.1. Taxonomy (NCBI): domain Eukaryota; kingdom Metazoa; phylum Chordata; class Amphibia; order Anura; family Pipidae; genus Xenopus; species Xenopus laevis. Next base: position 51,598,624 of record NC_054385.1, read on the forward strand.
TTATTATTTTGGGGTTGACTTGCATATATACATGGGGACATTACAAAAAAACTGATGCTTTATCAGTAGATCCTTCCAGCAAACATGAGGTCATACATTCAGAAGTTCCATTGTAAGATGTAAAATTGGGCATATAATTGAATCCATGAAAATGGCAAATATATTGTACAGTAGTTCATTGTCCTGTACCCATGTATCTGAACCATGCTGTAATGTGTGTTACATCTGTGTAAAGCCCCTTCCCTCTTTTTCATATACTGTATTGTTATGATCTCTCTAAGCATTGTCCTGCCTTGCAATAGAAAACTGATATGTTTAGGAGAAGTTTGTTTTCCTAGAAGTATTGCTTTCTCCAAAGAAAGAGCAAAAAACCCCTAGTTCTGTAATCACATGCACACTTGTTAATGTTTGTTGTAAACAGTCTTTCTTATAGGAGTCATTTGTTTGTTTCATTTAATCTCTTGTTTTCCCTCCCTTGCTGAGTCCAACAAAAAGGACAATGACACAGAAACATTTACTTTTATTATTTTAGACTGTAAGCTCTAATGAACAAAACCCTCTATACCGCCTGTATTTTTCAGTATTTATATGTAACTTATATCATGTTTATACTCTACTATTGTGCTGTACTGTGGAAAATTTCTCCATTTTGTCCTGGAGTGCCACCCTGCACCACTATAATATTCCAGCTACTTTTTCTATAAGTGCTATCTATCTATCTATCTATCTATCTATCTATCGATCATCTATCTATCCATCTATCTCTATGTGTATATATATATATAAATATATATATATATATATATATATATATATATATATATATATATATATATATACACAATTTATGCAGTATAACATATTTGGTAATTTCAAAAAATCCCTTTTGTAAATGTCCCACAAGTTGTCTTGTATGGAATATTTCCCTTGTATTTCATAAACTGTAATTATATATATATTTTATAAATTATATGCATGAAGATGAAAAATTATCTGAGAATAAACACAATTTTTGCTGCTGTGCTTTTTATAACCCAGGAGTAAAAAAAGAAACTGGTATAATAGATATGTGGGTCTATGATTTTTGCGGATTTTACAATCCCCGGCATTATGGAAAAAACCTCAGTGGTGGAAACCGCTGCAGTGCTTGCTGGAAACTGTGGTGCCGTTTCTTAAACACAAAATCTCTGGAAGTCCCCAAAGTATAATGTACTCTAAGACACCAATGCCAGTCAGAGATTATATTACATGATAATGTTGCTTGCATCAAGAGATTATAAAACGCAAGCCCATTTCCATTTTAGAACACCCACACTTGTCTGTCAGATCTGGATTTTTTGAACATTTTCACCTACATATCTGGAGGAGTTTGTATATTCTCCCCAGGCTTCCTCTGAGTACTACAGTTTCCTGCCACACTCCAAAAACATACAGGCAGTTTAATTTATTCTTGATAATTGGGCCATAGTTTGAGTGATAGGAACCTTAGCAACCAATCAGCCGATAGCATTAGTTGGTCATTGGTTGCTAAGAATTATTTTGATTGTTGCAAACATTGTGCTTTTTATTACATTTATGTTATAACCAATCATCACTGCTATGGGTTCCTAGAAGTGTCCCAGTTTACTTAGTTGGCCCATCTCCCAGGGAGCCAGGGTAGCAATGAGACATTTTACGAGGTCCCTCAGGGGTGTCCCTGCTAACTATATTTAGGCATGTATCTAACATTCATACATAACTCTCTATCTTATTATACCTAAGGAAGCACCTGGCAAGAGAAAGTGTCCATCATCCGTGCAAAGATGAAAAATCATGCGCAGAAACCATCAGCAGTGCTACTGTCTGCATTGGAAGAAACTGCATGTACGTAAATACTACATCAGTGAATGAACTGATACCATGTTAAACTGCTCAGAATGGCATTGTATATATTTGCCTTAAATTCATTACACATTTTACAAGAAATAAACTAAAAGGCATTTAAGAAGACGAGAAAGAAAACAAAGTTCCTTGACTTTTTAAAATGTTACTGTTTCAAACCACAAACTAGACTCATTTACAGGTAAGCAGCAATAGGCAGTTTCCTTGAGGTTTCAAAGGTGATATTTTTCACCAGTACGGTAAAACATAGCAAAATCAGTAAATAACTTTGTTTGGTTTAATGCAGTAAAAATAAAAAGCTAATGCCTGTATGGTTGCTGTATGGACACAGATATAACAGGTAATTTATGTAAAGCTGCAATGCTCTATAAGCACATGTGTCAGTTGCCCCTGAACTGTCACAGAGAAGGCTCAAGAAAGCCCTGTAAAATTATTTGATACAGGTCTCACATAGCACATTGTGCTCTCTCTAGCACATACTGAAAAGATGGCATAGAGGTGGGTGCTTGTATATCTAATGAAAACTAATATTCAAAAGTAAGGTATAGATGAGGACATCAGTAGATCAAAAAAAAAAAAAAAAAAAAAAAAGACTTTCCATTTCATTGGAGATGATTAATTCACAATCTATTTAAGTATAACAAGAAATTCCATCCATCTCCCTGGGGCTGCAATGGGGACAGCACCAAAGACTCTAGAGATGTGAAACTGAATAATTATTGAATAAAAGCACTGACAATTGTGCCAGTTTAATCAATGTATCTCTTTGTTGGTGGTTTAATTATGATTAGGAGAATTATATTTCCTAATTATATTTATTAACAGTTTATATTTGTGACTGCTTTTCTAATATTTAAGTTTACAATTTTGTTTTTCACCATCTTTTTTAGTCTTTCTGAAACAGCTCGAGGGGGTGTCACTAACTGTTCTAAATTGTTACATTAGTTGATACATTTCTTTTCTTTGTCTCTATTGAGCTGCGTTTCATTACAGGCAGCTGTTAGAATTGATACAATAGTTGTTAATATTCCACAGATGCTGCTCAGCAATATATCAACAATTGTAGCAAATTGTAACAATTCAGACATTGCCCTTGCATGAGACTGAAACACCAGAGACAAACATTAAAATTAAAATTTTGGAAAACGGTCAAAAAAAAAGCATGGAAAGTAACTGAAAAAAGTCTTTATTTCTGGTGAACAATCTGAAAGCAACTGAACTGCAAAAGTGTTTGGAAGGTGAAGATCAAGAACATTACTTTTAGCTCTTGTTGAACAATAATTCTTGCATGTAACTCCAGAGCAGTGATATGTTGCAGTACCCAGCTTTCGTGTTCTCATACAAATTCTATTTCCCATGAACATAATTGACTGAATCACAGATTAGCAAATATGTTAATACAATAATCTAATTTTTAAAGGGCTTTTCAATCTTCGAGGACAGGACATTCCATATAACCCATTCTTCTATTCGTATACACTACTTACGCTGGACTCTGTCAGGTAAAGTAAAATTAAACTTGATGTATTGGGCCATTCTGGGCAAAAAATGCTGCCAGTGCATCCTAAAAACACACAGCTCAGCAGCATTTCTTCTCCTCACTGTATGTGTAGCCCTCAGTGTAGACATAAGCCATAGAGCGCCAGCTATGGGTTATCTACATTATATGCACCCACCAATCATGCCACATGTGCTACACTCTCTGACTCAACCAATTAAATTTTTATCTAAGAGTTGAGAATGTCCTTGCACTTGGAACACCATGAGTCAATTATCAACCTCATAATAATGAAAGCTTCATTTTCCAATTGATTTAACAGAATTACATTCAATGTTCAGTCAATTCTCGTTTGCTGTTCCTACCATAATTGAGGAGTCTACCTATAAAAAAGAGTTAAAATAATAAAAAAGGCCTGTCCAATTGGAAATCATAAGGCCAGATGCATGCCTGGCCCATTAAAGGAAAACTATACCCCCCCCCAAACAATGTAGGTCTCTATTAAAAGATACTGAGTAAAACAGCTCATGTGTAAAACCCTGCTTCATGTAAATGAACCATTATCATAATAATATACTTTTTTACTAGTATGTGCCATTGGGTAATCATAAATATTTAAAAAATAAGGGCCGCCCCCTGAGATCGTACGATTCACTGTGCACACATACAAACCACATGTAAGGTCACATGAGCCAATTAACAGACAGAGTTCTGCCTTTTGCTTCCTCACTTCTTCCTGTTACAGTTAGTGTTGTAGTATTTCTGGTCAGGTGATCTCTGAGGCAGCACAGATACAGTCACGAAATGGTGGTTCAAGGCAAGAGATGTAAAAGGGCAATATTTATGTAAATATATATTCCAGTTTGGTAAGATTCTTTAATATGTCATTCAATTTGATATAAACTATCTGTTGCTTAAGTATTCATTTTGGGTGTATAGTTTTCCTTTAACATCTGAATAGTCAACACTCTTCACATGTTCATGGGTCAGGCATGCATCTGACCTTATGATTTCCAATTGGACAGGCCTTTTTTTTATTATTTTAACTCTATATTATACTATTTACACAAACAATGTAAACAAATAAATTTCACAGCCTTTTACTATCATTTGTATATTAGTGCATTGTTTAAAAGGGCACCTATATAACAGAAATTATATTTATCCTTATTTTACTTCCACTTTCCTAAAATTCCTGCTTTTTTGCACACAAAGCAAATCACCCTAAATGTTTTCTTATGTGCTCAACTGATTGTACCTACAGCTGTGGTCTGAGCAGTACCATTCCTGGTGCATATTAATGATCATTTACTTTCAATGCTGTTGATAATACAGTAGAAGGTATTTCATCACTATTAGGAAGTCATTGAAAATACAGTGACTACTACAACTACGTGAACATCATGTTTAGAACAATTCTGTGTTTCAAGTTCACATTATGGACACCTGGGGGCAGATGTATCAATGGTCGAATTTCGAGGGATTTAACTGGGGAAGAGAATTGAATAGAATCGAATAGGCAATTCGGGCGAATTTACGCGCTGGCAAATAGTCGAATTGGCGAATATTCGCCAGGCGAAAAGGCGCCCCGATCGAATATTCGCTCGAAGGATTTTCGTTCGATCGAATGCCTTTTTATTCGATCAAAAACTTGGAAAACAAGTCTATGGGACTTTCCCATAGGCTTTTAAAGCAATTCGGTAGGTTTTAGGTGCCGAAGTAGGCAGTCGAAGTATTTTTAAAAGAGACAGTACTTAGATTATCGAATGGGCGAATAGTCGCAGCGTTTTTGCGCTCGATCTATTCGAATCATTCTACTCAGGCGAATTTACGCCAATACGATAGTCGAGGAGCACAAAAAACCACTCGAAATTCGAAGTTTTTTAATTCGAATCCTTCACTCGAGCTTGATGAATCGGCCCCTAAATAACTCCTACAGATTGGCTTGAAGAGTTAGTGAGTTTTAATACACATTTGTCTGTGTGTGCTTCCTCTCACAGTGAGCCATAAGTCAGTAGTCTTATTCTTGGAGTTTGCTTCCAAAACCATGACAAAGGAGTTTCTGAATCTTGCTTTTCCTTAAATTAAGAATTTCTGTCTAATCAGTGCTTGTTCATATCTATCTATCTTGCTTCTATCAGTCAGCATTGAGTAGGCATTCACTGGCCCTGTACATATGCAGAAAAGAAATCTATGTTGTGTTCTGGCTGACATTTTTTTTTATTTCTGTGCTGTGTATGAATTTAGGATGTTTGTTAATGTAAGCCGAATCACCAGTGAAGTGCAAACCTACCTGAACACCGACTGCACACCATCTTGTGTCCAGCTTATTGAGTACGATCTTCTTAGAGACACACTATTGGAGTATGTAAAGGGAAATGTGAAGATATGGATTGGGCAAAGCTACACCAGTTATGGAGTATATGAAACTATACCAAAGGTACTTTATTAAAGGACAAGGAAAGTCTAAAATAGAATAAGGCTAGAAATACTGTATTTTGTATACTAAACATAAGCATGAACTTACTGCACCACAAGCCTAATCAAACAAATGATTTATGCTTTCAAAGTTGGTCACAGAGGGATGTCATCTTGTAACTTTGTTAAACATCTTTGTCTGACCCTGACACTGCACATGCTCAGTGTGGTCTGGGCTGCTTAGGGTTCGTCATAAACAAAGCTGCTTGAATTCTGCATGGCTGGAAAGTAAGGGGGGGGGGGGCTCCCCCTGCTGTTTATAAGTATGATTGTTTCCCTGCTCAGCAGTTAGGGACCATCTGACAATTCCTATCCACAGCAGTAAATGAAGGGAGAATTTCACTGCATACAGTCAGGTTTCTTATAAAAATGGTACACATTTTTTAATTAAAGTATATTGGAGATAGGTTTCTTTTTCAATAAAGAAAGTAAAAATGGGATTTTATTTTTTGCCTTTCCTTGTGCTTTAATAGTTATTTACCATGTACCCTGTAGATATGGAAAGCATAAAATGTTGCAGTATATTTCCTAGTTAATAAAATAATTAAAATAATACCAAGTGAATCGACTGATGCTGATTGAAGTTTATATTTAATTGCACAAACAACCTTGTTAATGTTCTACCATAGTGATTTAATGTGAAAACGAAACCAATATCCCACTTGTTAAAGGATACCTTAAAGTAAACCATAAAAATGTAATGCAAAGTTGCTTAGGGCACTTTTCTAAGTGCTTTTGCAAGTTACTAATTATTTCTTTGGTTCAGTATTAGAGCTATTTATGTTTTTATTAATTGCCAATATGAGATTTTTAACAACACCTACTGGTCAGTACATGTAAATGTATGTTCAAAGACAGTCAAAGAGATGAACCTTTAGAAGGAAAACAGAGTGTTCTGATGTAGTTATGCTCAGGAAGAAGATGGGAAAGGGCATCTTAGGCTTCTGATCTCTTTCCTCAGCAGAGCAACATCAGAACACTTCTCTGTTTTCCTTCAGAAGGTACATCTTTTGACTGTATTTGACTGTATAGATACTGACCAGCAGGTGGCACTGTTAAAAAAAAAAAATCATTGTATTGGCAGTTAATAAAAGTTTAAATAGCTCGGAAACAGAAAAAAGGAATAATTCATGTAAATTGCAAAACTGCTTTGAAAAACACCCCAAGTTATGTTACATTCATTTTTTTTAAACGTTTTACATATCCTTTAAAATGCTATTAACCACTTATGTAATTTCTGTAATAAGTCATATACAGTACTTACTTTTCATAAATAACAATCAGGTAAAATGATGCTACCGTTTTCTCTTCCCATTTAGGACAAACTTTTGGCTGAAGAGTATTCTCCAGTCTTAACCACAAAGGCTGTGAAAAGTGAAAAAGAACAGAAATTGCTGAAAGATTGCCATGTGAGTGTATATATATATATATATATATATATATATATATATATATGTAATAAAACAATTGATGATGCCCAAAACAAAATTAATACTATGCATTTTTTACACATTTACACGTTAATAGGTCTGTGTGTGTGTGTGGGAAGTTTAATGCAAATAATAATGTCACTTATGTAGACACAGTGCTAAAACTTAGTGGGGTTGTATAGTGCTATGGTTATAATAACTTTGTTATGGTCCACTAAGACCTGAGCCCACAAGGAGATCCTCTGGTGATATGGTAGGTGAGTCTGACCCTGCCCACATATAATTCAAGGAGACTTCACAGCATACATTTTCTTATTTTCTAGATCCGGGATGCAGTGGCTGTCATCCAGTATTTAGTATGGCTGGAGAAAAATGTGCCCAGTGGCTTAGTGGATGAATTCAATGGAGGAGACTATGTAGACAGTCTAAGGGAGTAAGTAATATTTTTGTCTGAATGGATTGCAAAAGCCTTCATAAACCATAATATAGTAAATGTAACACACAGGGTATTGGTGTCAGGGAGGTTTCCATTAGTTCAAAGGTTATAGAAAACAGGTAACAGGACCAAGCATCAAGCTCTGGACTCCCTGTAATCCCTTGTTGTTACTGGACATTCCTCCTGCTATGAAAAAACACATCAGATCTAACTTATGAAAGAAACCATACCATTACTGCATATATTAATTAAGCTGTCATTCTTTAATTCACCAGCTATGAGTTTCTCAGTGATAAGAGAACGGTAATACTTACATTGTGTCATAGTGCTGCTGTGCCATTTACCACAACCAACATCCCTATGACACATAAGTTCAAGTCCCTGGAACAACCATAACTTACCTCCTGAGTTACTCTTGTATTTGTAAATATAAAATGCTACCAGACAGTATAAACATCCATAGAGTATAGTGCCAGGTATGTACCAATAAGGCTTTATTTAAAGCTGCTTATAAATGCTTAAATCCCCACTGGAGCAGAAACGTAGGCTTTTGGGTGGCACTCAATAAAACATCACCTACAGTATTGGATTTGCAATGGAAAAAAAATAGAGGTCATGTTTTTTTCACTGCCAACAAAGTGATCTCAGACTTCAATAAATAGGCCCCATGGTAAATTATTGGTAAAGGCCAAGTGCAGATAATAATTAGTTCCTTATGGCAAACACCGAGCATTAAACACAGTGCACAGTGATATTTAGTATAACATTCCTGTGATAAATCACACATTCTGCCCACCCACGGTGCCCGAAACAAGCCCTAATGTGCATTCTTATTTCCTACCTGGATCTAGCTGTGACCACTTACAACCTATTTGTACCCTAAGTTGCCTAATGTCAAACGTGGTTAAGAGCTGGCTATAATGACAACAAGAGCAAAAAACAACTACAAGTCTCAATTTGTGACACTGGCCTTTAAAAGGCAAATAAACTTGTCAGCAAATATTATTTAGTAAACGTATATCTGCCCTAAGGTTTCATTATATGACAGCAAAGTCACTACCTCCCCAGGTCACAGCTTTTTACTTACACATGATATTTTTCTCCTGGTCATATTCCTGTATCTGATTTGTGTTAGTGGATATAAGCAAAGTTCTCATCTCGTACCTTATATGCAGCCTACCCCTAGTCCGGCAACCGGCTGCGCGCCCTCGTTAGCGCACAATTACCCACGTGCGTCCTCGGTTACGCACGACTGCGCACGTGCGCCCTCGGTTGCGCACGGTTACGCACGCGCGTCCTCGGTTGCGCACGTGCCTCGGTTGCGCACGATCACGCACAATTACGCACTCGCGTCCGCGGTTACGAACAATTACGCACGCGCGTCCTCGGTTACGCACAATTATGCACACGCGACTTCGGTTACGCACAATTACGCACGCGCGTCCTCGGTTATGCACGGTTACGCACAATTACGCACGCGTAATTGGTTGCGCGCCTTTGCGTACAGCTGCGGCGGGGACCGAAGTTGCCAGCGGCCACCTGGGCTGCCTGGGGCAACTGACAGACCTGGCCCGACACTGATTGGACTGCTTTATGGACAGGCTTTACAGTAGCCATTCTTTAGAACAAAGATTCACTGAGGGCTTTATTTGCCTTTTAACATATTGCAGGTGCTTAATGGTCAATCCATTGTAACATATAGCTTTACCACTGACATGTAATGTGTTTGTGTGCATGTAAGCAAGCCATTGACTTATACCCATGTTTTTAATTTCTTTAGGAAACAGCGGTATTCCCAAGGCCCAAGTTTTTCCACTATTTCTGCCAGTGGCTTAAATGCAGCTCTTGCTCATTACAGGTAATAGCACTTTACAGCAAGCAGTTTAAAGGATATGTGCACTTTTATTGGTACCAATATTTCAAGCATTTACGTTGACTTTTTCCAGTAGGTCCTACTTTACCTTGTTCTTCTTGGTTCTGCATTAATTCGTTTTCGTTAACCCTGCATGTTTTTAAAATTTGGTGCTGCCTTTGGATTTTATCAGCCAGACCTATTTATAATTGCACAGTCAGTCCTCTTTGTCTTGTTCTAACATTCTTTGAGTTAAGTTAGTCTTGGCTAACTGTTTCCCCTCTCACTTGATTTGGCTTTTTTTAGTTCTATTTTACCTTGTTTTATTTAGTCGTTCCTTGTCATTTGTTTACTTACTTGGGATAAAGGCTGCAGGATAAAACTTTTATGGTTATGAATTGGACAGTCTGTTTTTTATAAGGTTAAAACCTGCCTGTCTGGGGTTCACAGGTCTAAAACCAGACAACATATTTTCTAATTGACTGAAAAGTCAACCAGTCCCTGTCTACTGCATAATAGCCCTGCACCAAATGTAATTGATCCACCCTAATGTTAACTCCACCCGATACATTAGCTCCACCCCAATGTAAGCTAGTCCAGCCCCTGTCCAGATAACCACAAGCTGCTTTCTGTCTCCTTTGTTTTATACATATGATGTGGAATATATATTTATATATTAGTTTAACAGTGAACAGATAATTACCCTGCTTAATGGACTTAGAGGGATATATACTGGTGATATAATTATGTATCTCACAACAAGTACCAAACAAGTAGTTTTGGTTTCCTTGTTTTCCCGGGTTAGCTTAAGAAATAATAAAACCCATGGATAATTTGGAAAGAAACCCAGCAAAACTATTTCAGCCCAAGCCTTATTCATTGAACTCATGATGAATGAGCTATACTGCCCCTTTTAAAAGCTTTTTTTCCCTAACACAATAATACAAATAAATAGACATATAGATTAAGATATCCATATTTGATTGTGTAAATTGATTTTCATATGTACCTTTATTCTACAGAGCAACTAATGAGACAAAGCGTGAACTGAGAGTGAATGAAATGTATCTTGTTGACTCTGGTGGACAGTATTTGTAAGTGAGGAACTTAAGGAACAACCCGTTTACTTATATTATTGCACACTTCACAGTTGTTTATTGCTTGTTGTATGCTCTAGTTTACTTAAAGATATATTATAAACCTCTATATTCCTAGAAATTGATGTACATGGAAATAGTCAATCAGCAGAGGAGGAAAAGACAGTCAGTCAGTGGGGCTCATACCAAAAGTGAGCACACTTGTACTAGTTTCAAACCCATGGCAGACAATCATATTTTGGTTTCATCAAAGTGCCTGCTGTAATGATAATCACTGGGTTACATCTTAGATGTACTAAGATGTTTGCTGCCATCTCTGGAACACTGGACTAATAAATCACGCAAAATGTGATAGCTCATTTAAACAATCAGCATTAGAAATAACACTTGTAAACCTATATGGCCCATAGAGAGAATGTAGACAATAAGTGCTTTAATTTAGTAAAGAAGAAGTGGCAAAGCAACACACTAAGGCACAATCTCTACAGGAGAACATGCAGGGAACTCAAAGTCAACATGGATTTATGTGACTATATGACTTCCCACATTGCAAAAAAAACACAGACTGGATTTAAAGACGTTGTCTGTTATAATGAGTAACATGCATCATCTTAAAAAGTGTTTTATTGGAAATTCATTCATACTTTGTCATAATTTTCAGCGATGGGACTACAGACATTACAAGGACTGTGCACTGGGGAACACCAACAGATTTTGAGAAGGTGAAATCATTTATGGTGTTTGTAATAATTGCAAATGTGTGGTTAATGTTAAGATACTTGTATAACCCCCTCAAATATTATGTTGCACAGCACAAAACATCCAGAGTGACTAAAAAAAAATCAACAATAATAAATATATGCTATACCAGGAAAACTGATCTGGCCATTGTAGTCTGGATAGATGCACCTCTAATTATAAAGGAAACATGATATTGATTAGCAGAAAGTTCCTCCACATATTTGCATCTATATCTGCAAGCTTTCTTTGTCAAGCTACATTCACTAATCCTTATCATTATTTTATAGGAAGCATATACACGAGTCCTGATGGGGAATATTGATTTGACCAGACTAATATTTCCTCAAAGAACCTCTGGTATGTAAATATTATCAGTCACTGTATTCCTACTATGATTCCTCTGCAAACTGTTAGAAAGCTAGGGAGTGAGTGTCTCCAATATGCAAAATTAACACATGGTGTATAGAATATTAAAGAGGCATTTATGGTATGTGCCATTACTACTGAAAGGTCTCCAACTCACACACACAGACCAATCCTACTTCTTTCATAGAACTGGAATAATGCCCCACCTGCCAATTAAACCTGCACTCCATTGTCTGCATTGAATTTAGTATGTTATAAAAATATTTCTCACAACAGATTTCGTATTACTGTAAACCCACTATTTTCTATAGCTTTAAAGTGGACCTGTCACCCAGGCATAAAAAGCTGTATAGTAAAAGTCCTTTCCAAATTAGACATGAAACCCAAATATTTTTTTCATTAAAACATCCATACTTGTTATAAATGCATTTAAAGATTCTAGATGTCAATCATATATTGCCTGCCCCTCCTCTATGCCTTAGGCATATAGGCAGGGCAGGCAATTATTTTCACTTTCCATTCTGTATTTCCTACATGTTGCAGCACTTCCCACATCCCCGCTCCCTGTTCACAGTTTATAATTGTGTAATCAATGCAAAGGCATGGGCATCAGGTCCCAAATTCTGGTGCATAAACAAGATTTTTAGGTATTACAATGCTTGTCTTAATAACACAATAATATGCTGCCTGCTTGCTGTGTTGTTAAATTCCAAAGCTGACTGCAACCAAGATTTAAATGATTTATATAGTGTAAATAAAGTTTATTTTGCTTAACAAGCACAATAAATAAGAATTTGGAATTATTTCTTAGGGTGACGGGTCCCCTTTAATGGAGTTATGTAATAAAAGGCACTAAGTTTGCCCAAGGGCAGTAACCCATAGCAGGTGGAATTTACTAGTTACCTGTTAAAATAAAAACATTGTATTGGTTGCTATAGGTTACTGCTCCTGGCCAAACCTAATGCCTTATTATTACATATGGTTATATATGTCCTAACCCTTACTCATACAAGATTAGAAAGAAAAATCAGACAATGGACTGTATATAGAATTATATCATCATTTTGGCATTATGTATTAACTGTCATCACATTCTCTGCAAATATGTACCATTAAAATAAAGGCCTTAAGTAACATAGCATCTACAGATCTCGTGGCAGATAAAAGCATTTTTGGTAAATAAAATCTCATTATTGTTCATGTTTATTAAGTACTTTTCTATTTTAGGAAGAGTGATTGAGGCATTTGCCAGAAAAGCTCTTTGGGAAGCAGGTCTAAATTATGGGCACGGTACTGGGCATGGCATTGGTAACTTCTTTTCTGTCCACGAATGTACGTATATCTTCTTAAATTACTGCTTGCTGTACATCAGTATCAGAATTGTAAATCTTTCCTACTTTGTCATTGCCAGAGCTGAACATATCTAACTGTACATCAACATCTTTTGTCTATGTTTCTATGTGAATGGGGGCATTTTGCTGATTTTTTGAATATCCATATTTGTCTACAGGGCCTGTGGGCTTCCAGTCTAATAATGTTGCGATGGCCAAAGGAATGTTCACTTCCATCGGTAGGTATTTTTATTACATACTGTACATAGTGTACAAGGTAACATTTTGAGTTCACAGCAATATGTTATTGACAAAAGTAGACAAAACAGAATTGGACTTTTTAATGTTGCCTTTTTTTAGTACTTTACTTAAACTTTCCAAAAAATACCCAGCAGGTTTTGTAGGTGATCTCACACCTTTGGGCAGCTAGGTTTATCTAACAGTGAACTTCTGCTTATATTTCCCTTTGTTAAAGGAGAACAAATCCCTCACCCAACAACAGTCCCCCTCCAACCTTGCTTCCTTCTCCCTGCACTACCTGCTATTGTGGTAGTTTTTTTTTTTTTACCTGTTTTTAAAATATATAGCTGCGCAACAGGGTTGGCATTGTTGATCCAGACCTGGCTTCAACTGCACATACTCCATGCCGGTAGTTGCACAGATGAGAATCCAAATTGGAGCAAGATGACATCTGGCAACCCTGCTGAGCAATTCTGCATTTTTAACATTTCTAAAGGGGGCACACAGATAGGAACACGTTAGAGTAAGAGATGGTGCAAGGGTATGGGGGCAGTTGGAGGGGCTTGGACTTGAGGGGAGTGTTTTAGTCTCCTTTACAACAAAGCTGTGATTGGCTTCCAATCTCCTACTGCTCTTCTGAGCAGGGACTTTTAGGTTAGGACCACATGAGATCGAAATCAGCCTGCTGGAATCCACCGACGGATTTTGGCACAAAATGCATTGCCAATATCTGCAGATTGTATTCTCACTGGTTTCGAATGTGAACAGAAGAGGGAGGCTCCTGCTCACAGTAGGGGCTGAAAGATGTTCTATAAGGAGATCCAGTAAAGGTGTAATTTTTAAAGTAACATTTATATGAGATATATATTATATGTGAGAAATAAATATCTGCTGTGACTGTAGAAGAAAGAAACTAAACTTCACAAATACATCTTACCAACCAATGTGGCCAAATTAATATACTGTAAATAAATCAAATTAAAAAAAAAAATCATAAAGCTTAGGGGAACATTATTATTATCATCTTCATTGTTATTATTAGTAGTAGTAATAATAACAGGAAAGAGCTAATAAATATGTTAAAATATAGATTGCTGGAAAACCCCAATTTGAATCTGCTCATTATTGTTCTCATATATTAGTTCATTTAAATAATGCTTAAAGGGGAACCATTACTATAGAGAATCAACAAAAACAAAATAGATGTTAAAATACATTTAAATTTACACTTTTTTGTGGGACACTGGATCACTGACTCACAATTTCCTGTTTGAAGTCAGTTAAACGTTTTCTTTAGTGCTTGCTTTTTTTACAACTGTGTCGGGTTGGCAGATATTAATATAAGTATATGCTTCCAAACTTTTCTGTGCATTTCAAAATGTTTGTTGTGCGTTGGTGTCATTTTAGAGGGAAGGGATAAGGGAAGTGCCCTTGTATGCATGGTTGATGTAGCCCACATAGATATGCAATAAGGTTTTTTCCCTTTTAAATGTTAAATTCTGTTGTGTATGAAAATTATTTTGTATATTTCCACAGAGCCTGGTTACTATCATGATGGGAGCTTTGGAATTCGCATTGAAGATATTGTACTAATAGTTGAAGCAAAGACTGAGGTTTGTAAGAGTCCCTTTAAGCTCCTGTTTACTGTCTAAGTTTAAAAAAAGCTTGCTAAATTGTGTTTATCATGTCTTCTTGACTGCTTACTCTATAGTGCATTTTTGTAAATCATCATATGAATTTCAAATTGTATATTTTTATATCTTTAGAAAACATACCACATGCGAATGGGTATTGCAGTTAATATACCGCCTAATTATATGTATCACCATGTATTAAACATTGTTTGTTCTCTGTTTGCACTTGATGAATTCAGCACATGTTTGGAGGTGAACCTTACCTTGCATTTGAGAGCGTAACCTTGGTCCCATATGACAGAAATCTCATTGACATCAGTATTATGACAGATATTCAGGTAACCAAACGAAAGTTCTATTTTGTGAATGTTTTTTTTTTTTACTTATTTGCCCCGTTGCCTTAATGCTTTCTGCATGTTTGCAGTCTTTTTTGTCATAGCCTGCAATGTATATATTTACTGAATTATGTCAACAACAGTGGTGTAACTATAGAGGAAATAGACCCCACAATTGCAGGGGGCCTGGACTGCAAAAAGTTCTAAAGAATTCCTCCTCTCCCCAGCTGCACTATACCTGTGAAAATGTATGCGGGTGGGAGAGTGGGTCGTTGGGGGCATGGGGCAGGGAGTGGGCATGTAGGAATTGCTTTTTGCTAGGCCCCTCTGAAGGTTTTTGCAGAAGGGCCTGGCGCACACTAGGAATGCCACTGACCAACAATATGTCCATTTGCAGTTATATATTGATAGTAAGATTATATTTCCTCAAGCAAGACTAACATCACTCAAAAGTGTAGTTTGTATGTTTGCAAAATAGAGCAAAACCTTGGGCCCTGTTACTCCTTTGGCTTTAAATTGACAAGGTTCTAAATGAGCTCAGAGTCTACAGTGCTGCCAGGAATAATATTTTTATAAGAATAAAAATACTAATAGCAACTCTTTTGTCTGTGGCCTTTTAGATTGATTATGTAGACAAGTACTACAAGAAAATAAAAGACCTAGTGGGGCCTGAGTTACAAAAGCAGAACCTTCATGAAGAATACGAGTGGCTGGAGAAGAACACAAGACCTTTATCACACGGTGCTCTGACCTCTGCATCATTGCTCCTCCTGAGCTTAACTGTGATGGCTAATGGCTTTATGAATTACATATGTGTTTAAAGAAATGTTCTAAAAATGGTTGAAAGATGAGGAAATGAATACATGTTGTTTACTATGTAATAAAATCTAAATGTGTGCTACTTGCTTTCCTCACTCCAATAATTTTTTTACAGATCTTTTTTTGGTCATTGTCTTATTCATTTAACCATACAGATCTCTTACAACTGTACTCTATTGTGGAGTACGTTCAAAAAGGACATTAGAAATAGTACATTGGAATATATTTGTCTATTTGGAAATAGATCTCTTTTTAGTTCTTATTACAAATCATTCAAACTAAGCATCTAACCATATCACTGTGAGTGCCTGATTTCCACGGAAAGACTCAAAAAAAGCCTCCCTCTCCAAAATATATGTGTTCCTCTTCCTGCGAGGAAACACTTTTGTCAGTCTTTTTTTGTATCTCCGAATGTATTCTTTTAACATCAATTTATGCTTCAGCCTGTTCCTCAGTTAATATTCCATCTGTAACTGTGCAGTCCTGCAGCAACATTTACCCTTTATTCCCACAGTTCAGCCCCCTACAGTAGGACTAAATGTCCCTGGTCTATAGGTGCCTATCTCTGTCACTTCCAATAGTTTTACATTGCCAAGTCAACTCTCTGCCAGACCCACAGCTGCTCCTGAGCACCATACACATGTACTTGCCTTAGTTCCACAACTTCATTGATTTCATATTTAAAAAACAAACACACTAATTATATATAATTCCAGGTTTAGATAACTGCTTCAAAACCTAGGGACATCAACTGATTGTGCTGGGAAGTGTCATGCACACCTGGAAATGTGTTTGTGTGTGTTCATTGTGTCAGACAACATAGCAGGAAGAGCAAACAAAAGGTGCCTAGGTTTCCTGAGTGCAGAGACAACCCAGTGAGTAAGAGGGTGTCTTAGAATAATGCCGCATGTTTTTACCCTGTGTTTTTGCATTCATGTTGAAGTTTATCAAATGGTGAACGTATGCATTCTCAATGGGTGAAAAAACTCCAAACTATGCAAGATATTGCAAGTTTTGGAGTTGTCTGAAAAAAGCCATTAACTTCCCATGGGTGTTGATTGCAATCCAATCACAATGGTAACTAACACAAGTGGCTAAAATATGTTGCGTTTTCAAAATGCACCAGCACAAGACTGTGTCACTGCATCATTAGGTGGGACAGGGGCGTTGCACCAATGTGGCGAGTTGAGGGCAGCAAAAATGCCGCTCCTGGTAACTTTAAGTGACAAAGTTCCGGTTTTCAAACAAGAAATATTCCCCTTCCAGTGCAGAGAGCCAACTGCGCTTCTTTGCACTAGCGTCATGGACACCCTCTGGTGCCAAAAAGGCAAGCGTGGGATCTAGGGGGCGGCAGCAGCAAACTGCCTTAGGCTGAAAAGGGTTCAGGATCACCCCTGAAGTGGAACATGCTACCTCATCATTAGTGTTGCCCTGCATTATGTTTATGTAACTACACCAACATAATGAAGCAACGCATCACAGGGGAATGAGAAGTTACTGATAATTGTAATGGAGTATGGGAAAGTTAAAAGAAAATGCAAGCCTGAAATCAGCTTGAATCTGCTTGTGTTTATGCATTGGGGTAATTACTCTGCTGAGTGGATTTTTAGAAATGCCAAATGTGGCATCAGCCTTAGGATTTACTCTAATGTACAAATGGGCCCCATTACCCTTAACATTTTTGATAAAGAAAAAAAAAATTCAAAATTTAATGCAATTTCTTGGGGTAGATTGGATGGTTACTAATTTTGGTGTGTGCCAATGGCAATACCTACAGTCTCTTTTAACTTTTTTAACTATCCGTTTTTTCTGTGAATAAAACTAAAGTAAACCCACCTATGTGAAAGGAGTTTAGTTACTGCTCTGTTTAATTAGCTCACATGTATTGTGCTGCAGTGTTCCTGTTGCCTTTGCTAAACTTTATGTGATTCCCTCTCTTCAATGTTTTAATGTTTTTTTATTAGTGGGGAGTTGGTGTATAATGAAAGTTGGCATGCCGCAACTAAAAGCATAGGATTATTTATGGAGCCTACACTTGAGGTGAGGCAAGAAATGTTACTTTAAATGTCAATAATGTCCCTGCCATGAACATTACAATGACATATTGTGGACCAGTGCCAATCAGCATGAAGTGGTTGTAGAAGAGCTGAATATGACAGCAGTACAAAGCTTTAGATATTGTGGTTTGGGTACAGTGAATCATAATGCAGATATTCTACCACTCTGCCTGAAAACTCTCCATACTTAGCATTCATTATGTTTTGTTGTATGAGCCACATCTGCACAACAGACTTTCTGTCAAGTGTTTCAGTTATTATTCTTGTAACTGATATTGTTTAATGTGGTTAAGATATTTACAAGCACTGCATCACTTTGCATTAGACTGCAGCTTCTACAAATGAAACAAAAAACTTGAGTTCTGAGTTATGCAGATTCTTGTGAAACACTATTGAACTTTTGGGGTTACATCCAGAACATGGGGAAAACACATTTCAGCAATCTCTTAGCCTCTTGAGGGGACACACTGCTAAAGAAAATGGTAATTGTAATTACTTTGCCCCATATATTATACAACTGATAAGGCAGCTCATCATCAATAATTCAATGAGGTTTTTTGCTAGACCTGTAAATGTATTATTTTTTACTTTTTTGTTGGCATCTTTTTGTTTACTTACAAATTAAATTTGACAAATATATGCATTATGGACTTTTAACATAGTCTTTTCAGCAAATGCAATCTCTGAATCTTGAATTTATGACCTCTATATATACATGGCAATGGGACTGATCCCTTTTTTTCACAATATGGACAGCTCAGAAATTCACAGCAGCTTTCATAGGCAAATCCCATGCTATTATGATCAGTCTTTCAGAAGTCTACCATTATGTCTTCCAGTTATAACAAAAATAAAATATATTGAGGCTCATTTATTAACGCAGCGCTAAAAAGAGCGCAGAGGTCTGATATTTGCCCAGAGCATGCGAGTATTTATTAATGTTACGCACAACCCTGCAAGATACCTTAAAAAGTGCGATTGTGCGCTGTTGTAGACGCAGGCAGTTGAGACGGCGCGGAACTGCGTCTCAGTTGTCGCAATGCTTATAATAAATTGTGCGCTCTGGAAGTCCGCAAAGGTAAGGCTTAGTTGTGCGCATGTATGAACGCACATCTTATTTTAGTTGCGCTACCTATCGCGCATATTGCGTTCAATGTGCCCCACCTGCGTTTATTTTTACGCAAATATTTCTTTGCTTCCAAAGG
Source organism: Xenopus laevis (assembly GCF_017654675.1). NCBI lineage: Eukaryota > Metazoa > Chordata > Amphibia > Anura > Pipidae > Xenopus > Xenopus laevis. Next base: position 51,618,024 of record NC_054385.1, read on the forward strand.
TTTTTCGGCATCCTGGAACTCTTAAAGGAACCTTGGTCTCTTTTAAAATGTTGGGGGCGAGACCTGGTTGCTTGTTCTCCTTTGAGTTATCTTTTAGTTTAACATTTGGTTAGTGGTTATCATTTTCCATTAGTTGTAGAGTTTGTTTTAATTAGCTTTTTATTTAGCAGTTCTCTTGTTTGCAGTTTTAGCAATGTGTTTGCTAGGGTCCAAATTACCCTAGCAAACATGCATTGATTTCAGTAATAGATTCAGATATGAAAAGGTTAGGCTTTCAATAGAAACTGGAGTAATAGACACAGCATTTGTCATCTGAAAAACAAACATCCCCACCAACAGGTAGCAGACACTAATTGCCAGAACCCAATTTAGCAGTATTGCCCTGCACACATAAGTAAAATTGACATTCAATCAACATGAATCGCAAAAATGCGAACAAACTAGCGCAGCTATTTTGAAGAGCGTTACTATTACGCCACCAAGAGGCTGTCGTAAAAATTGTGGTGCTGTTGTGTGGGCGCAAATGTGCGAATATATAGACGCAACTCTGTGACGGCCGCAGCACAAGCGCATTGTAGCCACGCCCCCAGACACGCCCCTCTCAAACACGGCATCGTTTGCGACATAAATGCCCAATATTTTGCGCAAAGCGCATTAAAAAAGCCATCGCAAAAGCTAAGTGATAAGTGCAATAACACGCAAATATATTTGCGGTGTCGCAGTCAAATTTTGCGTCCAATTATGCGCTGCGCTGCATTCATAAATGAGCCTCATTGTGCGTTATTTCAGTTTACTGTTTTCCTTTCCAATACATTTTAATTGTAAAACCTCCGCTTAGTGTCGCTCTCTGCTAAAAATGGCAGTGGGCTGCCACTGCCAGTTTCTATAAATACATGATAATTATACAGGACTGTAGACAGGGACCTAACAAGGTGGTATTGCCCATTTGGCTTCTTTAAAATAAGATAGAAAAATACTATAAGATGCCAAGTTAAATAGATATTTTACTTTGGATACAATCTGCACATGCTACAAAACGAGATTAATGGAATTTAACCTATAGGGTGGGTATATAATGTATCAGATATTAAGACTAAATAGATTTTTTTAATTAGAAGGAACAAAAAACTCCAATATTTTGGTGCAGGGGCCATGCTGTTCTTTGAACATACAGTTACACTGTATTGACTAAATGCCACTCAGGATGCTGTTGTAAGCAAAAGGTCACTGTGAGAACAACTGAGTTTTATTGAGAAGCCTCCGTTCCTTGGCACCATTTCCTTGCAAATGCACATTAAAAGCTGTGTGGTTTTATGCACCTAGAGAAAATGTACTATTGCCTTACAGAAGCAAAATGGTAAGTGCAACAAGGGTCAGTTTCTCTAGCAACCGCATAGCAATGTAAATTACAAAAGAAACCACAGCCATTCCACAAATATACTAGGAATGACTCCACGGCACGCTGGGCATTTGTGATGATCTTGGAGTTAGAAGACACCTTTTTACAGAGCTCTTCCTTGATGAACATTAAGTTGTTACAAAATCTCCACCAAGCTGCAATGCCCAGGAGCGATTTTTGACTGCAAACATGAAAGCATCTGTTTTTTTTCTAAATAAGTTTCTCCAAAATCCCACCCTTAATTAGACCATACCCCTAATGGCCAAAATAATATAATAATTATTGTTTTCTAAGATTAAAGGATTAGTCTGGCTTCACAAAGCTTTTTGCTTTCAAATGGTCCGCCATAGTGCTTTTAAAGGAGAACTAACCCCCCCACCTCCAAAGAGACAGCCCCCATCTACTAGCTCATGAGCACCATGTTCTATATCTTTGGTTCTCTTCTTTTCCTTCTGCAATTCACAGAGCGTTCTGAAGCATTTGAAGTAGGTACTAATACCAGACTGGCTCCAACTGCGCATGCATATAAAAGCTCAGTGTCTTCACAAACTAATCAGAAGATACAGAAGATGCACCGATGAGCTCTGCTGCGCTAAGTCAGTGTTACATACAGGGACACTTTTTTCAAGTAATGGACTATGCGGGGAAGAAGCAGGGATGGGGGCAATGGAGCGTGGTGGATGGGGCTTTCTCTTTAGTTCTCCTTTAAACTGAATACTTCCTACACAATTACACCCAAGTTGATATCTGGTTTATTACAGCATATATAAGCACCTACAGATCTCTACAGCTTCATCGTAGACAATAGGCCTCATTTACATGGCATTGTGGGTAAAATACATGACTTGCATCCAAAATTGCCCTGTGGTTCCTCCTGCTGTACTTCCAGTTTAAACATTGCTTAAATGGGTGGGTTATCACTTTAAGTATGTTATAGAATGGTCAATTTTAAGAAAATTTGGTCATTTTTTTAATATATACTGTATAAACTGTAGTTTTTTTTAATTAATGCCTTTTTCTTCTGATTCTTTGCAGCTTTCAAACAGTCACTAACCCTATCTAAAAAAAACAAATGCTCTGTAAGGCTACACATTTATTGTTATTTCTACTTTTTATTACTCATCTTTCTATCCAGGCCTCTTCTATTCATAGCCCAGACTCTTATTCAAATAAATGAATGGTTAACAGGGTAATTTGGATCCTAGCAACCAGATTGCAGAAATTGCTGGATTGCTGGAAAGCTGTGGAATAAAAAGCTAAATAACACAAAATAATAATCAATAAACCAATTGCAAATTGTCTCAGAATACCACCCAGACTCTACATCATACAAAAACCCCTTTAAAAACAGATGGAAGCCCTTGCAATCACACATCATACCCAATATTTCATATTGCCCCCAATCTGTACCTGTGCCAGCAGCAGCCAAAATATCCACAAAATTGCCCCCAAATATGTACCTGTGCCAGCAGGAGCCAAAAATCCATCATATTGTCCCAAAATATGCACCTGTGCCAGCAGCAAGCAAAAATCCATCATATTGCCCTCAAATATGTAGCTGTGCCAGCAGCAGCCAAAAAACCATCATATTGCCCCATATCATCTGTTTACCTGTGCAAGTAGCAGCCAAGATTTTGCCACATATATGTACCTGTGCCAGCAGCTGCCCAGAGGGAGGTGGGAAGTGCTTCTGCCCGCAGTACGACTCACGGGAAAGAACAGGCAGTTTATAAAATTAAAAACTATTAATGATGGCACCCTAGGCGGGTGCCTACTCTGCCTACCCCTAGTTCCGGCCCTGGCTTTAATTATCTACTAAACCACAGGAAAGGATACAGCAACTATGTTCCTGATTCTTTACCTTGAGACCCTTGATATATGCTAGAATACAAATCCCAAAATATTAATATGTTGGAACATTCTGAGAACTGTAGTCCAGCCACACCTGGGAGATGCAGGGTTAAGAAACAGGGAACTATCTATTTATTATGGTTTACTTTTAATCTTTGAATTGTACAGCATATTCTGTCTAAATATACTGCACAGTGTTCCCTGTTGATATTACGAGTGATTGTTGCTATTTTCAAATGATGTGGAATATTCTAGGATGCATAGCAATTAGCCTATAAATGTTTCTCACAGAGTCAGCCCCTTCCCATGTAAAGTGACCATCTGTCATATATTGCTTGTCTGTTAGCATACAGGGAATAATAAAAAATCTATCAGTAACAAGCTTAATATTTTATGAACAATCATTTTCTTTTTGTTCTACACAGTTTTCCTGTGTATTTTGTTATTTGAGCTGTCTAGTGAACTATCCTATTCATGTCAGTGCTCAATTAATTAGATTTTAAAGATGACCTTATACATAAACAACAGATCTAATATCTGCAGATTTTTAATGCTAGAAAAGGGGAGTAAGCTTCTTTGTAATATGTAACATATTTCTATACTTCAGGCTTTGTCTTTCTTCTCCTTTCTCACTCGCCCACTCACCACATATGGTAACCGCAGCACAAACCCAACTACGATCATTGATAGATGTTTATATTCTACTTAATGTTTCTTTTCTGAACAAATGGTTTATAAATGTCAATCCTCACAATCTGGTTTCTGATGGGCACATACACCTAACTCTGCTGCGCTGTGGAAGATTAGTCATAGGGGCAAATTCTTTGAAAATCCTAATATGTTGAAGAAAATTACATTTCTGCACTTCTTCTAGAATTCTGCTTAATTTAGACTTTTTTTTGTGTAATCAAAGGCTATAAAATTGTAGAGCGACATTAAAAAATGCCATTACATGCCTGCCAGGAGTAAATGTTATATCACAGTTGCCTTTGAAAATAGGTTGTCTTCTATTCCTAGCTTACTGCGGGATTAATTTAATGTGGGTTTAGGGCAAAGATTTAATTTGTGGTTCCACCAATTCCGCCCTTCTTCCCTGCAGCAAATCTGGGCCAATACTAATCCCAAGTGATTTATGTGCACCTATCAGTAATGCAAATGTCCTCTTAAACTATTAGGCCTATTTCCTACAATCTTTGGCGCTGCTAGACTTTTTCCTTCTAAAGATCCATTTCAAAAGAGGCAAAATTACCACCACTCTATAGGTTTTTTCTTGCTAGTGCATGGATGCACCCCTTCATAATGGCCTGTTAATAAAACAGTCACAACAAAAGGGGAAAGGAGGGGTTCTATACTGGCAATCTAAGGACCAAACATGGAGTAGCTTCAGTTTGCCTGTTGCCCTGTTTAGCTCAAGAAATAAAAGATTTTTCATAATTAATGACAATAGCCCCCTATTCATTGCACTCCTGTTGAAAAAGGGGGTTATACTGTTCCTATAAGACTAGAGGGGATCAGATCACAGAGAAGAAGAGTGTTGTATGGTCAGCAATGCGGTAGAAGAGTTAAGTTGGTGGTCTGGCACAGAGAGAAGCATGGCCTAATGCTAATGAAATTGAGTTATATAAACGGAATATTTGAAGCATCAGTCACTGAAGTTGCTCAGTGAAGCTAATCTTTCCTGTGAAGACTTATTTAAAGGGAATTCCCATCTGTGAAGAAAAAGCTATAAACTTTCTCTCTGCACTGAGTGTGCCCCATCTTGAGCATTTTTATGTTGAAAACACCATTCACCAGATAGTATCCACGGAAGTTGTGTATTGAAGGGTCATTTAAAGAGTCAGTTTTTCCAGGAAAAGTCATTTCATACAACGAAAATTCCAATAATGATATATAGATGTATGTGCTTGGTAACCAAGGGGTTAATGCGATTGCCCGGAATGAAACTGCAGGCCTCCTCAGCACTGACTAACTCTGAAATTGTCTCTAGGGAGTTCAGCTGCAGTCTGATGCTGTGGTTTCCTTCCTTATTCACAGGTCCCCTGTCATCAAGTTCTGCTGCAACAACGAGCCAGAACTGCATTTTGGGCATGTCATGTGACCTGGCTTCCTGTAAGTTCTCTCCTTTTGAACTGAACGTTTTAGTGAAAATTGCCAGCCTTCATGTTTATTCTGTGTATTGAAGCCCAGACATAACAGAGATGTTGCGACGAAAGCCATCTAATGCATCAGACAAGGAACCAAACCAAAAAAAGAAGGTAAGACTTATTGTGCAAATATGATTTTTTTTTCTATCTTAAATGTATTGCTGATTACATGAGACTGAATGAGATATTCCAGTTACAGCAGCTTTTCTATGAACATATAGTCACATAATGATGGGACAACAGCAGATAGAGTGGCTGGAGCTCCTCTTTCATACAATGTACCCATTAAAGATGGAAAAAGTCTTGGAAACCCAGCTAATACTATTTGCACCTTTTTATATTTCTGCCCTGTGAAGACCTACTGTGATTACTGGCTGACTGTGTGTGTGTGTTGACTAGCTCAAAAGACTAATAGAAGTCACCAAGGAGTTATGTGACCATATAAAACCTTTAAGTAATGGAACTCTGAAAGCTGTCTACAAAAATCAGGCTCCTGACTGCTCTGTGCTGGTCTATAATGTAATTTAATCATTGGCCTGGAGGCTTAAAGATTGGACCATCCCAAGTGGTGTGAGCAAACTGGGCAAAGTTTAGATCATCTGGCAACCTTGTTAAATCATCATATGTTAGTGTGTAAGCCTATCTTTTTTGACAGTGACAGTGAAGACAGCCATACAAGGCTTTAGGGTAAAATTTGCATTATAGCACAAAGCTTTTTAGAGCAGTTGGTTTTAGCACTTAACTTTTAATACAATAACAATTATGGTTGTCTGTGCACAAATAGGTCAACATTTTTACTACACAGTACATGACTGCTGCAGCTCACTTTACAGCTGCTGGAGGGACAGATACACTCTATCAAAGTGCACAGAATATATATTTACTTATTTTATGTGCTGTCTCTTTAAAAGGGTTGTTCACCTTTGAGTTAAATTTTAATATGATGTAGAGAGTGATATTCTGAGACAACATTTTTTTTATTATTTGTGTGTTTTTTAAATTTATTTTTACGTCTTGATGAGAAGCTCTTCAGTTTGTAGTTTCAGCAGCTATCTGGTTGCTAGGGTCCAAATTACATTAGCAACCAGGGAGTGGTTTGAATGAAAGACTGGTATATGAATAATAGAGAACCTGAATAGAAAAATAAGTTATAAAAAGTAACGATAACAATAAATTTGTTGCCTCACAGAACAAAAGTTTTTTGGCTACTGGGGTCAGTAGCCCTCATCTGAAAAAGAAAAACAGAAGGCGGCAAATAATTCAAAAACTGTAAACATAAATAATTCCAATTCCATAACATACTAAAAGTTAACTTAAAGGTGAATCACCACATTAAGGGGCCCATTCACTAAGTTCGAGTGAAGGAATAGAGGAAGAATAGTTTGAATTTCGAATGTTTATTTTGGCTACTTCAACCATCGAATTGGCAACTTCGACCTTCGACTACGACCTTCGACTTCGAATCGAAAGATTCAAACTAAAAATCGTTTGAATATTCGACCATTCGATAATCGAAGTACTGTCTCTTTAAAAATTTCTTCGACCCCCTAGTTCGCCACCTAAAACCTACCGAGGCCAATGTTAGGGGAAGGTCCCCATAGGCTTGCTAACAATTTTCTGATCGAAGGATAATCCTTCGATCGATGGATTAACATCCTTCGATCGTTCGATCGAACGGATTGTGCAAAATCCTTCGACTTCGATATTCAAAGTTGCAGGATTTTAATTCGGCAGTTGAATATCGAGGGTTAATTAACCCTCGATATTCGACCCTTGATACATCTGCCCCCCAATGTACTGTAATTTATATGAGCACAGACATTTTCTTCCTAATGTTTGGCTTAGATGAGGCATTTGATTTAGACAGATATAGAACATCATCACTATTTGATACTCAAGTTGCTCTTGCTACTGAAGCATGCATAATAGATCTCCGGCAATGTTCAACAATGCACCCTGGCTGAGACTTGTCAGTATGGTCAGTGGTGTATATCTATGGTTACTAACTTTTTTCAGCCTCAATTTATGAAACCTATACAGGTATGGATCCCTTATCCAGAAACCCATTATCCAGAAAGCTCAGAATTAAGGGAAGGCCACCTCCCATACACTTCATTTTATTCAAAAAATAAAATTTTTCTTTTTTCTCTGTAATAATCAAACAGTACCTTGTACTTGATCCAAACCAAGATATGATTAATACTTATTAGAGGCAAAACCAGCCTATTGTGTTTATTTAATTTTTAAATGATTTTCTAGTAGACTTAAGGTATGAAGATCCAAATTACAGAAAGATCTGTTATCCAGAAACCCCAGGTCCTGAGCGTTCTGGATCCCATACCTGTACTGGAGTTCATACAATGGATGCAACAAATTCATAATGAATGGCCCACGATAGATTGGGGAAAATGCTAAACTGATTTGCATATTCAGATTTAAGGAAAGTGAAAACAAAATTCCATCAATTTTGAACAATATATTGTCTCATGCTTTTGTCCAGAGCTTTACAATCACATGACTTCAAGGGTTTCATTTAGTTCATTCGATCAAATTTGAATCCTGCTATTATTCATTTAAATCCCAAGCCTAGTTCTGGATTTAGTTCATATTAAACAATAAATAAAAACACAATCATCCTGCTCTGCCGTCCATAATGTGCTCTATTGTTAGGTAGCAATGTTTTAAACTGAGCAATAAACAACATACTGACGTGGGGTAAAACATAAATTACTCAGGACCTCGTTTGTTTTTTAGTATCTAACTCTGTGGTTTAGTCAGCTGCACCAAATTGACCTGATATTTTGATTCCAAGTGATACAGCCCTTACTGGGTGATAGTGATGAATCAGAAGAGTTTCTAACAAGATACAAATTCACTGCTGTGAACATCTAGTTCTAGTCATAAAGATAAAAGTCCTCAACCATCAGAGAACAGATAATCGTCACTATGGATAAGAGAAATAGCACAAACATCTCCTGACAGTTGTTAAGGTGGGCATACCATGGTACCAATTTTTGATTTCCAAGTAAATGAAAAGCTCCTAAATGTGAGACTACTGCTCATGCACATATATGTTATATATTCAATCAAGCAGTGCAGCAATGTAGCTGGTACAATCAGTGTGAATAATAGAACATAAAATGAAGGCATGACAGTATCTAACATTTTTAAATTCACACCAGTTTTAGTCACCACACTCCAACCAATTGGATATGGCTGTCCAAGACTTCTGTTGTTATGTCTCAAACCATCTCCCTCAATCCAGCATTCAAAGAAATTCTCCTTGCCAGAAGGAAGAAGGTGCTACAAGTTGACAAATTTACTTAAGTCTTATAAAGGCTTGAATTGTAAATGCTTAAAGAACCACTGTATGCTGTTTCTTTATACTTTACATCTATTCTATGAGAAATATCTAGACCAGCTTACTGACGTTGCATTATGTGAGTTTGGACTTTTCAAAGAGTTAGCATGGTTGGAAATATCAAGAATTCATCTACAATATTACTTAATATATAAAGCACCAGCATATTCCACATCTCTGTACAATATATGGAAGTATCCATAATACATACAGTTTACATACAAATAGTGACACATGCAAGAGGTAACGAGGGCTCTGCTCATAAGTGCTTACAATCTAAAGGAGAGAGGAGGCAACACAAGGTGTTGCTATCTAGGCTCATTTAACTAGAGATCAGCAAGTTGAGTTCAGGTTCAGTAATTAGATTGATTTGTTAAACATTTTATATGAAGTCAGATATGTTTCTGCTTAACTATTGGAACAGGAAATATAACCACAAGAAGTGACCTACAAACTGGACATGCTGTAGAACACCCAGGGTAGAGAAGCAGAGCTCTTCTTTGTTTGGTTGCACTGAAGATAACTAAATGACCTTGCTGGACAAACAGAATATTCTAGAAAAAGAGTTCTTCTATGGCACTAGCCCAGTGATGGCCCTCTAGTGACATTCTAGTGCTTGCATTTATAAAATCATTTATTTTTATATGCATTTAAATAAATATACTGTATATCTGCTCCAATGCCCCAGCACATTCTACGCACTGGCCATAGCTCATATCTGTAATAAAAATGGTGCATAAAGCTTTGCAGGCATTGCAACACTTTGCGAAGTTGCGTCCAGGGCTCTGAACGCTGGCAAATTTTTGCTAGAGTTAATTCACCAATCAAAGCGAAGATGCGCTAGCTTTGCCTAATTTGCATACAGCGGGAAATTTAAAGTTGAATCGACATATATGTTGCAGCAAATACATTACACAAGTCCAGGAAACCTTAATAAATAAAACAGAGTTGTTATAATGCCCTATACATGAGCCCACTGTATAGTTAATGCTCCATATGGAGGGGGGAACCCGGGTTACCCAAAAAAAAATTTACGGACCTTTGCAGGCAATCGCAATAAAAAGACGCTAGCGTTTTTTGGGACTTTTGCACTAAAAATTAAGGAAGTCCTGTGCACTCCATTGCACTTCGCCTGGTCTGAGCTGGCAAAGGCAAGTCTGGTGAATGAGGTAACGTTCAGTAAAATCCGCATCTTAGTGAATTTGCTGAGTTGCGTCCATTTGCCAGAGCACAAATTCGCCTGGCGTTAGAGTGCGAAGCAACGCTAGCATCTATATCCTTCGCTAGTGATATGACGCCTGCGCCCGTTAGTAAATCGGTGAAGTTCCGAAATGACGTCACGCTGGTGAATTTTTCGCTAGCATTAGTCACTTCGCCCTTTAGGGAATCTGCCCCCATGTCTCTGTTCACTTATACTTGATTTTTTGAGTTCCCCTCTGATGGACTGTCTGTTCATCATTTGATAAATGTGTCCCTTTGTCTGAGACTCTTCCTGACACAATACCAGGAAATAAACTTAGGGGCCAGGGAAGTGGTGATGTGGTACAACAGAGGATGTTGCAACCATTGAAAACAGATGCAAATAAAGAGCTGTAATACAAATACAAAATTGATAGGCTCTGCACTGTCATTTAAAAAGCAGTGGTGAGCAGTTTGCACGCATGCTTGTGTCATTCTGAATGTGCCCTTTAACATCATCACATGGGAAGATGCATTGCTTTTTGCTTTAATGAGATATGAATCGTTTATCAAACTGCAGAATTGACTGGAGAGAGTGGTGCTTCTTGTTATTGGCTGAGTTGTCCAATAGCTGTGATAGTACTATGGGTTATCCAAGGGCAGCAACTCAGTAGGGACAAGAGTAATTATTGCTAGCACTCCCACCTTACACAGTTACATAGTTACATAGTTAAATTGGGTTGAAAAAAGACAAAGTCCATTAAGTTCAACCCCTCCAAATGAAAACCCAGCATCCATACACACACCCCTCCCTACTTTTAATTAAATTCTATATACCCATACCTATACTAACTATAGAGCTTAGTATCACAATAGCCTTTGATATTATGTCTGTCCAAAAAATCATCCAAGCCATTCTTAAAGGCATTAACTGAATCAGCCATCACAACATCACCCGGCAGTGCATTCCACAACCTCACTGTCCTGACTGTGAAGAACCCCCTACGTTGCTTCAAATGAAAGTTCTTTTCTTCTAGTCTAAAGGGGTGGCCTCTGGTACGGTGATCCTCTTTATGGGTAAAAAGGTCCCCTGCCATTTGTTTATAATGTCCTCTAATGTACTTGTAAAGTGTAATCATGTCCGGTCGCAATCGCCTTTTTTACAGAGAAAACAACCCCAACCTTGACAGTCTACCCTCATAATTTAAGACTTCCATCCCTCTAACCAATTTAGTTGCACGTCTCTGCACTCTCTCCAGCTCATTTATATCCCTCTTAAGGACTGGAGTCCAAAACTGAACTGCATACTCCAGATGAGGCCTTACCAGGGACCTATTAAGAGGCATAATTATGTTTTCATCCCTTGAGTTAATGCCCTTTTTTATGCAAGACAGAACTTTATTTGCTTTAGTAGCCACAGAATGACACTGGCCAGTATTAGACAACGTGTTATCTACAAAGACCCCTAGATCTTTCTCATTTAAGGAAACTCCCAAGTAACTCTAAGTAAATCACATCCACTGCCATCGGGGCAAATTCACTAAGATGCGAAGTTGCGCCAGACGCAACTTCGCCGCACTTCGCCGCACTTCGCCGAACTTCGCCAGGCGTAGTTTCGCCAGGGCTCCGCAAATTCACTAAAATCCAAAGTTGCGCACAGGGGTAGCATAAGGTTGCGAAGTTGCGCTAGCGTTGATTCGCTATATAAAGCGAAGTTACGCTAGCGAAGGCTAATTTGCATACGGCGCGAAATTCAAATTTCAATGGAGGAACACGTATCTGCACTACAAATGCCTAGAAAACCTTCAAATCAGCAAATAAAATTTTTATTTTGCCCTACACATGTGCCCACTGTCTAGGTAAGTTGCCATGAGTCAGGAAATGTAGGGGGGAGGAAGGGGAGCCCCAAAAATTTTTCGATCTTTTTCAGCCTATCAGCCATCATGTAGAAAACACGCCAGCGTTTTTTTGGGACTTAGAAAAAAAATTGACTTTTTTTTAAACAATCCCTATCTACTCTATTGCGCTTCGCCAGGTCTGAGGTGGCGAAGGAAGTCTAGCGTAAAAGGTAGCGTTCAGTACACTGCGCAAGTTAGTGAATTTGCGTAGTTTCGTCGCTAGCGAAGATTCACCTGGCGTAATGTTGCAAAGTAACACTAGCGAAACTACGCCAGCGTTCGTTAGTGAATTTGCGCAGTAGCGAAAATGCCAAACGCTAGCGAATTAACGCTAGCGTTCGGCGCTTCTGGCTTAGTGAATTTGCCCCGAGGTCTCTACTTACATTCTCATCAGGGGCGTAACTACAGAGGAAGCAGACCCTGTGGCTGCAGGGGGGCCCAAGAGGCATAGGGGACCCCGTAAGGCTCTAATTAATTAGGAATTTTAACATATATTGTTAATACAGGGCAACCACTGGATATTTTGGGAGCCCTAAAATTATTTTGCTGTGGGGCACAGTAAATTAAGTTAGTCTGGCAAGATCTATTACACATAAAACCATGCTGGCACAAACTCATAGTATTATGATTTGCTATGAAGTCCAGTATCTTATCCTTTATTAACCCTTCGAAAAGCTTTCCTACCACTGAAGTCAGACTAACTGGCCTATAGTTTTGAGGCTGAGAACAGGATCCTTTTTTGAATAGAGGCACCACATTAGCAATTCGCCAGTTTCTCGGCACTATGCCAGATCTCAATGATTTCTGAAAAATTAAGTAAAGAGGTTTGGCAATCACAGAGCTAAGCTCGCTAATTACCCTGGGATGAATACCATCTGGCCCTGGACCTTTGTTAATCTTAACATGTTCTAGTCTCTTTTGAATTTCTTCATGTGTGAACCATGCATCATTATCTAGGGGGGACGGTGGAAGCACTCTTAAGGCCAATTTAAGTATAATGGAAGTGCCACTTACAATGCACTTCCCTGGGCCCCTGTCTCATAAGTAATTCAATAGAAATGCAAATGCATATGTTTACGAAACAGGGGTTTTTAGTTACAAAGTTATGATCATAAAGTTGAAAAGCCACCATACCACGTCAAGGTAAACCCCATATGGCGGTCCCTAACTTACTTTACTCAGGTCACAATATAAAAAAGATACTTCTCTGCATAAAAGCATTACCTGTACACAATGTGTGTTGTGCATTGGTTTCAATCTGAAAGCTAAATCCTCCCCCGCCAGCAAGGGCTTTTAAGAGAGAGCGATTGCTTAAACCAACGCCCATATTTAAAAGCATAGGACCACCATTAGTATAAAGGGGTGGGTATGGGGTGCTATTAAAAAACCACACTGAGCTGAGCCACAGCTCCAGGCGAACATACAAAAATCTAGGGGGGACGGTGGAAGCACTCTTAAGGCCAATTTAAGTATAATGGAAGTGCCACTTACAATGCACTTCCCTGGGCCCCTGTCTCATAAGTAATTCAATAGAAATGCAAATGCATATGTTTACGAAACAGGGGTTTTTAGTTACAAAGTTATGATCATAAAGTTGAAAAGCCACCATACCACGTCAAGGTAAACCCCATATGGCGGTCCCTAACTTACATCTTTGCATCATTAGTTGTATTACTAGAATTGGGACTGTTAAGAAGGAAACCTTCACTTACTGGTTCCTCATTTGTATAGACAGATGGAAAATATGAGTTCAGAATCTGCGCTTTTATTTTGTTTTCATCAAATAGCTGAGCCCCCTCTCAAAGTAAGGGTCCCACCCCTTCCTGCTTCATTTTTTTACTATTAACATATTTAAAAAATAATTTTGGATTTTTTTTACTGCTTGCTGCAATATCATTTTCTATATCAATTTTAGCTTGCCTTATAGCTTCTTTGCATGATTTATTGGCCTCCTTGTACCTTATAAATGTTTCGGCTGTACCAGCTAACTTGAAAGCCTTAAAAGCACATCTTTTCTTACACCTTACATGAGATAACTTGGATATGTGTCTGTAGCCTGTACATTTGGGCAGTCTGGGATTTGAGATGACAACAGCAGGTGCAACTGTGACCAAAGGTGCCAATTTTATTTAACAGACTTTTCAATATTTTCTGTAAAAAAAAAAGGGGGGGGGTCAAGGGGTGGTAATGAATATTTTTGGCTTTTCCCAGTTCTCGTTTGCTCGTCTCTTTTACAGTCAAATGGTAACTTCCTTTCAGCTAGTCAGGTGTGAATTCATTTCCTGTCAGCTTTTCCCCTTGCAGACATTTACACAGTCTCCCTACAGTAAGAAATGGGTTAATGTGCATATCTCAAACTGTATCTACTTTCAGAGAATGTGAGGGTTATGCATCCTGCCCAAAGTGAGACATTTTCTGCACGCAAAAACAAAGAAACCACATTTAAAACAATGCTGCATACCGAACAATGTTTCCATCACGTTGCAAGAATGTGCTTTTCAGATAAAAGGTGTTCAGAAATGTATCCACTTATTTATCTATGGCTTATGTTTCTATTTTGAAATGGAATACAAGTAAAAGGAGAAATTTGGCTATTTAGATGCTTTTGGGCTTGTTAATGTAACTCTTGTATTTTTTACTGTTTTCCTGTAAAAAAAATAATACATAAATACATACACCCCCAGAAGTAGGGGTGTATGGTTAAGACCATGGAGCTGTTATGCTAGGCCTACTGTTTATCACCACTACACGTCTGTGTATGAGCCAGTGGATGCATTCTTTGGGTAGCCACCTCCTTACTGATAAGGCACCAAGTAGTGATGGGCGAATTTGCGAAATTCGTGAAACTGTGAAAAATTCGGCGTCTAGTTTTTGACACCGGCGTCCGTTTTTTTTGACGCCCATCACTAGAGCCAAGCCAGACTGGTGGTGTGGATGCATACCACTTTGCATTGGTCAAGGGGGTTGCAGCCTCATGCGGCCAACAGTAGTTAATGTACAAGTAACTAAACTCTGTACTTTCTTTGTTTTAAAACTAAAAATACTAATTTTGTATAGCTTAAATCTATATGAATTACATATTGAGAATTTAAGGAGGAAGCCCCTCTCCTTTCTCTTACCACAGGCATCTCTTAGAATAAAATAATCACCAGTAAATGCTGATTTTTTTGCCTGATGTATCACTATCAGTTGATTTTGGCAAAGATGAAGATTGCCAATAAGTAGCTTTCTATCTTCATTTGATGGTATGCCAATAGCAAACTGGCAAATGAGACAGACCCACACTGCCCCTACTTAAAATCCTAATAAAGTTACCTCAGAGTTCTATGACCTGTGTAAAGGCATGAGGTCTGCATTCCCCATAATAAATCTTATTTCTCAGATGTGAGTAATAAACTAAACATTTTTATAAAATAGTTTTTCACCCACACACTAAGCTAAGCATTACGTATGTACTAAACTAAACTAAAGTCATTTTTGGTTTTAAGTAAAATCCAAAGCCCCCATAAAAGATTTATCTGAACATTGAACCAAATCTGAACATCTGCACTTACTCCCACTGTTTTTCTTTGAGACCTCATTAAAGGGAAGTCACCCCAAAAAGTTATTTTTTGCAAAATAAAAGAATACATAATTCTACGCAACAATATGCATTCATTACATTCATTTTAAGTTGTTTGTAAATTGTGTATGTTGTGCTATTAAAAGCAGTGTCTGTCCCTTTCTTTTCTCTGCTCTGGTGGCTCAAACTGTTGATACAATGTAGGACAAGCGAGCTGATTAAAGGAGAAGGAAAGCTACCGAATCAGTTTATTGCCAATAGATTAGCCACAATAATGTAAGCTATAAAACTATATTTATTCTGCAGAATGCTTTGCCATGCCTGAGTAAACAGCTCTAGAAGCTTTCACTGTTTATTTAGGATAACAGGTGCCATATTAGCTTGTTGTGACATCACTACTGCCTGAGTCTCTCCCTGCTCACTCCACTCATATCTCTGGGCTCAGATTACAGAAGGGAGGAGAGGAGGGAGGGAGGGGGAAAAGGGAGAAAACTGAGCATGCTCAAGCCCTAGCCCTGGAGTTTTATGCTAAAAATAGGAAGTCTGATACAGAAGCTTGTGTATACACAATAGAAGGACAGAAATGTGGTGTTTCTTTTAACAGAGGACTCAGAGCAACATTACTTTGAGGGTTTACTGGTGTATTTATATAGACCTTTCTAAGAAAGCTTATTTTAATTTTCCTTCTCCTTTAACTAGATCTGTCTCAAAAAGACTTTTGAGTTAAGCTAATGCTGCTTTCAATAGCAATTGTTTTGCAGATAGCTTAAAAAGCACTGACACTCTTTCAGTGAAAGAAAGTTGCTCAGAATCATATTTTCTTTTATTAGGCACTTTTTTTTATTTTGGGGTTAACTATTAGGGGCCGATTCATGAAGCTCGAGTGAAGGATTCGAATTAAAAAAACTTCGAATTTCGAAGTGTTTTTTGGGCTACTTCGACCATCGAATGGGCTACTTCGACCTTCGACTACGACTACGAATCGAACGATTCGAACTAAAAATCGTTCGACTATTCGACCATTCGATAGTTGAAGTACTGTCTCTTTAAGAAAAACTTCGACCCCCTACTTCGGCAGCTAAAAGCTGCCGAAGTCAATGTTAGCCTATGGGGAAGGTCCCCATAGGCTTGCCTGAGATTTTTTGATCGAAGGATATTCCTTCGATCGTTGGATTAAAATCCTTCGAATCGTTCGATTCGAAGGATTTAATCGTTCGATCGCAGGAATTGCGCTAAATCGTTCGACTTCGATATGCGAAGTCGAACAATTTTAGTTCCTAGTCGAATATCGAGGGTTAATTGACCCTCGATATTCGACCCTTCATACATCTGCCCCCAAGTGTTTGGTGCAAAATCGTGCAAGGAAAACCTGTATTTTACTTTGTACTTAAAACTGCAAGCAATTCAGGGGCACCTAAGTGTACTATCATGCCCAATTTGCATAATTCTACAATGTTTAAATGAGTCAATTTCTCTCCATTTACAAGCATGCACATTTTGTGCTAAAATTTCTGCATAGCACGTCCATGTGGCATATATACATTTGGACCAATTTGCAGCAAGTAAATCTACTGTGGAATTCTTTACACACCAGTTTCATCCTAAGTGATGCTTTAATATACAAATAAAGGAACGCTACATAGGAGAGAGCTTGTCTACTGATATTGTAAAAAACTTTCATTTTTTTTACCAAAAATACCAGCTCTCATTAATGGGAATTTAAACACACTGGCACTAGTATAGCGTACACATGATCGTTAAAACATCTCTACTAATACAGAGTGAAACTCCTCCACTAACATGCTAGTCCTGCTGCTTACTTTGCTCTTGCTCTTGCCACGCTCCTTGCAAAATCTAAATGCATGAATATGGTACTGGCTCAGTGTCTAACACAGGGTATTATTCCCAGTTCTGATGCACAGAATAAACGTCAACACAATTTAATGCCAATAATATACATATAGCAACTCTATATGTATGGAAGACGTATTAATATATTTAAATGATTCCGAGAAGAGAAGTCGTCCCATCATCACATAAAATAGTATTACAAGCCACTTTCAGGAACTTCAGATGACACAATTCCATATGTTGCAAGCCTGCGTGCTATGAAGTGTTTGTATGTAAATTCTAGATGAGGAAGTGATAACCATGCGGGGGTTGTTTTTGTGTAAAAACTCACTCTCAGACCAATTAATTTTATTTGGTTTACTGATAACCTGAATAAGCTTTGAATTTATTGAATATACACTTTCTAATGGTAAATCTTTCTTTTGAAATATTGCACTCAGTAGAGTTTTGCTTTAATTTGCCATTGAAATACAATCTATATATTTCATAACCTGACTCTAATAGTCAATAATAGTCAAAAATAAACCCCTCAAAAACAAAATTCTTCATGTTTTTGTGTATTTTTAAATGTTCACACTAAGGGGCAGATTTACTAAGCTCGAGTGAATAGTTAGAATCCAAAAATATCAGAATTTCGAAGTAATTTTTTGGGTACTTCGACCATCGAATTAGTCAAATTCGATCGAATTCGATCAAATTGAATGATTCGAACGATTCGAAGTAAAAATTGTTCGACCATTCAACCATTCGATAATCGAAGTATTGTCCCTTTAAAAAATCCTTTGACTCAATACCTTGCCAAATGAAAGCTACTGAATTGAATGCTAGCCTATTGGGACATTGTAGATAGGTTTCAGGCACTTTTTATGATCGAATAAAAATCATTAGATCGATCGCTTAAAATCGTTTCGAATCGTTCGACCAAACGATTTTTATTCAATCGTTTGATCAAACCTTTTTCACTAAAATCCTTCGAATTTGATATTCGAATTCGAAGGATTTTACTTCGAGGGTCGAATTCGAGGGTTTTTTAACCCTCGAAATTCGACTCTTGATAAATCTGCCCCTTATAGTGTGTATTGTGATGAACAAACGTAGGGGCCTTTGCTTCTGCAGACCTCCAAGCAGTTTAGACTTCACCCTTAGCACCTCAGTATAAATGATTCTCCTCATTGATCTGTGAACATATGTCAATAAAAACTGAAAAGGGTGTGTAGAACGGTAGAACACATCTCCTCACAACCAGTAGTTCAGGTGAAGGCTCCATTGTGCCTGCTCTCTTATGCACCATTGCATTTAGATTTTGGATGGGGGGAGGAAAGAATAATTGAATAACAATCCTTATTACTTTTCACATTTGTATAGTATTCAAGTTAAACATGGTTGAAACACTACCTTTAGTTCTGAACATGAACAATTAGGCAGAAGGAGCAATCATAAAGCAAAGTAAACTGTAAGTAAGTCAGTTTGTCAGAAACATGCAATTGTTGTTGCATTATATTATAACATTATTAGACAAATATGCTGGACCTTTGAAGATCATAGATAGATAGGTCCAATAAATATATATATAGTGGTTCCAAATGACTATTTGCTTGGTGCATGATGTAATCTGGAGTACATGTGTTACCCATAACTGTTCCTTTTTTACCAGGAAGAATTAGTCATTGAGAACGAAGCAGTTATGCGCTACGCAGTAAAATGATTCCCTTTTTCTTTATAATAATTATAATAATAAAACAGAGGACCTTGTACTTGATCCAAGCTAAGATATAATTAATTCTTATTGGAAGCAAAGCCAGCCTATCAGGTTTATTTAATGTTTACATCATTTTCCAGTAGACACAAGTTACGGAAATATCCGTTATCTGGAAAACCCCAGCTCCCAAGCATTCTGGATAACAGGTCCATACCTATATTATATAAACTAGCCATAACACTGTTACCCCATCCCAATCCTACATAGTGCTATACTGTACTTTCTCTTGCAAGCTTTGCTTTATATAAACAATGTTATATTCAATATTTACCATAAATAAAAATTGCATTTTTGTATAAACAAGTATCATTTGTGAAGAGTTAACACATTTTGTGAAATATATATAGATAGATAGATAGATAGATAGATAGACAGACAGACAGACAGACAGACAGACAGACAGACAGACAGATAGATAGATAGATAGATAGATAGATAGATAGATAGATAGATAGATAGAATAGATAGATAGATAGATAGAAAACTTTTCGTCTGCCCTTTAAGACTGCTTATTGGAGCAATATATATATACAGTTTTGTTCAGCGGATATGAATGTTGAATGTGTTTTATTTATTGAAATTTACAGCAGGAGATAAAGACTTATAAAGTATTGTCATTTTTTCAAAGTGGTACAGGGTGTAGCAGAGTGGAATAGGGAGTAACCTGGCTAGATACAAAAATATTGATTTCAAATATAAAATGAAATAAAATAACAGGAGCTAAATTAGTTTCTTATAGTGCTTATCACAAATAAATAGTTGTATATAGGGGGAGCTCCCTGGAAATATTATAATACATTAACCTGTTATAAATCACAGTGGAAAAAAATGTCTCTAGTCTTGAATATTGTGCAGATTGATTGGAAAGTCTGATTCTATTAACGATATTGCTATTCACTTCCAGCTGTCACTGCAGCGTTCCAGTAGCTTCAAGGATTTTGGAAAGTCAAAACCAAGTTCACCTGTCGTGAGTGAAAAGGAGTTTAATCTTGAGAATGATGTGAGTTCATTAATTCTGTACTGTTCTTGCTCTCTATCTCTGGGTCCAGTCATTTAAAAGGACCATCACTTTTACAGAAAAAATATCTGATAACCTCCTGCCCTGCAGTAGCAAGTAGTTGCTTTGAATAGGCCTTTCTATTCTACTGAACAGTACTCTTGAATAAATTGGCACTTTATAAATGCATATTTATTAATAAATAATAAAAGTTCATTTAATGGTGAATGTCCCTTTTAATCTCTGCAGTAAAGTCAACTGGGTGGTCCAAGTTTTTGCCCCAAAAAGCCTGACCAGAAAAAGTTTTAGTAAATAACACCCTTAGTTATAAAGCCTCAATATATTCAAACACTGTTTCATGCACAATCATATTTTCTGGCTATTTGACATATTTTCTGTTTTCTTCTGATCAGAAAATAGCAGTCTAATTGTATTTTTTTTTACACTACAATTAAATTCACTCACAATACTTACTAACAGTGATGCTAATAATGAAGGGGGATTGGTAAATGGGATAGTAATTTTTGAGACCAATGGTGGATATTAGGTGAGTTTATGTCAGCTAGGATACCCATGATGCATTTGAGTTAATCCGTTTTACTTTGTTAAAACATTTGCAAGATGTGACTGATCAGATAGAATGTAGGCAAATTAGGAACATGATATTTCTGCAAACCCCTCAAGAAAAAAAAAACAACCACAATGATTATGTGCAAACTGAAGTGAATTGCTCACACCTCAATTTCCGTGTCAGTCTGATTTTTCAATGTGTTGCTCAAAGATTGCCACATGCTGTTGCATTAACTAAACAAGATTACAAGAATAAGTGTCTGGTTGAGCTCTTCCATTAATTAAAGCAATACTAATACTTTAAGGTGCGTGATGGAATGGAGTGTAAGATCTGAAAAGCAACCTCATAAGTGATCACATGTATTCTTAGGGGAATGATCATAAAAGGGAAACCCCGAAAAGCATTAGGTTTAAGACCTGTCAATCAAAATCTGACTCCTCTATCTCCTACATGAAGAGAGACACTGATAGGAAGAGTGAAGAGTAACTTCAGTTTTTCCAAAACAGTACAGAATCAGTTGTAAAGACTCTCCAGGAGATGATGCTTGTATAAAAAAAATGAGACTTTTATATTGTTTTAGAGGGGTTGTTCACCATCAAATTAACTTTTAGTATGATATAGAGAGTTATATTCTGAGACAATTTGCTGTTTCAATTGGATTTTTTATTATTGGTGGTTTTTGAGTTATTTAGCTTTTTATTCAGCAGCTCTCCAGTTTGCAATTTCAGCAATCTGATTGCTAGGGCCCAAATTACATTTTACATGCATTAATTTGAATAATAGACTGAAATGTGAATAGAAGAGGCCTGAATAGAAAGATGAATAATAAACAGTAGCAATAAAAATACATTTGTAGCCTTACACAACATTTGTTTTGTAGATGTCACAGACCCCCATTTGAAAGTTTAAACTATGATAAAAAATAAATGAAGACCAATTGAAAAGTTGCTTGGAATTGACTGTTCTATAACATACTAAACATTAACTTAAAGGTGAACCACTTCTTTAACTTATTTTTTCTCTTGCATTTTCTTTAGTGTAACTGAACATTGCTCACTGCCATTCTCCTTGTAGATTCCTGAAGACGAAGCCGGAGTACCGACAGATGAGACTAAACACAGCTCAGGCAAACTCGGTAAGAAATGGAGAGCTGTCATTTCACGGACAATGAACAGGAAAATGGGAAAGGAGGTTATGAAAGCAATGGCTCATGAAATGGTAAGAACAGACAAGGGCACCACTTCCTGAAGTTCACTCTTGTTTCTCTGTAAGTGTAACTGTACCTTTTGTGTTCTCCCTTCTGTGGTGTTAATAATAGTACCACCTTAAACTCTAACTTCAGGAAGAGTCAAGGATAATAGCAGCTGGGCAGCACACATGGCATTTCCAGTGGGATTCATACATAAAACAATAGTTGGCCAGGATTCCCATTACCAGCCAAATTCCTGCTGTAAAATCCTTCTCATGAATAAGTCTAGCATAATAAAATGCACCTGGTGCAATCGATGCACTGTATTAGATTTCTGTGAGTTTCTATTGATTAATTCCTGTATATTTAAATTACAGTACTACTAGTGTTCAAAAAGACTGTATAAAGTATGCAACTTGTCCAAATCATTGTACATGATATTTGGTCGACCTCTGGAGGAATTACTAGACTGGCTAAAACTAGTTGTGTCTCCTTTGTTGGCATTTGTGCAGGGAGAACCAACAGATCCACATTCCTTATCTTCAATAACAAATGATCTGCATAGGAAGTCTTCAGATCTTGAAGAAAATCTACACTCGCCCATCAGCCGACAAACTTCTAGTGGTGAGTTCCTAAGAGTGAAATATGCATCTTTCATTTTGGTATATTATCAAAGAGAAAGGGCACCCAGCAAATATACTGCTAGTCATTTTCAGTTGATCAGAACAGATATTCTATAAGGTTGATGCAATTGATCTTCAATTACATTTGTGCACATATATACAGTATATATATTTATATATGTGTATATATATATATATATATATATATATATATATATATATATTAGGGATGCACTGAATCCACTATTTTGGATTCGGCCGAACTCAAATATATATATAAACCAGAATCCCAGCACTCAGGAAAATTATTCCAATGGCGCCTGGGTGCAGTCCACGTTATGATCAGGTACAAATGCTTTCAAGGATCGCACTCACAAGACTTATGCAAAATATAGTTGCTTTTTATTATCAAATTGTGAAGAAGCATGGACTCCTGGAGCCAGCCGATGTGGTTAAAAAACCTTTATTTCAAACAGCTAAAACAAATTATCCTTACGCGTTTCGTATCCGAAGATACTTACTCATAGGCATAATCTAAAACAGCCGTGACCAAAAATTTAAACAAGTAAAACGGACGTGATGTACAAAGCCAATCATCCTAATATTAACCCTTAATCCATAATGTTTTAGCGAAAGTGAAAAAGTCGATTTTTACTTCATTCTATAAACAATGAAATGCTGAAGAATTTAACAGTAAAATGTATCTCTTACATACACATGAAATATTTGAAATATTCACAGTTTATCACATCAGAAACCAGAGGGCCAAAAAGAAAAAGAAAGAAAGAACAAAACGAAAGCTTAAAATTAAGTTAAATTGTTCTAAGTAGACAGTTAGGGGCCGATTCATTAACTTCGAGTGAAGGATTCGAAGTAAAAAAACTTAGAATTTCGAAGTGTTTTTTGGGCTACTTCGACCATCGAATGGGCTAGTTCGACCTTCGACTACGACTACGACTTCGAATCGAAGGATTCGAAGTAAAAATCGTTCAACTATTCGACCATTCAATAGTCGAAGTACTGTCTCTTTAAAAAAAACTTCGACCCCCTAGTTTGGCAGATAAAAGCTACCGAAGTCAATGTTAGCCTATGGGGAAGGTCCCTATAGGCTTGCCTAAGTTTTTTTGATTGAAGGATATTCCTTCGATCGTTGGATTCAAATCCTTCGAATCGTTCGATTCGAAGGATTTAATCGTTCGATCAAAGGAATAATCCTTCGATCGTACGATCGCAGAATTTGCGCTAAATCCTTCGACTTCGATATTCGAAGTCGAAGGATTTCAATTCCTAGTCGAATATCGAGGGTTAATTAACCCTCGATATTCGACCCTTGATGAATCGGCCCGTTTATGTGTAAAATGTTGAACGTTAAATATTATAGAACGATCAGAATACTGCCCAGTTCTAGATAGCTACAAAATTCAATAGTGCTGATATTAAGCAAAAATGCATTAGTATGTTTAAATGAGGGGTTTAGCACAGTGTTAATATTCCCAGTAAAATGGAACATGTTCTAAGAAAACTATCACAGCAGACATGAATCCAATATATTGAGAAACCTCCAGCAGACCAAATTCATTCCGATGTTCCAAACACAGATTAAACCGTTAATTATTACTGAATTCAAGGGATATCGTTTGTAGAGCTGAAATAAAGACTTTTTAACCACATCGGCTGGCTCCTGGAGTGCGTGCTTCTTCACAGATTGTTGCCATTACTCCCCCAGCTATGGGTTCGGGGCGCTGCACCCAGGCCACCCGATATCTTCGGTGAGTTTGGAAGCTGTTTCATGCAATTGTTTCCAATTTTTAATCATATGTCATACACTGGTTAAGGCTGCACCCGAATACGATAGACCCAGGCTTTGTACACTCGGGTCCTACTTTGTACCGGATGAGCCGCATCTTGTAAATAATTAACTTTAGGGGATCGAGACGCCGTTTTTCTTATTGTGTACAGAAGGACCCCCATTTTACATCCCCTGATTTTAGGTTTTCCTTCATTTTACATTATATTATGCAATATATTATGCATAATACATTTCCCTGATTTTACATTTTCCTGGATTTTACACATTTTTTTCTGGTCCACTATAAAACCTAAAATGGGGGTTCTACTGTGCATATATATATATATATATATATATATATATATATATATATATATATATATAGAACCTGTACAGAGAAATAAAGGGGTTGTTTACTTCCACACCTGCAGTGTGCAAAAAACTATTTTCCGATGCAATTGCTGTATTTTCTACCCACAATGCAATGCTTTTTCCAGTGTCATTGCAGTCCCAGGGAGTTGTGCATGATGCAATTTAAGCCGATGCATTAAAGAGACATATTAGGTGAAAAACAAGAATGTTCCAGTGCATTATACTCTTTTAAAGATAGTGCTTAAAAATAGTGTCGGGTTGATTTATTGAGAATTTCTGCAAAAACCTTAGTAGTCCCGCCCATCTATTCCACTTCCTGCTGCCTCTTTTACAGGCTGTGGAGGGAGCACACTGCATTGTAGCCTTTGCTTGTTTGACTGCAGGGTCGTGATTGGCTATCCCCCTTCTACTGTGCTTCCGGCAAGGACCTAAGGGTCTTGCCAGAAAGTGGTAGAACAGGAGGGAGCAAAAAGAAAACAAGGGTGAAGTATGTCTTGGGTTGGTGTCGGGAGACAAAAAGCCAATGTGTCAAAGAGAATTAAGGAAAAGGAGATGTACAAAACAGGGGGGTTGTGGGTGCACTCCTAAGGCCATATAAAAACATATTTAAGTACAATAAACTCCTGTCTAAATAATTCAATGAATTTGCAAGTGCATGTATTTAAAAAAGAAAAACAGGGTTTTTTGTTACAAAGTTATGATCATAAAGTTGATAAGCCACCATACCACGTCAAGGTAAACCCCATACGGTGGTCCCTAACTTGTTTACCTGTAATCAAAATATAAAAGGTCATATACCTCTCTGCTTAACAGCATTACTTAGAGTAAAAATCTCCTGAGGCTTGGTTTCAATCTGTGGACTAGATCCTCCCCAGCCACCTGCATATGCGCCTTTTAAAAGGGAGACTGTCCAAACCAAAGCCCATTTTAAAAAAAAATGTGATAATGAAGAGACTATAATAAAGGCAAAGTAAAGTTGTATATATAGGTGCACTCTTGTGTGTGTATGTGTGTGAGTATAAGCATAAGTACAGGTGAGGGTACAGATGTGAACAGAAAATGAAAAAGGAAGAGCTAAATGAGAAGTGTAATTGGTGAAGTGTATGTGAATTAGTGCAGAGGTGTTACCTAGTGATAAGTGCAGCAGATATAATGAGTGCCTCACAGACGTTGGTTTCAAATAAAAGGGCTAAAGCCTCCCCTGCCGCTAGCATTTGTGGCTTTTAAGTGAGAGGAATTGCCCAAACCAAGAATGAATAAAAAACAAAAAAGAGGGACATAGGGCCACTATTAATTTAACGGGGTGGGTATGAGGGTGCACTAACCACATGTAGTTAAAAGGAGATGTAGGCTAGGGGCCATGCTTTGTGGATATCATTGCCTGTAATGATGTCTGTAATTCCATTACCTGTTTATGTAAGGTTTGAACAGTGGTTTGATGTGTGGGTGGTTTGCATTTAAAAAGATGAGAGTGTTATGGTAGCTAAGCTGGTAGCCTTCAGATATGACAGAAAAAGCACATCTTTTGTCGATATGGTTTTCTTTTTTAACAGTCTCCATAGATGGCACACATTGCAACAGGGGCGTAACTTCCGGGGGAGCAGGGGGTGCAACTGGGCCAGGGCCCGCACCCCCGCAGGGCCCCCCGGCAGAT
Organism: Xenopus laevis; assembly: GCF_017654675.1. NCBI lineage: Eukaryota > Metazoa > Chordata > Amphibia > Anura > Pipidae > Xenopus > Xenopus laevis. The sequence goes on from NC_054385.1 coordinate 51,644,223, forward strand.
CACGCGCGCTGCAGCCAGCTGGAGTCACACGGACGAGGGTGGGGCGGGCCCGGCTGCACGGCCCGCACCAGGGCCCGCCGCCACCTAGTTCCGTTACTGCATTGCAAAATTCATCTTCATTTATGGGATCCCTTATTAGGATACCCAGAAAAAATTAAAGGAAGACCATCTCCTATAGACTCCATTTTAAGCAAATAATGCGAATTTTTATTACATTATTTTCTTTTTCTCTGTAATAATAAAACGGTACCTTGTGCCTGATGGGAACTAAGCTGCATGAATCCATATTGGTGACAATAACAATCCTATTGCATTCACTTATTGTTTAAATGATTTTAAGCAGCCGTAAGGTATAGTGATCAAACTACAGAAAGATCACTTATACAGAGGTCCCAAACATTCTGCACAACAGATTCCATAATTGTACCACAAATGTCTGTTTATATAATTGCATTGCTTATACCAGCTCAAATAATGCTGGCTTGTCTGCTACTCCAAATGGATAATTTTGTATATGTTTCTGTAGCATAAATCTGTCAACAATGGACAATATTACTCCCTACATAAAGGTGCTTAAAAATAACTATTGTTGCCCCCTTTTAACCATTGTTGGCATTCTCCTTGCAGGCAGTGAGGTCTTCAGTCCGTCATATATGATCAACAACAGAGACAGCATTAACCTGGAAAACCTCCCACCGCCATATAATGGGCCATTCTGTGGAAAAGCTAAAGTGCACACAGACTTCATACCAAGCCCGTATGATGGGGATACTCTCAAGCTCAAAGTAAGGTCATGCTCATCTTCACATGCAGATTGATTAGCTGGAATACAAAACTCTTCCCTGAATACACTGTAGCCTAATGCACTATTGTACTGTTTCCTTAATATGATTTTGATATTCATGAGAATATCATGAAATTCATAAGAGGATCTTATATACTCATACATGAGATCAACTTGTGGTTTAGATTTAACGGCACTTTAATACAAAGAGTTGCATCTTTTCTATTTCTGTATTGCATCCTCCACGGCTAGGTTTATTTAAAGGGGAACTTGAACTTTGATAGAGAGGCCCACATTACACAGAAACCCTCAATATACCCATCACAGTTACTTGTTTCTTCAAAAAGTATAAATACATTCCAATTTCTATGCTGAAATCCAGTTGTTTAACAGTTCTTTATTTTCTGCATCATTTGAGATCCTGGCAGGGAAGTAGGGACTAAACACTGATGTTACAAATTGTAACAACTTCTCCACAGCTTACAGACAGCATGCAGGAACTACATAACCCACAATGCATTGCACTGGGATGTTCTGTTCCTTATTGAAATCTTCAATCTGCAATTGTGCAGGGAATTGTGGGGTTTGGAGGATGCAGGATGAGGACAGATTGCTGCCAATACAAAGTAACAGCTCAGCAAAAGTAGTCAGACAGATCAGCAGGAGAGCGGGGGCTAGACTAAGGAAACGGTTCCAATTCATTAAAAAATCATGAAAAGTCTGCATATTTGTTATTTGGTGTATATTGCAAAGTTGCTTGAAATTATGTTTACTTTTCAAAAAGCTTAAGTTGTGTTTGTGTGGAGTTCCCCTTTAATTTGTTGTGCTATAACAATATTAATTATCTACAGAAAGGAGACCTCATTGACATCATTGAAAAACCGCCTGTCGGTACCTGGACAGGTATGCTAAGAAACAAGGTGGGAACTTTTAAATTCATCTATGTCGACCTTGTTCCTGAAGAAACTGAAATCCCCAAAAAGGCAAAGACCAGAGCTAGGAGCAAACGACAGAAGCCTAAGACTGTGCAGGAGCTGTTGGAACGCATTAACATGCAGGTTAGATCCTACCCCATCTTACAGCAGAATTTCCAGAGGCCCAAGGGATCTAGTGGAAATTTCGGTCTGGCTATTGTGTCTTACAACATAGGATATAAAATTAGAGTGTAACAATCCACTGCATAACATAGAAGCATATGCTGGGAGTCACAGTGCTGTCTCATAGTGGAGGTTGCTGGGAGTCACAGTGCTGTCTCATAGTGGAGGTTGCTGGGAGTCACAGTGCTGTAATGCTGTGCTGGAGGTTACAGTATTATTTTAGGCTAGAGATTTCAAAAGGGGTGTCCTGTGCTGTTGGTTGCTGGTAGTACCACTGCCTTTTTATACTGGTGGTTTGTCACAATGCTGTTCTATACTGAAGGTCTAAGAGGTATTTTCTATTGAGGCTTGCTGGTGATTTAAAAATGTGATTTTATGTTGGGGGGGGAGAAATGCTGCACTGAGGGAGTTTGCACATAGCGTGTCTTTGGCAAATTAGATGATTGCTACTAGTACTACTACTAATATTTTAGCATTTACAAAATGCTTACGTACCTTGCAACACCCCAACAAAATGTAGTTTAGTAACAGCTGAAAGTTAAATAATTATATCAAAGAGCCCAACTTGTCTGCACATCCGGTTTCTGTCCACTTTCTGGAACCCAAGCTCCCAAACTGATCTTACAGTGAGTTCCTGGTTTTAGTACTTTGTGTGACATAAAACTGTAACCTCAAGTATACTTTTTTCTAAATGTGATTCACATAAGCAGGAGCAGGCATTTTGTTTTGCAAAAATCTCCCCTTTATTCCACTGTTTTCTTTAATGTACAGGAACACATCCCAACCCTCCTATTGAACGGCTATGAGACAATAGAGGATTTCAAGGACCTGAGTGAAAATCACCTGATTGAGTTAAACATTACAGATCCTCAGCACAGGGTCAAGCTTCTCACAGCTGCCGAATTCCTGCTGGATTATGACAGTAAGAATGTTACACCCTCAAGATTTATTACGGTCTATTTATATACTGCAATTATTTATAATTGCAATGTAATTTCAAAAGCAGAGACGTTTATGCATTTAAAGACGATAAACCTAATGGAAGTCTCTTCATTATTCAGAAATGATTGCTATGATAACTTATGTGCTGTAATGTCTTTTTGTACCACCTTAATGTGTTATGTTACACAGTTGATGTAAGTTTTTTTCATTATTCACAAACTATTTATATATTTGAGTGTATGTTAATGCTGGGTGCATTCATTCACATTTCATTCAATACCCCAAGAGATCCATGCATGTAGAAGGCAAATTACACACATTATTTTGTGGAAGAATAGCCATACAAGCCCTTGCAGTTCTATACAGCCAATATCCTGAATACATGGTGTACTCGATCATTGGCCAGCACCGTTACATTACGGCTCATCAATTTTGGTTGGGTTGAGCTAATTATTCTTTTTTTTTGGGGGGGGGGGTGAGGTTCAATACACCCATATGGAATTTCTGTACATAAATGGCCAGCTAAACTCTAATTATAAATTGTGATTTTTATAGAATTGCACTGTCTGAAATTGTAACTGGTAACCTCATTAGCCTCAGTCACACTGACAGTAAAGCCCTCAGATGTTTTGTGACCATATGAGAAGGCTGAGGAATGTAAAAAGCATTCACTTTGTGTAAAAACAGCTAAACTTAGTTTTTGGCCGCAGGAAAGCACATTTTTTTGCTATTTCCTAACAAGCACTTATTTATGTTTTAATTGCAGCTGGCAGTGAAACTGAAGGCATGACAGACACAAGTTCTATGGACCACAGTATTCACATTCCCCGTGACTCTGGCTGCTACGAGGGCTCAGAGAATCTGGACAACAGCCGGGATGATAGTGAGATAATCAGCATAGATGAAGACATTAAAAACCTGTCCTTGGTTGCATCCACTGGGGTGAAACATGCAGAGACTGAACAATCTATACCTGGAGATACAACCTATAATGAAGGCTGACGGTCTGTAGATCCTGTACTGTCAGTACTATCATCTCTTTGGATCCAATCAAATTGCTTTGGAACGCCATTATTCATTAACTAACAAGTGGACAAAAAGCAAAACACTGGTCATAAACTCGGACTTTGTGTCTTGGATCAACTCACCATAATGGCCATTTCCACAGAAAGTCTATTTTTTTTTTAATACAGTGGTACCATTAAGTGACGTTGAAACCCGCCTTGTAGACCTAATTACGTTTAGTTTTATGGGTTTTGCTAATAATAACCCGTCATCAAGGCACAACAATTTTCTGGAGCTGTTACCTTATATTCTAGGTTAATCAGTGGAATATTGTCAGTGGATTAAGAACCAGCCTCCTGTTCCATTTTTTTTTAATAAATATATATCTTACTATTTTTATTGCTGTAGTTATATAGTTCAAGTGATTTTTAAATGTGTTTTTTGTTTAATGTTTCCGTTGTTTTAGCTGTAACCAGCACTATGCAGAGTTTTATTATTGGTCCCTGGCCTATAAAGGCAGGATCTAAGAAGCAGAAAGATTCAGTAACTTGCCCGAGGTCAATGGGAACTCACTAATGTAGCATCAACAGGAAGCGAAGGACTCATTGCATCCTACTGTCCAACAAGCAATTGTAGGTACAATCAGCAAACAACCAGAAGTAACACAACATGTGTTGTTCTTGCAGCTCATTAAAGAGACATCATCATTATTAAATGAAGTTTGAATTTGTGCATTGCATTGGTGTACCATGCTCATAAAAAGAATGTTTTACAAATCTGCCCCATGATTTTTAGGGCAATTCACATGGGCCCTGTAGGCTCACTAGCAGTATTATTGCTTGGAAATATGGCATTGAATTGGAAACCACGTGGAAGCCTCACTGTTTGCAGTTGCTTTAAACCTGTGGCCCAAGGAGATTTAAGAAGATTGTAAGAGATAAAGATATTTGTTCATTAAAGCAGAGCGGTCAACCTCATTCCCCTGATTTCTCAAGGTTCTCATTAAATTCCATGCTGTGCATACACAGTAGCATTCAGTAAAAGCCAGAGTGGAACATTTGTGCATCAGCGGCTTCAAGCAAACATTTGCACAGCATGAGATGTCACTTCCGGGTAGCACCACATTTTGTCACGATGACAGCTCTGTTAAAGGTGGATAAAATAAAAGATAAGGGGGTGTCCTTCCGAAGGTATTCTAATTGAGGTATTGCTTCATTCGCTATGTTTTAGTACCACTTAAACAGAGGAATTAGTTGGTTAATAATTAGGGGATGCAAAATCCGTGTATGTATAATTTCATAGCACTAAATAAAACAACTTTGTAATATGTCTGTTAAAATTTTTTGTACCTGCTTTGAGATACAGGTGATGGTTTCTGCAGCTTTCTCTCCTCTCCATTGATTATGACCCCCCTTAAAATTCAGCTGAGAGTGATTTAAATGATTTATGGGGTGCCCCTCCAGATGCGCCACTGCTGATAATTAGTGAAAGTAGTCAAGAGTAGCCTAACCTTCACATATATACATACTTGTTGAGGAACTCCTGCCCCTTAGCGCACCAAGGAGTAGGACAATCAGCGGGCCACTGAACTTAAAGAGGGATGGCGATCAAGGGAGAGGAGAGAAAGCTCCAGAAACGATTGTCTCAAAGCAGGTACACAAATTTTAAGAGGCATATATTACAAAGTTGTTTTATTTAGTGCTAAGAATCTATACACTTAAAAAAATTACTTTACATCCCCTTTGGGGAGCTAGCACACGGGAAAATTTGGGTAGATTTAGTCGACTGGCGAGTAATCGCTTCTTCTGCAGGGCGACAATCTAGGCAAAACTGCCTTCCCCTGCCATAATGCGAAAACGCCAGCGCTAATGCACTCGCGGCGAACTTCGGAAATCGAAGGGCCTCGAGTGCATTGGCGCTGGCGTGTTTGCATTATAGCAGGGGGAGGGCAGTTCAGGGAGATTGTCGCTCCACAGAAGAGGCGATTAGTCTCCAAATGACTAAATCTCCCCGAATCTGCCCGTGTACTTGAACCCTAAAGTCTACAACATTATGGCTAAGCTAATTAAAAAGTTTTGTTAACTCAAGTAAATAGCAAAATTCAAGTTTGCTTTAAAAGGCAGCAATAATGTTGATTTCTGCCTTGACTTTTTTTGTAGTTATCTACAATTCTTTCAGTTACAGTATAGATACCTCATTAGCATATCAATAGGAATTAGCCATCTATCTTTAGTGCAGAAGCCCCAGTTTGTGTCTTAACATTAGCCATACACCCCAAGATCAGCACATCTACAGATACTGTATGGGTAGGTTGTTGGTTCGGCCCAATGCAAAAAAAAACAAATACAAATATGCTGTGGACTCTGGCCCCTGGGCTGTGTATGTAAAGCTTCACCCTAGAACAATGATAGGAGTAAAAACCATCATTTGTACATAATTAATCTATTAAAAAGAAAATTTGTTTAAAATTTTTTTTTAAACTAACATATATAAATAAATGAAAGTTGGTGATAAGAGCATGGAAAATTATATACAATTTATTAGCACTATATCATATCATTTATTTATATAGCGCTGTCAAGATACGCAATGCTTTATAAAGGATAATTTTAGGGACCGTTATTTGATATTAGCTTGTGGCAGCAGAGACCCCTAAAATCTCTTCTCGGAAAAAAGCATATTATGTTATTTGGAAAGGCCTACATTTGCTAATGTACAAATATTCTGTAAAATACGTATGTGTATTTGGTTGTTCATTATTGTAGATGCAATAAAGTTTGTTAGATACACTTGCTGGAACCCTCTTTTCCCATTTCTTACACCCGTTTTTAGAACTAAACAACAATGTAGGAAATTCAATAAAATGACCACAGGCAAATAAATAGTTTAATTCCTTCATTATGGAAAACAAAAATACCAGGTAAAGAAGTTCAAATGAAAGTGCATGTTTATACACAATACAGTTAAATAAAAATACACATTTTTTTTGCAAGGTACAATAATTTGGTCAGTAGCATATAGGGGGAAGTGTTAAGACTAAAATTGTATAAGATAACAGATTAACACAAAAAATGACAGTTATGCAGATAAAAAATGCTGTTCCAGCTGAATGATTTCCAATAGAACCAGACCCTTATTCTTACTTGAGGGCTTGCAAACTAAAGAGTTTGGCAAAAGAGGACAACTAGGTGTTCTCAGAAATAAAACCACATCCTGCGTTGTTTCCATCTCATGAAAAGTAAAGTATCAGTGACAAAAAGTGTTCCTAAATAAACACTATCAATTTTATAGAATTATATTAAACTGGAGGAAGTGCTTTCCCAAAAGGGGAGATTTAAGTACAGGGGTGGAATATATATATAAAAGTCATGTCAGTCCGGACATGGTATGGCATTATATATGTTTTGCTCCCAAAAGATCTGTGAAGCATAATGCTCCTGATTAATTTGGTTCTAAATTCTAGCACAATGGCTTCATAGTAATATTAAATGGATGAATGAATGAATCTTAAATATAATTTAGAATTAGACATAGTGGAAACAAATACATGTGATTGCTAGTAGCACTTTATTCTGGTGAGAGTGGGGATCCTTAGCCACTTCCTTCCAGCACTGGATGCATAGCTTGTCCATTGGCTTATGTAGGGAAACACTTGAGCCGTGATAATTTAAAAAATATCTTCATGTGATACTTTTCTTTTCATTTGTGATACACAGAAGCAGATCTATATTTTGCTACATTTAATGCTGTTGTTAGAAGTCAGACAAGGCCACTCCTACAACCCTTCGGATGCACAGGTCCGCTTACTGAGGATAATGCAACATCCGGCGTAGCTCTCACTTCCTGCTGAGAAAAGATGAAACACATTCATATCCCAAACTCAGTGGCCTAACTAGAGTGTGCCAGGCCCCCCTGCAAAAAAACTTCAGAGGGGGCTGGCACACTTGCAGGGTATGCTTGCTCTATAGTTACACCATTGCCCAAACTGAATAATAACCCAAAAGGCCAATATACTTCATAATTCCAGATTTCGGCACTGGCTATACTTGTCCCTCACATGTCTCCTAAAGACTGCTTTACCAAACTAAAATAGGTAGGAGAAATTCTGAAATAAAAGATGCACTTGAGAGAAAGGCCACACTGCAACATAAAAAATATATGTAAAACGCTTTGCATACTTCAATATAATTATGGGCTATGGCACTTGGAGCATTCTATTCCCGTTACTTTTCCTGGCCAGCCCAACCCGAGCACAATACATAGTTTGTAGGCCCAGATAAAGAGCATTTAAAGCAGCCTGTTCTGTAGTCACATGAAAATGTCCATTATTTGCTATAACACAAGTATGTTGGTATTGGACAAAACAAATACAATATATAGTAATAATAGGTGATCTGTATTAAGGCAAGTGGCCTTACTCCTTGCTATAGGTAACGGATGTCTTGTAGTTCAACCCTTTTTTTTGTTACAGTAGTTGAAGTATTTCTTATACACAACTTTAAGGAAAACTATGAAATCATACAGCTGTAACAACTTCGCTCTACTATTTATAGTATAAAGGCATTACCGATTGTATCTGCATACCATAGGTTTAATGCTGAAAATGATTGGCAAGACTAGATAGAAAGTTGTTTGTAAAAGTACTGACTGTTGAAATAAGTAGCTCTCTATCGGTTATTCTTGGGTTTAGCCTCCCAGTATGTATCTGCTATATATTCATAGAGAAGGATAAGTGGCTTTCCCCAGAAAGAAAAAAAAAATTATTTACACCGTTTGTTTCGATTGCACACACACTACTGTGATTGTCCTTCTTTACAGGTCTTTAAATCACAGATCATGCAAGGCATTGTGGGAGTGTGAAGCCTCTGCAAGAGGGGGATGGACTACTGTAGCACTGTTTTAGAATTGATTTTGCTTTCGTTATGCAAAATTATATATTCTGGTTTACAAACTGTTTCATGGACATAGCATCCTAAAGCCCTACTGTCAAACTCAGCAATATGTAGACACTATCTGGCAAATGGACTCCATAGACTAGAGCTTGCAACACAGGGGAGGTTTGTTTGTTTGTGTCTGCAAGGCCTTTGATTAAAAACGGTAGTAACTATTCAGCAAACCAATTAGCTGTGCCTGCCTTTTCACGCTGGTTGATCAATCAAAGCAATCTGGCCACCCACTTGTGGCAAAACCACACCATCTAAATCTAGTTTTAAGGGAACCAACCTATACATGGGCAGCTTTAAGTTGCTCATATTTTAGTGGCTGGTCATAATGTATGGAAGCAGCATGCTGGGACTATCACTGTCACAGTGTCAAACCATCAGGAAGCAAACGCATAATGTATACTGGTGATATGCAGTTCGACAAACATTTAACCCACCGACCCTTACCTGCCCGCGACCTGAATCCGACTGGTACCTCCATTTGAAGACCCGGGTACAGCCTCCCTATCTGTGATGTCACAAGCGGGGTGCAGCAGGCGTTCGTCTATAAATGGAGGTTGCCAGAGACAAAAGCCGGCAGAGTAAGGTCGCAGGTGGGTAGAGCGGGAGAAGAGTTCAACCTAAACCCATCCTTCAAAATGTGTGCGGAAGACAGCCCGAATACAGCAGACCCAAAGGTCCCGCAGGTGTCGGTCCGGCCCACACAGAACTAGTGTTTACTATGTACCCCACTAGCCAAAAAGATGCTGGAAGCTGTGGATCTGCAAAAAGCAGGAGCAACAAAAGGAAATCTAGCACTTGTACAAACTACAACCGCATTCTTTCACTGACTGCGGAGGGAGGAAGGATTGCTATAAATATTTGTTCCCTCAGAGTGATGGAAAACCACATATCCTACATCATAGGTTCTATGACGTATCATGTCTAAGGACACATTATACATCATCAATATGATGCACCATGTGTAAACATGTCCACTATCGACTGCATATCCGTGAACCTTGCAACATGGCGTTTTACCTTATTGTAAATATGTTATTGTCCATTAAGGCTGGGGTTCGACGCCATGCATGTATCCTTTATCAAGATTTACATTTAATATATGTACAAAAAAGCATATGTACCACAGTGCGCCAAATATCTGGAAGGATTAAACGAAAAAAAACCCACAAGTAATGTTTACAAATTAACAACTTTACATAAAGTCAAGCAAATAGAAATGAATGTACATCTTTACTAAACATTGACTAAAGTGTGTGAAAAGGGTCTAAGAAGGGGAAAGTTGCAGTGACAGCTTTTCCCTGATGTGTTTAGGGCATAGTTTCATTTAAGACATTTTCAGATAAACTACATAATACAACGATCTTCAAACTGTGGCTGCACTACAACTAACAGTATCCCCTGTAAGCCACAGAGTGAAGAGTCCACCAAATTAATCCAGAAAAATATCCGAAAATAGGAATTACCTACTTGAGGCTCACCAGTAGGGGTTGAGCTATAACTCCTAACACAATCCAAGGGTTTGATATTCCCCCCCCTAAGCAGAACACAGCCTGGCTGGACATCAGTTTGGCAATTACAGCATGGAGTATTAATAGTTAAAACATACTGTCTCTGGAACTTACAACACATTACCTGTCAAAAAGCATACTGAGCAGTCGCACGGACAAAACATATACGCATTTATGGCTCAGTCTGTTTACACATGTTCAGATGGCTTTTTAAGACGATCGTATGTTGGTTTTACCCTAATGGAATTGATGGCCAAGCCACATGTTTTGAGGAAGGATTTATGCAAATGACAAGATTGATAGTCATGCAAAGCCCTTTATTCATTCAGGTTATGAGCGTGACAAGAGGGGCATCTTCTGGGAAGCATGTGACGCATTATATTTTGTCACTTAACCCCCTAGATGGAGAGGAAAACCTGAATTATAAAAAGTGCTCCATAAATATTTTACATCAACTCATGGAACTCAATACCTGAGACAAGAGAACAAAGAAATGCACTATGTGGGCCAATCAGGAACTGGCATCTGGGGAACTGATGTTTGTATCTGAATTTCTTTATGGTGTCAGTATCTGAGATTTATATTTTATTATACATAAGATTCCTAAACAGTAGAAAGCACAGGAACCATTAGTACATTACCAAAACCAATTTACCACGGATTCTTTGTACTTTGCTACAGATATTACTGGTTATACCAAGTACACCTGGTGTGCTTTAGTGAGAACGGTGTTTTTTTTTGGCAATGGAGACTTAAACAGCAAATGAAATCCCAAGTGGTAACTTAAATTCACCATGGCTGACACATTCAATACTGATATTGGGAAAACATCACCAAGCCAGGTTATAAATAAATACAGCAAGCAGCATGGTCATTAGACCAAACAAATCTTCCTCCCTCATAAACTATGGGTTTGGCAAATACATTTAAGTATAATTCACTGCAAAAATGAGCACCCTAAATATCTTAGTGCTCAAAGGAGACAACGTGTTTCCACTAGAGAAATCGAATGGAATACATCAAAGGATCGAACTATAAAATATAATCATTAATCTGGAACATTACCAGAAGCCTAGTTATCACTTATAAAAGGGAAATGCATTAAGACGCTTACCACGAGAATACCTCACCAAGGACTCTTATGTTCTGGAGCAGGCAGCCATAACCAGGGACCCTTAAACATATTGCTGAATTGGCTGCCAGCATTCCCTAACAAGTGCAAAACCACCAAAGAATGCTGAAAATCCGGCTTATAAACAGCACAGGGCTATGACACATGGTGCAGAACAAACCCCTAGAAACCCAGTGAGAAGCCTATGGCTTCCTGGATATTACCTAAACCTCTCCTTTTACGTGAGAATAGTGTTCCACGGCCTACTCATTGTCCTTATTTTAATCACAAATAATGGAACCTGTAGTGTTTACAAGAGGTGTATAATTAGACTTCCAATTATCTTCTTAACAAAATATTTTACATCCAAGAGGAACCCTTGAGCAAGCAGATATTTTAAGAGCATTAAAAAAAAAAAAAGGGGGGTGATTTCTGCAATTAAGACAAAAACAAAATACTGTATTAAGAATAAATTATTTTAAAAGTTCTTTTAACACTACCTGTAGCTTAAAATTATTAAAGAAGGCTGGAATACTAGAGAGAGAGAGAGAGAGAGAATAAATCCTCTATCTTAGTGGATGCTTCCAACCATAAAAAAAATCCATTTAAACTCAATATTGCCATTTGATTGGAATTCATCTGACATGGTGCTGATCTGGGGTCTTATGAATAAAATAATAAAACATTACATTTAAATGAGCATATGACATGACAGTTCAGAAGCGATAAATTAAGGAATAGTGTACATGTGTGTACTGGGGCTGGATTTCTATAAAGCCAAACTGCACTAATTCATACTGCATTCAAATATTGCACTAGACCTGGTGGTATTGGAAACTGCTGTGCATCGACCAGGAGCTTGTTTTTCCAGCATCTTGCAGTTAGGCTTGACAAGCAAAATAAATGTGTGCATATTTTAGGTTATCCATTACAGGACCCAGCTTTGCCACTGTAGGATTAGGGGAAGAAACAGGTATCCAGCTGTTGGACACCTCCAGTCCCTCTATTGCAGACCCCATCTCTGATGGTCTGGCCAGCCAGAGACATTGTCAGTGTTCGCCAACCTCCAGAGGGACACAGAATTCAGATGCAATGTGAAGAACCAGCTCCTGAGGGAAGAAAATAGCAGACCAGTCCGGCTGACTTCTTGCTGTGACAATCTCTTCCGAGTTAGGTTATTGGCATATTCAAATAGCACCTGACATCTGTTTAAATGAGCAGTTTTCCCAGGCTGATATGATCATTTTCCTTTCAAAAAGACATCACCTTCATAATTAATACGAGCAAAATACTAAAGTAAAATGGCATATAGGATCCTCCTGATGGTCTCATCTGGAATATTAGCCTTTTTCAACTGAAAAAAAAAAAAAGTTTTCTATTTTTCCTTTCTTAGATCTTTGTCCCATCTGATTGTTTGGGGTGCTGAACGGACATCTCTATAGCATTAGTAGCATTCGTCTGGGGGTCTTTCCCTGGCGATGCAGGATTCTCCGATGATTCACTGGACATTAGAGGGGCAGCAGAAACCTTGAAAGTACATAGACAATTAAGAGTTTAATGTTAATCAGTGTATACAAGATAAAAAAAAAAGGGAAAGCATCACCACACAATTATTTTTTTTTAAAGTTTTTACATAAATTAGACTGGAAAAGCTTGAGGTGGTTGGGGGGGGGGGTCAGGATGAAGGATAGAGATTATGGATGCTATTATTCATGCTATTGACATGGTACGGACATGCCCTTGTTTATATAGGAATTATGCCCTGATCTGTTTTATTCATTTTTTTAATTCTTTCTTTCCCTCAAGCTAAGTCTTGCAGTGCTGGAGTCTGACACTTTTCTCTGTTTCAAAGCTAAGCGAATGGCTTTAATAGCCTGGAGATACTTCCTTGAAAGGTACCAGATAACAGCCAATTGGAGAATTGCAAACATTTTAAAAATTTACTCAGAATGTGAGGGATTAATACAGGGGTTTAATTATAAAGAAGACCGACCCTACAACAGCTGGTGGTACTGACTGATCACCATTTTTATGGCTAAATAAAAAAAAACATCTTCTTCCTAAAGTTTAGGGAGGACTTAAAATAATTTTATCACAGCAGCAGTAACTTTTAGCAATAGCTTTTTAGCTCATTTAACGGTTTTCAGAACAAATATATTCTTCAGCTTCTCTCATTGCTGGTACACCTCAAAATAAAAACAGTTGAGGTTGTGACAAGACTAAAGTTAACCCTGCTTGGTCTAGCTTAATAAAAAAACAAATAAAAAACAAAACAAAAAAAAAAACAAAAACTTACCGGATCCTGCTGTGGATTACTATTTGTCTGCTCTGTTTGTCCCAGAACCCCAGCCTGTTCCTGCAAAATGCCTCTCCTATCAAGCATGCTACAATGAGAAACAGAAAAATTATATTTATGACCGTGTTTATGCATAAAGACTAGCAATATTTTTTATGAATATTTAATATAAAGTGGTTTATTATAAATTGCAAATGTTACACATCACAAAATAATAAAAAAAAAATAGAGGCTTAAAGACCCCCAACAACATGGGAAGAACTTCAACTTTCCCCAGGTTCAGAGCTCAAAAGTATGAAGAATTACTGAACTAAATAGTAGTCTACCTTGGCTTCACAGGCCCACACAACACTTCACAGCAGTTCTTTACAGGATTGCCATAATTGTATGGATTTTGAACACGGTTTTTACCAGTCCAGGATCCTTTTATCTGAAGATAGAGGAAAAACAATCATTGATGTGGAATCAGTCATAAAAAAAGGTTTGTAATAAAATAATTAAAAATGTACGTATGTTGTTATGAATTAATCTAAAAATTATTGCTTAAGAGGGACCCGTCTTCCAAAAAAATTATTCAAAATCCTATTTTATCACATTAGTCAAGCAAATATAAATTATAAAAAATTTGAATCTTGTTTCCTTCAGTCTGGGAATTGATAATTATAGCAAGCGGGCAGAAGCCATTTTGTGGACAATGTTATTAAGACAAGCCTTGCATTATCTCAGAATCTTGTTTGCGCATGTTTGTATGTCCATCCCCATGCACTGGCTACACAATTAAAAGGTGAATAGAATGGGGGGAATGTGGGGAGAGCTGTGACATCTAGGATGTGCTGAATGGAAAGTGAAAGTAATTGTCTGCCCCGCCTCTATGCCTAAGGCATAGAGGAGGGGCAGACAATATTTGATTGACAGCTGAGATTTTTAGATGAGATTACAACAGCTTTAATTAAAAACTGGATTTCATGTTTAATTTGAAAAGGTCTTCTATTTTACAGATTTCTGTGTCTGGGTGACAGGTCCACTTTAAGATAGTATTTTAGTAAATACACCATCCACTATCTGTTATTGTCAGCACCAAAGGGTCACTGAAGGATACCTGGGCCCTCCAAAGTACTGGTGAATTACCCTTTAACCAACAACTTTTATCTTAACCTGTAACAACTTTTTTTCTTGGCATCTGTCCCTTACCTTTAGTTATGCACGTTTATAGTAAGAGGAATACATATACGGTATATTTCATACACACAAATAAATATACTCACATCTTCATTGGTTGTCTGGTTAAGGGACACCAGGAATGTGTGGAAACCAGTTAATCCCACAACAGACCACAGGGTAAAGAAGCAGATAAACACTTCCAAAACAGTGGACAATGGGTTAAGAAACATAATCAGCTTTTTCAATATTAAATCTACCTTCAGGCAAAACAATTCTCTGGTGTAATTGGTTCAATGGATACTTGATACATTATGAGTGCCAATAAGTGACCAATACTCTTTATCACAACAACTTTTTTCTATCTGTTTATTTTGTATATTGTTAGTGTTCTCACAAGTTTCTAAAGTAATGCCCATTTTTAAAGCACTGAAGTAAAGTCGAACACACATATGAATTGACTAAACCTCCAATTCTGCCCAAGGGAAACAAATCATGAATGAAACTAAAATCTGCACAAAATTTGCATGTGCACCCAAAATAGATACCACCAGTGTGCTAAGAGGAACTGGTTACGTGCATACAAAACAGGTGCATCTATCAATAAGCACATGTATTAGGCAACAATGGCTGGGGAAAGTAAATGCAATCATTCCATTTTGCATGAGCTGTAGCTGAGAAGCTATACAGCAGAAACATGCCAAAATTCTTATTCACTCTCTTGTCATATCACGTCTAGACTACTGTAACTCTCTTTTAGTTGGCCTTCCCCTCCAGAGACTTGTCACCTCTCCAGTCCATAATGAACACTGCTGCAAAACTCATACACCTCAGCAACCGCTCCTCCTCTACCACGCCATTCTGTCAATCCCTGCACTGGCTTCCACTACCATTCAGAATCAAATTCAAATTAATGACCCTGCCATACAAAGCACTTCATAACTCTGCACCACCCTACATCTCTGAACCCATTTCAATATACTCGCCCAACCGCTTACTACGCTCCTCTACTAACCTGCTACTCAACTCTTCTCTCATTACCTCCTCACATGCTCGCATTCATGACTTTGAAGACTTTTCTGCACCCCTCCTCTGGAACTCTCCCCCACGGTCTGTCCGACTTTCTCCCAACCTTTCTGCTTTCAAGAAATCTCTTAAAACGCACTTCTTTCGAGAAGCCTACCCTCACTCTGCTTAACTACCAAACGCAACACCACATACAGTACCACATTTCTCACCCACTTAATTCGATCTTGCCCACGCCCACACCTTGTGTATTACTCCCTTCCCTTTAGAGTGTAAGCTTTTTCTGCATAGGCCCTTCCTCACCTTTTGTACCGGTATTGATTGTGATGTATGTAACTCCATATGTTCTATGTATAGAATTCATGTGATTTAGTTGTATAAATCACATTTACTTTACAGTGCTACGCAATATGTTGGCGCTATATAAATACATGTTAATAATAATAATTAATCGCATGATAGACCAATACTTTACTTACATTTTATGTCACCATAAAACTTCAGACTGGCACAAGTTTATTAGGCAGATTTCAAAGGCTAATTACAAAGTGGAAAACTACTTTAGATACATTTACAGCTCATGTCCGTCTGTTCAGCATTTGCCAATAAGTATTCTTAAACAATAACAGTCCTAAAAAATAAACATTCTTTGTACATAGACTGCATGAATTATATTTGCTTCGTCTATCAAAAGAGCTTTAAATATACAGTTTCATTGAACAGCTACAGAAATGGTAGAGGAATCAAGAAACACAACTGCAAGCATAAAAGGATATGTCCCTGGGCTTTCTTTCAGTGTGTTAAGGAAGCCAATGCTTAATGAGTCTGAAAAAAAAACACAAAAATATAGAAATTATAATGCAGTTAGTGCAGCACTAAAATAAAATCAAGGTGTAAAGCACTGCATATCTTGTCGGGGCTATCTAAATAAATGATGATGATGATGAAGGTGTAGTAATAAATAAAATGTCATTTTTAGCTTCAGCTTCCACAAAATGTACGGAGACCTTATAGGTTTCTGGGAGCAAAATATGCCCTGGACTAAAAGCCCATCTTGTACATGTTTGAGAGTCACAATCTTGGCTTGGGAGAGGGACTGATAACTTTAAATACTAAAAATTAGTTTGCATAAAACTGGTATATAGTTTAAGAGCACATAAACTCTAGAAATGGCTACCTTGATAGCAAGCTTCACCCATGATTTGATTATTTGTACATTTTGCAGCATGCTTGAAACTATAAATATGAGCACAATAAAATACGTTTGTTTAATCCCACAACATATTGCAGTTGGTTACGTGAATAAAGACTGATTACAATATATATTATCTATCTATCTATCTATCTATCTATCTATCTATCTATATATATATATATATACATAGCACTCCTATATGCGGTTATTCCGGACTGATAGGGAGCTGCCTTTGTTAGGGACATCAGGGGGATTATAGTAGCAGTTTCACAGGTAACAGCCATAGTTACAGACAGCATTATAGCAGGAGCTCCATCTGCTGGACAAAGTGAAAAACCACACTAACAACAAGCATGGCAGCATTTTTTTATTTTTATTTAGACTAACAAAATAGACAAACCATAACTTTATTTTTGTTGTCATTGGACAGCAATATTCTTATGAGCATCAGTATAACTAGACCTACGGTGTCCCCCCTCCCCGAACAGTCTATGGTTTCTATTGTTATGCCCATGCCTACTATTAAGGAGTAGGAGTAGAGTGCACAATTACAATGAAGTTGGTGTAGTTGATTCTCCACAAGGAATATGATTTGTCTGTCTATACAGCTTGAATGTCATTTACTGTTTTTTCTCCACTGGTCACAATGAAACATAAAACTGAAATAGGTCAGTGCAAGGTCCTGGGACACCAAAAAAGTGAGGCAACTTACTTAAAGCAACATAGACAATGTTGAAGGCAAAGATGTAGATTGTCAGAAGGGACAAAGAGAGTATGAAGAGGTAGAAGTAACGGTAATTCCTCTTTCCAACACAGTTTCCCACCCACGGACAGTGATGATCAAAGCGCTCTGTGGACACATAAAAGTAATATTAATAAAGCAAGTGCAGCACTACGGTTTCACTTTGCTAATTACAATCTTATTAAAATCCACTACAAATGTTGAAAAAAAAAAAAAACATGTTAAGGCAGATTTTAATTAAGGTCTGGACCATCTAATAAAAGTCCCGTAGGCCAGATACAGCCCTACAGTAGACTTGTACCAACAAACTTGTATGTATAACACATAACTGGCTCACTTTATGAAGCAAGTGAGAAAGCTGTTGGTCAAATCATTTTTGTACTAAGGCAAACCAGAGTTTTATTTTTCCAAAGAATTAGTGGCCCTTAAAAGTCTACCATACCTTTACCTTCTCTGACACAGTTGTGCTCAGTACAAGGGAATACTTATACAAACATAGTTTACATCATTTAGGAAAAACAGCTACAGGTATTCAAACTATAATCCAGAATACCAGATAAGGGGTCTCTTTGTAATTTGGCTCTCCATACTTTAAGTCTGATAAAAATTATTTAAACATTAAATAAACCCAATAGGCTGGTTTTGCTTCCAATAAGGATTAATTATATCTTAGTTTGGATCAAGTACAAGGTACTGTCTTATTATTACAGAGAAAAAGGAAATGTGAATTATTTGATTAAAAAGGAGCCTATGGGAGATGGCCTCCCCGTAGTTTGGAGCTTTCTCGATAACTGGTTTCTGGATAATGGATCTCATACCTTTGCTTCACTGTGTTTCCCACACACACTAGTTATTAAAATGTGGCAGAGGTTCTGTGGCCTCTACTACATGTGAGGATGGATGGGAAAGACGGTAATTTAATAAAAGTTGGCAACAGTTATCTATAGTAACCAATCAGTATGCAGTATTTATTGGTCAACCATTTGCACCAGGTCTGCTAATCCATAGCAAAATTAGATATCAAACTTTACTAATTTTGTTTGGTCATAAACTATTCATACTCTATTGGTCAGTTAAACTAAACGGATACCCTAAAATCATGCTTCAATGACATTTGCAAATATCATGAATTGCAGAAGGTTTATGCTGTTCAGATCAGGATATTGCTGGACTGATTGAGTTAGAAACAGGCTACACTAACATGGTATTTTACTTACCCACACAGTTATCACAGATACTGCAGTGCGAGGCTCGAGGGGGGCGAAAGATTTTGCAGGTATAGCAGTATTTCAACTTCACAATCTGATTGTTTATTTGAACATTTTTTATACGGGGTGGTGGCCGTTGTCCCTGGGGCACATTTCCATTGGCTGCCTCTGAGTGACAAAACAGTTATTATTAAAGAATAGGAATAAAAAGTATGTCTGTTTTTCATGTCTGAACGTCAAAGGAATTAGAGATAAATGGTGTGGCTAATAAAATGACATGTTTCATACAAAAGATCTGAATAAAATATGATGCTTTAAAAGGATCACACACTCTACATTTGAAATAAATATCAGACTTGCGCCCCTGACATTGGTTACGGTGTCAATAACCAAATGCTTTTTCACCAGACACTGCAAAAGATTAGTGATAATTTTACTGTAAGATATGTGGTTATTCATTAATCTGGAGTGTGTATTAGAGAGTGTGTAAGGGTGATTTTTTGATAAGTGGTTAACAGATGTTCTCGTCTGGACAACGTAGATGCATGTTTATTAAGAGGCTTGGCTTCCTTTTATTGTATTATCTTGCAGGGTTTTATTTTTTTATTTCTAGAAGTGATCATGAACTGATCTATGAAACTAATATTTGAATTGAGTTTGAACCAGACTCTAACCAGTTGAAGAGTCTGTTTGACAATTTCTCAATGAATTCATAAATTGAACTCCGCCCCCTCCCTATAATTAAACGCAAAATCATAGTTGGAGCTTTATCCTGGCATATTTACAACTAGCAAAGCATTAAACAAGCTCTGAGCGCACCAGTTGGATTCATAGTGGTATAAAATAATCATAATCTGACTGACTCACAAAGAATGTCCGTCTGTGAAATGGTTGAGAAACCCTATGCTGCTTTTGCTGTAGTAAATACTCCCTTGTACTGTGGGGGTGAGTTCACTTCAGGGAGTTCAGTGTAGCCATAGTTTCCCTGCATATTCAGATCAGCTTGCTGAAGCAGTTATAACGGTGCAGAGCCTCTAGAACTGTGCTGCCATTGTACATGCCCCACCCTGGTCCTAAAATAATAACCAATACCTTGTCATTACCACTTCAGGCTATATTTATTAATTAGTCACATTCCATTTATATTCATGCACAGTTCAGGGAAGTGATCTTATCATTTCTCTGAAACAAAATTACAGTATTTCCCTTACTGGACCACCTCCATGTCACACATAGAAAGGGAGTCTGAGCAACTCGT
This sequence comes from Xenopus laevis, assembly GCF_017654675.1. NCBI lineage: Eukaryota > Metazoa > Chordata > Amphibia > Anura > Pipidae > Xenopus > Xenopus laevis. The sequence goes on from NC_054385.1 coordinate 51,664,499, forward strand.
TAAATAGACTACAGCACAGATATGGCTAAAGCTATCATTTGAAGCAGAAACTACCGACTTAAAACATAATGAAAAAAGGGATACCAAGGATTTTAGGAAACTGTTAAAATAAAAGACTGGTCATAAGGGAACAGTTATATGCACAAACTGAAACCGTACATATTGTGGAAAAATCTTGGGTTCTTCCATCTCGGTATGAAAAAAATAAATTACATTTGGCAATCTTTTAAAAGCATGTTATACTGATCATTTGAAATATGATACATGTGTAACTACTCTTGCTGTGTAAACAACCGTTAGCTCATGTTCCCTGCTAAATTCAGTATTAGCTTTGCATGTTAAAGGATAAGTAAACCTTTAAAATAAGTCAATGTAAAATTGTTGAGAGTGCTATCCTAAGCACTTTTGCACATTTTGTGCATTCATCATTTATTTATTTTTAATTCCAAGATATTAAGGGAAACATGTACTGGTAATATGAATTAATTTTGTTACAACAGCGCCACCAGCTGGGCATTTTCTGACCACCAAGTAGTCAAGGAAGTTGTCAGGAGAAAGAAAGAGGCTGCTCTGATGTTCTTCTGGTTATTAAAGAAATTAGAGACCTTTCTCAAATCTTCCATAACCAGAAGAACATCAGAGCAGCCTCTTTCTTTCTCCTGACAACTTCCTTGACTACTTGGTGGTCAGACTGGTCAGAAAATGCCCAGCTGGTGGCACTGTTGTAAAAAAAAAAAAAATTCATTCATATTACCAGTCCATGTAACCCATAATATCTTGGAATAAAAAATAAATAAATAATGAATGTACATTTCAAAAGTGCTTAGAATAGCACCCTCATCAATTTTAGACTCACTTATTTTTAAGGTTTACTTATCCTTTAAAGAAATGTTCTACTGGTATGGGACCAGTTATTCAGAATGCTTGGAACCTGGGTTTTTTCCCCGGATAAGGGATCTTTCCATACTCTGGATCTCCAAACCTCCATAAGTTTACAAAAAATAATAAATAAATATTTATAAATAATAAATCCAATAGGATAATTTGCCTCCAATAATGATTAATAAAATCTCAGGTGGGATAAAGTACAAGGTACGGGTTTATTATTACAGAGAAATTTTTTTTCTAAAAAATCTCAATTAATTGCTTTAAATTTAAAGGAAAAAAATGGAGTCTATGGGACTCTGTAATTCAGAGCTGTCTGGATAGCGGATCCCACAACGGTGGAACGGTACCACATTTATCAACCAATGAGACCACTAGAGGGCAATGCTGAACGGGAGTCTATGGATAGAATTTTTATACCGTAACTGCTTCATGAAAAACAGGCAGCTTACACTGAAACAGACAAAGCCAGTGTATGTGTATATATATATATATGTATATATATTATATATATATAAGAGATTTTCTATTATTCCAGCACTAACATGTTCAGTGCCTTTATTTAGACTGATGTGTTTATCAGAACAGCAGTCTCGCAGAAAAGAAAGGAATATTTTGCAGTTAACATTTCCTATTTCTAAATCTTAACACACGGTCTCAGAAAAACAATGATGTGGACAATGTGAAGTGAAAGAAATGGCAGAATCCCATGCTCTGATGTGCTCATTGTGGAACCACAGAACTGCCAATGTTATAAAGACAACACAGCAAGCTTCCATTCAGCAAAAGTGCTTATGGCACAGTCGGTGGGGTTTTCCCAGCAATAGGCAGCTTCTGTCAAACATACTCACCACACAAGGAAGTCTAAAGGCTCAGCCTGTGCATTGCCTTCTAGATTTCAAAAGCCGATCCAGGCTTTATTCGGGGAGAAGCTTTGAAGTAAAATCAAAGTCTTCTGCTAACAATAATAGAAAGCACACTGCAAGCCTATACTGGGAATAAAACGGTTTAACAGAATGTGGTTCATTTCAAATCTGCCCAGTGCAGCAACTTACTGCAGTCACAGAGTTGCTTTCATTATTCTACCTACAATAAAAAAGCTGTTGATTGGGTGCCACGTGTTTGTACACTTGGACAAATCTTCCCAGTAAAGACATTGTTCCATAGTATGGCAGTCAAGACTTTTCAAGAAAGAAAACTTGTTGCTTAAAAAGTACCCTGGACGGTGCAGTTTTGTGCGAACGGGAGCACTTGCCTGGGATATCCGGTGATTACAATCACTGGGGGTGCCTAATATTTGGCTCCCCTAGTGATTTAGACTTTTTCTATTTTAACAAAAACCTATGGCACTTAAAAGGGTTAAACACCTTCCCCAGTTGCCTATTACTTCACATAGAAATGACATGTAATTGTGGGTTGCTACGCTTTCCTGTTTCTTATGTTGAAATGTCATATAAAGCATGTGAAAGCTAGTACAACTTGTTCTACCATTACAATCCAAAAATAGAAACCAGTCTTATTATCTTAGTAAGGCGGTATATTCTGAAGCAGATAACATAAAAGTGAATATGGGTTTAGCTGAAAAATAACAAGCATTTGGTTTCCAATTAAACAGGAGATTCTATATTTGCAGGTCTGGTCTTCAATTCTAATAGACCAACTGGGATCCAGTCACATCCTACAGCCATCCGGTGAAGCTACATTCTGTAACATGGCCACTTTGCTTGTTTTGTTGCACAATGTTTGTCCTCTTCTACATTAGACACTGCAATCATTCTGGACACAAAAACGTCCATCGGTTTTGGTTTGAAAGAGCCAAATTGGTCAATACAATCTACCTGTGTGGGCGGCTTACAATCAGCTTAAAGAAATAAAAGGAGAAAACAAGTCTCTCTGTAAGATGAGTGCATAGATATGCTTTAAAATTCCTTGGACAAAGTGTCAGTCACAGAGAGAGGCTTCAGCGGTTCTGCACAGGAAGTGTATTGCAGAACTGAAACAAGGTGCAAGAGTGTTGAGGAGAGTACATGTTCAAATGAAGAAATGCTCGCACCAATGAACAACTCACCTATTTCCATTTCTATGAAAGCTGCCTCATCAGGCAATGCTCGTGGTATGACACCAGGGTCGCTGAAGCTTGTGCGTAAGAGAGTAGCCATGGCGAAAAGGAAAAGGACTGCTGCAAAGACTGGTATTGCTGGAGAGAGGTGCACAGCCAAGTAGCGACACCTGCATAACAAAGAAAATGAGGTTCAGCAAAGAAGACTGATCAAATTGAGGGCTCTGTGGTTGCATTATTATATCATAGCACTTGTACACATTGCCATTGCTTACTAGAGAGAGTGGTTGCAAGTAATAATAAAACTTTAGAAAAAGAAAAATCACATGCACAAGACCAAGCACTCTCAATTTTTCTCTTTTGTATACTCGTTTATCAGCACTGAAAATGTAAGCACCTGGTCAGTAAACCATGGCAGCCAATCACATTTTTGCTCTTAATATTCTTCCTGCAGCTGGCTGAAACAAAGCTAATCATTGATTGGTTGCTACAGGTTATTGCCCAGGTGCAAACTTACCCGGTGTTGAGGACCCCAGCCCAAGAGTCTACATTTTGCAGGCAACCAGTATATATCACCCGCTGGATACAGTCATGAAGTAGCATTTTGACAGAAACCACAGAAACCGAAAGGGGGAATATAAAAACCATTCAGGGTAACCAGGTCAGAAGTTCGTAGTTAATATGCATAGGAAACTGGGTTCCATTTCCTGTACTGTAGACTGTGCTGTCTTGGCACCATATCATTTTACTGGTACTATAAAGAGAAAACTAAGGTTGCATATGGAATTTGATACCAAATAGCATGCAGGTAGGAAAAAAAACCTAAAGGTCATTTTACAGATTAAATAAATGTTTTATCAGATAACTTTGGAGATGAGCTATTGGAAACATATCTCTTCAGCCAGTATAGTAGGATGTGAAAGCCAATGAAGGAGACTAGCAATGATCCCATAGGCAAGACGGACACTAGATGGAAAAAGCTCCATGTGATGTACCCCAAGCAGTCACCAGTACTTTGTGAACTGGGATCTTCTATGAAGCGGCAAATCACCCTGAGCTTTACTGCAATGTCGGCACTAGCTAGAAATGTTCCTTGGTTTGCTAAGGAGTAATATTGCATAACGTTTCCCCAGGAAATAACAAAAACGATTTCCCGCCAGTTGTGGAAAGATTAAAGCAACCACCTATGTGACAAAAATCGTAGTCAGCTAGAGGTATGGTATCTGTTATCCAGAAACGTGTTATCCAAGAAGCTCCAAATTACGAAAAGGCCGTCTCCCAGACTCAATTTTATCCAAATAATCCACATTTTTTAAAAAAAATTCTTTTTCTCTGTAATGATAAAATAGGTATAGGATCCATTATCCGGAAACCAGATATCCAGAAAGCTCCAAATTACGGAATGGCTGTCTCCCATAGACTCAATTTCATCTAAATAATCCAAATTTTTAAAAATGATTTCCTTTTTCTCTGTAATAATAAAACATTAGCTTGTACTTGATCCCAACTAAGATATAATTAATCCTTATTCAAAGCATAATCAGCCTATTTGGTTTATTTAATGTTTAAATTAATTTCTAGTAGATTTAAGGCATGACGACCCAAATTACGGAAAGATCCTTTATCCGGAAAACCCCAGGTCCCGCCATTCTGGATAACAGGTCCCATACCTGTACCTTGTACCCAATCCCAACTAAGATAAAATGAATCCTTATTGGAAGAAATCCCAGCCTATTGGGTTTATTTAATTTTCTAGTATTCAAGATTTTCTAGTAGACTTGAGGTATGAAAATCCGAATTACAGTAAAATCAATTATGCGGGAAAACTCCAGGTCCAGAGTGTTCTGGATAACATTACATTTCAATCTAAGGGAAGTGGGGCTTGAAAGACCGTTGCTTTCATACAGAAAAATGTTAAGTTTTAGATCATTGTTTACAAACTTTTACACTGATTAAATGGGTAGGTTTTTTAGTTCAATTACATACAAATACAAAAACTTTAACCTTCAAAAATGTAAAATTTTCCACCCATGCAGGCTTATTAATGGGAGTTAAGGCCCCTTCACATGTAAACGTTATGTCTGAACTGTATACAGTGTTGGCAACATTATTTTTAAAGCGGTACTGACACGTTCCTATAAAAATCATAGGAACAGGTCAGTATCAAGTAAATTCTGCACACGGAATAGTTCCCCGCAAAGCCCCCCCCCAGCCCCGCGAACCTGTGTGCAGCATTCACTTGCTACTTACAAGTTTCTATGATTTTTAAAGGAACGTGTCAGTATTGCTTTAAAATTTCTCTGATACCATTGAGAAATGTATCAATTAATGTAGCAAATAGTAACAATACAGTCTGCAAACTCGTCTACTGAGCTGCAACTAGGAAATGCCAGAAGGAGAAAAATTCAACTTTTTAGAAAAACAGTAGAACATCTGAAGAAAGCCATAATTTTTGCATTACTTTTTAAGGACAACTGAACTAGAACGAGTGTTGAGAAGGGAAACTACTCCTTTAAGATGTCTGACCTAGACTGTAAGAATTGCTTGCACAGCAAAAAACAGGGAAATCAATGCACATTAAAATAACTGTAAAAAAAACTTTATAGACCAATAAAATGATTCTCCACTAAAACGCTGTCCATTCCAGACAAGCTGCATTTCTTCACTATATTTGGGGTGTAGCCATTTATACCTGAAGCACAGGCAAGAATCCAAATATTATTATAGTAAAAACTTCCATCGTCATTTTATTACGGATTTAATAAATATATTTTAATACTGGGTAAACAGGTTCAATTTAAAACAAAAAGAAGTTTGCAGCATTGCATACTGATGTTTACCGGATTCTTTGCAACAGGTGAAGCAGATATAAAGTTAAAGCAGCCACTAATAATCAGGTCTGTACTTTAAAAAGAGACATTACATACACTGGTATCTGGTATATCATTTATTACTTTTTCTTCATCTGTCTCTTAAAGATTAGTAAAAAAAACAAATCCTCCGACATATGAGATTAGATTTGATATCAAGGTCATAATTGAAAAGAAAAACAAATTGAAAAAAAAACTACAGTAGTCAATTATGCTTTTACCCAACCAAAGGAAATGTTGGCTTGTGGATATAATTTTATAAAAATAAAATAAAATAAAAATAATAAGGTGGGACTTATGGCAACTTATGGGGGTTTGTCTTGTCTTTTATTGCCTGCTCTCTGCAACTGCCAGTTTTACTGGTTTTGGCCACACCCCAGTGATGCCCAAGTCACACCCAAGCCAATCTTTCGTGAAAGGGTTATAACAGGAGACAAGGGGTAAAGGCAAACATAGTAAAATAAAAATCAATCAAAATAGTAGGGATGCACCGAATCCACTATTTTGGATTTGGCCAAGCCCCCAAATCCTTTGCTAAAGATTCGGCCGAATATGGAACCGTAGCTGAATCCTAATTTGCATATGCAAATTAGGAGTGGGAAGGGGACAACATTTTTTACTTCTTTGTTTTGTGACAAAAACGTCACACTATTTCCTCCCCATCTCGGATTCGGTTTGGCCGGGCAGAAGGATTTGGCCGAATCTGAATTCTGCTGAAAAAGGCCGAATCCTGAACCGTATCCTGGATTCGGTGCATCCCTACAAAATAGAATTGGGCTTTTGGGTCTCTGGTAGGTCATTTTGACCGGATTTTCCTAATCCCCAAGTATTGCTGAAAGGAATAACCAGTGTTTTAACAGATCACAGTACCTTTTGACAGAAAAGCTCAGGACTTATAACAATAAAGCAAAGAGAACTAAATGTTGGACTTACTCAAAAGCAAAGAAGAGGGAACACGTGCCCAAGATGAGTATAAGGGTTAGATAAAATATGCCCTTTTGTCTGGCCATCATCACCCGACCATCGCAGCAGAATGTGTTCTTCCCGGGTAGTTTCTCCCATTTCCGAGTGACTTTTTTCCTCACCATCATGACAGACATGGTTCCGCTTCTTATGCAGAAATGCTGCCGGGAGCAGCCCTTCACACAAGCCCTATTCTCTGGTTATGCTATCCAAGTTTCTCCCACACTATCCAACGTGTATGGGGCATCATGTTAGAGTCAAATGCAGTCCTGTGGAAAAGGGAAAACGGATCTGTCAGAAGTCTCAAATATATGAAGATGAAGCAAGCATACATAAAAAGCCTTATTAATTGGCAAAAAAATTAACATTTAAATATCTTAATAATTACTATTCTATATATCAATGAACCAAAAGAATGGATAGTTGGCTGTGTGGAACATACTGTATGCACAAATAGTGACGGTATATGCAAATCGAATGCTATAATTTGTCCGATTTCAGCATTAGACTCACTGAACTTATTTGGCCATCTCTGGGGTCAGTTTGGACAAACTGCCCTATAAGGGATATCAGTCAGTATAGCAAGACTGGAAGTCTTACCAAGACCGTGTATGAGCAGCAGATGCCAATGCTATCCTCACAAGTGACTGTTTTCCTTCGGCGGAAAAACACTCCAATCTGTGTTTCAGCAAGAGTCAGGCTCAGGATCCGGCTGTAAGTGGAAACACCACGTTTGACATTAGCCTAAGTCAAAGTTTCAGGTTTATTTCCATATTTGTGTGGAGAAATATAATCTGTGGAAGCCATGTCACTGCTTCTTGTAGAATACTGGGATTCTGAACCTAAGCAATGGCCTTAAGGCTTACTTTGTTCTGTCTATAGTGATCCCCAACCAGTGGCTTGGAGGCAAGTATTGGTTACATAAAAACCAGGAGTATTATCAAATAGAGCCTGCTGTAGACTGCCAGTCCATGTAGGGGGTACCAAATTGCCAATCACCGCCCTTATTTGGCATCCCCAGGGACTTCTTTCATGCCTGTGATGTTCCCAACTATTTTTACATTTACCCCAGGGGGGAAAACAAAATGTGGGGTTTTCCCCCTGGGGTAAGCATGGAGCACTGCCAGGGGTGCTTGGTCTGAAGCCATGGCCTGCAAGGGAGGGCCTAGACCAAAGGCTAAACCCTCAAAAAAACTGAAAAAGTTTGACAGCTACTGTTCTAAAAATGATCCTTTCTCAGTTATGTCAACCAATGCAAACTATAACAACTTGTAGAATGGAGAATTCCTTTTCAGAATGGAATTTGAAAAACAAAACAATGCATATTATATAATATACAACTTTTCTTTTGCAGGTTACCTCAAGGAAAAACTCAACTATGTTAACAAAAGAGGTGAAAGAATGAATGGCAGAACCACAGAGGTAAGGGTGCGGCAAGCAAAAAGGAGCAGGAATGCCTATCATGGTCTTCAAAATACAGATAAGCCTTCTTAATACAGAAAGCATTCATATGCCTCTTGCTTCACACAAAGGGAATTATAAGTGGAGAAATGCTAAATTATTTCTTTATGTATGCAAGGTTATTAACAGCCCTGAATATTAAGGATGTATCTGTGCTAGTAAAACAATGGTTTTGGGTGGACTGTTGGCCACATGGGCATAAGGGAATAATCTGCATCTGAAATGAGGATTCAAAACCTTCAAATTTTGAATTTTAACTGATGCTGTGTGAAGCATGAGGCATGTAAGGAACGATTTTTAAAAGGCTTTCACTGTATTCAGTGGGAAAAATCGAAACCCTATAAATAGCTCCATAGAGAAGGAGTTATAACTAGTTTTTCTTTCTTGTCCATTGTACTTTCATTTGATTGCTCCTTATGCTCTTGAACTGCAGCATGGATAAGCATTGTGTGGCTCTACTCAAGTGCAACTTCACTCATCCTTTAACAGCAATTCAAGTTATGTCAAACTGTGTTTTTGTTTGTCAACAGTACCATTTAGCTGGAATCCCAAGGGTTGTATGTGACAGCTCTATGGAGTAAGTAGGAAGTGCTCTATATCAATTAGTTCTGTAGAGCATACACAAAAAGAAAAATAAGCGTAACATGTTAAAATGACCACTGTTTT